>NC_072019.1:31599867-31899867 GCF_027791375.1 Indicator indicator
TCCTTCCTTCTTTCCCTCCCTCCTTCCTTCCTTCCTTCCCTCCTTCCTCCCTCCCTTCCTTCCTTCCCTCCTTCCTTCCTTCCCTCCCTCCTTCCTTCCTTCCCTCCCTCCTTCCTTCCTTCCCTCCTTCCTTTATCCCTTTCTTTCCTCTCTCCTTCTCTCTCTCTCTTTCCTCTCTCCTTCTCTTTCTTTCCTCTCTCCTTCTCTTTCTTTCCTCTCTCCTTCTCTTTCTTTCCTCTCTCCTTCTCTCTCTTTCTTTCCTCTCTCCTCTCTCTTTCTTTCTCTCTTCCTCTCTTTCTCTCTCTCTCTTTCTCTCTCTCTCTCTTTCTCTCTCTCTCTCTTTCTCTCTCTCTTCCTTTCCTTTCTCTTTCTTTCTTCCTTTCTCTTTCTTCCCCCCTTTTTTCCCTTTTCTTTTTTCTCTTTCTTTTTCTCATTTTTTTCTTTTTCTTGTTCTTTTTTTCCTTTCTCTTTCATTTCCCTCCCCTTTTTTCTTTTTCTCTTTCGCTTTTTTCTTTTTCTTCCCTTCCCCCCTTTTTATTTTTCTCTTTCTCCTTTTATCTGTCCATCCTTCCTTCCAAATTCCTTCCTTCTGAATTCTCCTCTCCAAACAGCTCACATATTCAGAACAAAACAAAAATCTCATTATTAATGAAGCATGCTCTCCATAAAAAAAAAAAAAAAACAAGACTCTGGCTCGTTGTGAGCAGGGTTGTGGGAACACCAAACATCTGCTAAGTCTTACTAACCAGTTAATAAAGACTAAGTCAGGTCTTTGCTGGGGGGGGGGGACAGGGGGAGGGTAAGGAAGAGAGAGCAACCATTCATTGCTTCCATCCCCACTGTGAGCTGAGTCTCTGCAGGCATATTTGCTACTACTTCCCAGCCCAGGCTGTTATTTGGATATTTCTGAGAAGTTAATGAATAAGACACAGGTGGACTTGATGATCCTCAAGGTCTTTCTCACCTCAAATGATTGATTGTGTAATTTTAAGATTGTAACATCATTCTATGCAGCTTGCAGCAATCAGCTGCATGGTCTGGCTTAATAAATGCTGTGCTGCATCCCACAGGCTTTCCTTTTCCTAAGAGCTCTACTCTTTTCTGAGCTTGGTGCTGAATGAAGCTGAGGAAGCAGATCAGTACAGGGAATGGAAGTAATGGTGACAACTTTGAAATATTTTTAAGCTTACTCCCACAAACTCTATCATGTTTTCAATTGCAGTTGTAGGAGGCCTCCTCCCTATGAGGCTTACGCATCAGCAGAAAATACAGGGAGCATTTATTTCACAATATTAAGTAAACAGGGTTGGGGTTTTTGTGAGGAGAATGGTGGTTGTTTTCTCCCCTCTGTAAAAAAAAAGGAATTAAAGAACAAAGATCATCTCCACTTTTACAGAAGCCTTAAAATCCAAACAAAGAAGGTATGTATGGTGCAGTAGGGATGAAAAGCATAGAAGTACAATTCTACAGAAATTGGTAGACTGGGATATTAATTTTATGTTATTTCTTCTCATAAATGCTGTGGATATCTCAAGACACAGAAAACTTTGAGATTGATAGCCAGTTTCTGCCAACTGCAGGATGCAAACCAAAAGTTTGGGTTTTCATTCTCTTTTTTTTTTTTTTTTGTGTACCTATTGCTATCATTAGGAGCAGCAGTAACTACCAACACTAACTTCAGCTCTCATCTCTGTGCCAGGCCCTATAATGCCTTGAACATTACCATCACAGCTGTACAGACACCACTGTGCTGTCCCAATGTGATTCCTCTCAGGAAATGCCTTAGTGTGCTTTCCTTTAGAATCAAACAACCTTTACATAAGCGACAACTGAAAAGCAACCTGGGCCTTTCCAAAACCTTCCATCAGTTAGTGAAATGTGGCTTTTCATGGTTTTCCCCTTAGGTAGCAGATGCTCTGGTACCCTGTTTTGCAGGGTCTTATTTAGTAAGACTTCTGGCAGCTTCTCCACACTGCTGTCACGTGACGTATTTCCTAAAAGTACTTTCAATTTAGTTCTCAAATGAATATTGTACTTTATTTAAAAAAAATGAAAAGAAAGTCTTATTTTTCCCCATCACCTTTATTTCATTACAAAAGTATAAATTACCATCATAAATACAGTATAAAAATTAGATTAGCATTTCTAAAATAAATATTAAAATACTGGAAGCAACAGGTACTTCCAAATCCCATCACCAAGATGATTTGAGTCTATACCACTTCAACTATTCATTCACTCAGTGTCCAGTTAGCATTCAAAATGCAGTAAATACTGCTGCCTACTCAGTGCTTGCGTGCAGGGAGTTACTACTGTCTCAAAACCCGCCAAGTGTTTGTTCTTACTTGGAACCATCAGACTACCTTGTTTGGTAGAATTCTAGGCGTAGTGTAATCTGGATATGCTTTCCAGATGGATAGCAGCTACCTACTTCAGGAGTGTTCCTTCTAGGTGACTAGTACCGTAGTTTCAGTCTGTTTACCTTTCATTCTCTTTATCCAAATAGAAATAGCCCAAGCTAATCTTATCCAAGAAAAAACAGTAGCATCTCTGTCACATTTGGGCTAACAGATCATTTCACCAGTTAATGTTAAAAGCAAGTCAGGTAAATATAGGTGTGTTTCACAGAAACAGAAAGATGTTCCTTTTAGTTAGGCAAAGGACACATTTTGTCAAAGTAGTGGGTTTTTTCCCCTCACAGGTACCATCATCTTCTGGCTCAGTAGGGCCATATTTGCAGAACATCTGTACCTTGTCAAGTCAAGGGTCCATTTAGTTCAGAATCCAGTTTCAGACAGGACAATAGAAGGATCTTGGGAAGAGGCCATGAGCAGGGTTAGGCTATTGTAACATCACTAGTATACTCTTCCAGCCTTTGGCCACCAGTAACACAGGGGCTTCCTGATACCTGACAGATTTTTGAATCCACATAAAGTTTGGGCTTCAAAGTTCCTGTATCAAGGAGGCTAAAAGGTTCCACTCACTTAGGTAATTTATGGGGTTTGTTGGTGGCTTTTGTTGTTTGGTTTGTTTTCTGCTTTGGAGCAGAACAACAGTTGTTCTTTAGAGAGTATTGAGGCGTTCCTTTTCTCTTGCAGCTTTGGCTCTCTTGCGTTTACACAGGATGACTGACAGGACAACAGCAAGAGTGATGACTGCAATTGCTATCACTGCTATGATGATGAAGACTTCTGCTCTGTATTCTGTATAGGAAAAACAAAAATAATTCAAAATTCCGTTATCAGAACTCATAATGTCACAAGACTACTGTCTTCCAGAACCCACTTTACCCACCCACCAAAGAATGCTTTCCATGTTTTACACTGTCACAGAAGCGGGGTGACCACTTCAGTGCCAACTGAATTCATTATGACATGAATTTGTTTGACTACGGCAAAGCTTCATTTCACGTGGTTCCCACTAGGTTTTAGTCTAGTTTATTCAGTGCACACTGCCACCACAAGAGTGAGTTAAACCGTTCCCCCCACCCCTGCATTACTTCTGTGAAACTAAGTCCAAGTGGAAATTTATTCTAGACTAGAAGTTACAAAACACCAACGGAGAGTTCTATTCAAGTTGTAATTTACTAGACTTCCACTATTGTGATAAACAAACAAACAAACAAACAAACAAAAAATACAGATAAGAAAGTTAATTTGAGAGACTTAATCTGCCACTTTCAGAAGGCTTTTCTACTTTGAGTGTAAATATTCTTATCTGCTGGTGAAGGACACACTACAGCAGCAGGATGTTATTTAAGAGATACTGATGACCTTGTATTGAATAAAGTGCTTTTTAGAGTAGTTGTCATGAATCGCACTGCCTGATTCACCAACCAGTCTCCAACTTATTTACTGGTGAATATGTTTATCTGCCAACTTCTAACCTTGTGATACAACACTGAAGAAAATGTTAGTCTCATCATCTTCCTTTGAGAAAACAACTGAAGTTCAGCTCTAACTATGAGTCCACGGAAATGCCTGCTAGGTAGGGCGCTGGCACTCCTGTTTTACATCTAATCCTTCCAGCACTTACTATGGAACCTGCTATTGGAATGATCTGACAAAAATCATCAGAAAACAAATAAAACCCCAGTGCTGAAGGCTAGTGACGAGATCTGAATCCTCAGTGACCAGCCATCAGTTCAGTTTAAAACTAATCAGAACACTTTATCAAGACCCTAAAAGCAGCCTCCACCAGCCAAACACAGTGGACATGTAATGTGGGTTCTTCCCACGAGTTTCCACGTTCAAGTCTGTGTCCTACCACTTAGACAGGAAGCAGTTTATTTTAGAACTTAGGTGTCACAATTTAAAGAATAAAATGAAAGTGTATTGAGAATTGAAGTGTCTGTTTGTTAGAATGCTGAAGCCTGCCTGACAGCCATGACCAGCTACCTACCGTCTAGGATATTTCTCCCCACGCTGGTACAAAGCACCAGGCTTTCCTGACCACTCCGGTTCTCTTTGCGGGAGGGAATGATGCCCTGGATGTAGAAGCAATAGTTCTTTGTGCTGTCAACACTCACTTCAAATGTATGGCTTTTTGATGTTTCAGCTTTCTGGAAAGCAAAACCAGAGAAATGTCAGGAAAGTCTTCTTTGCAGAACTGTTGGCACTTAAAGGCAACACAGAAATTGTGCTGCTATCTATAGCTACACAATCTGTCAAAAGTAGAGCTGGACCTTACCTTTCCAGAACTTTGATCTTTCCAGTAATAGAGTCTGTACTCCAGGTCATGCTGGAAAATGTCCCGAACACTTAGGAAGCTTCCATTAGGAAATGTGTATGGTGTCAGTGGATCATGGAACACAACATTCAGTTTGGAACCCTTTTGTGTGTAATTCTGTATCTCTGGTTTTCCAACAACAGCTAAACAACAATTTTAGATTTAAAACTTTGGCATCATCTTTTCCACACAACATCCTGTATTTCCTCCCTCTACCCACTTTCCTCCTCAAATCTAGATGAAGTACATAGAGCCAGGGTAACACAGTAAAACTCTGCATTATTAAGAAATATCTTTGTCTACACAATGTTAATAAAACTGTCTCTTCACTGCAGTGAGAAACAAATGGTAACTAAAATATTACACACATCCTGTAATAGTGACAGCTTTATGCCTGCCTGAATGTTGTCTTCTCAGATATCAGTATGGCTGTTGTAACAATTGACAGCAAGACCCTTTAGGCACAGTCACAGCTAGGTCACAGAATCACAGAAAATGTCCATTTGGAAGAGACCTCCAAGCCCATCCAGTCCAACCCTCCACTCAGCACTGCAGGATCAGCACTAAACCATGTCACCAAGCACCAGCTCCACAGGCTGCTGGAACACCTGCAGGGATGGGGACTCCAGCACTGCCCTGGGCAGACCATTCCAATGTCTGAGAACCTCCTCTGGGAAGAAATATTTCCTAGCATCCAGCCTGAACCTCCCCTGCTGCAGCTTGGAACCATTTCCTCTGCTCCTGTCTCTTGCTACCAAGGAGCAGAGGCTGCCCCCTCCTCACTCCAACCTCCCTTCAGGGAGCTGGAGAGAGCAATGAGGTCTCCCCTCAGCCTCCTCTTCTCCAGCCTGAACACCCCCAGCTCCCTCAGCCCCTCCTCTAGCCCAGGTGCTCCAGGCCCTTCTCCAGCCTCCTTGCCCTTCTCTGGACAGGCTCCAGCCCCTCAATGTCCTTCCTGGAGTGAAAAGCCCAGAGCTGAACACAGCACTCAAGGTGTGGCCTCCCCAGTGCTGAGCACAGGGGGATGGTCACCTCCTGTCCCTGCTGCCCACCCTGGATGCCTTTGGCTTTCTTGGCCATCTGAGAATTTCTCTTGAAAGGAAGTTTACGATAAAATTTAACTGGCAATCCTACTTACTCTGATTATAAGGTGTAAATTTTTCAGAGACCGCAAAAGGTGGTTCTTCAAAGTTATCCATCCCCGAGGATGTTACAGACAGTATGTGTGCTGTATAGGTCTCCTTTACATTCCTGACCACATCAGTCACATCACACTCTGTTTCTGTTGTCTGTATGCATTTTTTTCTGGTGTTAGATGTCTGCCTGAAAAGAGAAAGAAAAATGCATCAGTACTTTCCAAACCGACTTTTGCAGCTTTAGATAAATTGAAAACTTATTTTGCCTCCAAACTGTACAGGTTTCCTTCATCCAGTCCTGCAGGTGTACTAAGCTGAAAAGCAGGGGGAGGAGGGAAGGAGGGGGGGAGGGCAGGGAAATCAAACCTCACTACCCTGTGCCTCTGTATTTCACACTTCAAAGTAGCATCAAGTAAATCAAATATGAGCCATATTAATTATAGAAATATGCTACTGGATACATATATGAATTATAATTCAATCTTTTATATGACCAGAACAGAAAACCTAAGTAGTTTTGATTTTGGACTTTTCTGCAGCTGACTCCACCACAGGAAATTCCACCTCAACATGAGGAAAAACTTTTTTTCTGTGAGGGTGCTGGTGCCTTGGAGCAGGCTGCCCAGAAAGGTCATGGAGTCTCCTTCTCTAGATATCTTCAAATCCCCCCTGGATGCATTCCTGTGTGACGTGCCCTAAGTGGTCCTGCTTTGCAGGGGGTTGGACTCTACGATCTCTGGAGGTCACTTCCAATCCCTTACTTTCTGTGATTCTATGACTTGTTAAAAAACCCCAGAAAATGCATGTGACTTTTAAAGTGTTATCCCTGATGCATCTGCAAACTATTGCCTTAAGAAACACCTGTTGTACTAGGAAGCTCTGTTGACACCGATATTAATTGTTTAATGTGACAGCATCTCCTCATTTATGTCACTGATGTTTGCATCTACACAGGTGCAAACATCACTAAGAACCAGACAGTAGCAGAATTACAATGAAAAAGTCTTGACAAAAAGCTTCTCTTGATATTTAAATTACAGGAAGCAGGTCCATTTCACTTGAGAAATCATAATGGAACAAGGAATAAGGTGTTAGATCCCCATTTTACTCCCTAACAAGAAGGAATAGCAATACAGATTAGGTTACCACTTCAGTTCCTTTCCCTGTTTTTTGCTGGTGAACCAGTGTGACCTCAGCTGAAAGAGCAAGAGTGCCAACTCTTGGGAAATTAACAAATGAGTTTTCTCCCAAGCTTTAAGTCACCTGAACTCCCTTCTCTTGTTTTTTTGCTTTTTTAATATCACAGGGCAGTTAGTAATAGTGTCCTAGAGATGCCTTGAAAGGGCACAGAGGAAATAGGAACTTTGTGATCAGTGTATCCTGTAAATGTACACAGACGAGAAAGCAAAGGTTCAAGCACACTTCATCCATAAGAGCAACTTGTGTCTCAGAACTCTGCCTGATTCTACACTGAATCTGGGGTAAACAGACTTCATTGTTTTGCAAGCACAAATGGCTGAATTTTAATAAAAATCGTTCTACTAGTTCTGTGATTTTAAGTCTGTTAATTTCACATTAGGCCACTGCACTGTTATTTCACCCACCAGTGACAGAGCTCTCATTTTCCAGAGAGAAGAGACCACATTTTCATTAGTATATAGAACTGATGATGCAGTTACCCTTTGGGCCATGTTTAATAATGGAGCTGAGAACAGCAAAGACTTATTATTGAACCTCATGGAAATTTGTGTGCAGCATTGAAGGAGGTCTTAGATACTTCACATAAGGTGGATACCTTTTATGTCCACATATTTTATATCTTACATAAAATATGATGACAGAGGAAGTTTCAGCAAAGGTAGATGAACAAAGGTAATTTTATTATTACCCAGCAAGACAAATTACTCATTTACTGTGATTCACTGATTATATTTAATGGACTCATATTTATCAGACACCTCCCAAGACTAAAGATGAAAGACTCAGTCCAGACACCCTGAAAGACACAGAAAAGTGAAGGTCTAATATGTGGCATGCCAGACCAAGTGCCAACTTCCTGAAAGTATTCTGTCCTATATCTCCAGAGAAAGTGGCCAAAATGCAATCTAAAGCTCAACTCTCCTTTCCTGAAGTGGGTGAAACCAGACCCCTGAACCAGGTATTCCTACAGCTGCATACAGAGAAGTATTAGCAGCTGAGCTGTCAATTTTCCTGAATCCTCACGTTTAGGCTCCTGGTACATTCACTCTCAGAAATATGCAAACATGCTCTGTTTGTACCCTCTCTGACTGCCATTAGTGGACAGCCCTTGGTGTTGCTGCCTACTTACCCGTGTATTTCTACTGTGTAGAAGTAGCCTGACGGTTTTGGTTGCCACTGCAGTATAGTTTTAAAATTGATTGAAGACCAAGTTATATTAACTGCTGTTGGTAGTTCTGGATTGCCTTTAAACACAGAAAAGAGAAGAGTGCCATCAGTCATATTGCGTGCAATTCCTGGTTTCCTGCAGTCACGGTTTGGCTAAATAAAGCAGTTGCTGTTAAATGCTACTTGGAAACGTTCTTTTGGGTGAAAAGTCTCAGTCCTACCCTCTGGGCTCATACTCGTCTTGCTAAAGGAATGTGTCCTGGTAGACGTGAGAAATAAGAGAAGAAAATCATTTTCCTTCTTGTAATTCTGGGTTGCTGAGCTAAATTATTTGGATCTCTAACGCTTACTTCTTGATCCAAGTCCTCTGAAGAAGCTCATGAGAAAGTCCAAGCACCAAACGAAGGTGGTATAGTACAGAATGATTCTTGGCTGTACCTGCTGCTGAAGGCATTCATCTTGAAGAATCAGCGGTTGCCCTACACGCTCGCACCTGAGCGGGGACACTCCCGGCAGGAGAGGCGGACGGGCCGCGGTGGCCGTCCCCGCGACACAGGCCATCGCAGCTTCGGGGAACTGCTCAGGAGGAAGCGGGAGCGGAAAACCCCGCACACCGCACAAGCGCTGTAACCGCTGGAAATCAAGCGTTTCGCTGAGCGCTATCCCAAGCGTTTCTTAAGTGCCATCTTCTCTGCCTCATCCCACTGCCCGCTCTCCCCAAGCTCGGCACTGGAGACAAGGGAAAGAGATACTGCGTATCGCTCGTTGCTACCGAGCAGCAGCCGACCCGCGGAGACTGCCCCTGGTCTCCAGCTGTGGCACAGCTGTCGTCATTAAGGATCCCATCCAGAAGAAGCCGACCCTTGGCGTCCCCCCGTCGCCCCCGCCCCGAGCGCTCCGCCTCCCGGACGCCGAAACAGGGTCGCCACAGCGCACGGGCGAGGGCCGCGCTCCCGTCACGACCCTGCGCGTTATAGCAGCGGAGCCCTCCCTCAGCGGCCCGGGGCTCCCTCCTCGGGACCCGGCGTCCGTCAACGGGGCCGAACTCCGCCTCCAGTCCAGTCCGCCCGAGACTGCGGCCCCCTGGTCTGCCCGCCCGCCTCTACTCACCGGCGGCAGCCAGGCGCCACAGCAGGACGCTCAGCAGCAGCGCGCTCCGCAGCAGCGCCCGTCCTCCGGCCACGACGGGCAGCATCCTCGGGACAGCGATCCGGCGGGATCCCAGTCAGGCTGATCGCGGTGAGCTGCCGACGGGGCGGGAGCCGCCGGTTTATATGTGTGGGACGAGAGGCGGGGACTACGGGCGCCTCGCCCGCGGGGCAGAGCGGCGGGGAAGGCGGTGGGAGCGGCGGGGGCTGGGTGGCCAGCCCGGACAGGGTCATGGGGAATAGCAGCGGGGCTGGCGGAAGCGCTTACGCGTTCCCGGGTTGAGCAAACGGAGGAGGGGATGTTCGAGGAAACCTCTTCTGTAAGGAGAAGAGCAGTGAGGGAAGTAGCGGCGTGTCCCTCGGGTTGCTCCGGGCTCAGAACAGTGTTCTCGGCCGCAGGCCCACCTGGGTGTGCAAGCACACCTGGACGTGCCCGCAGCCCGTGTCTCCCCTCCTTCTCGGTGTCCCCATGAACTTATACCACCCCTCGCTTTCTTTCTGTTAGCCGTTGGAAGGAATATCGGTGGAACCGGACAATCAACAACGAGCTTCACCCACTGCACACCTTTGGCTAGTTGTCAAGGCGAGGGGGCGAGAGGTGCGGGCACTGTAACTGCTCTTCAGAGCATCTCATCTTGAAGCAGTGGTGTGTGGTTCAGCTCATCCTGAAGCAGTGATGTTTGCTTTAGCTCACAGCCCTGAGTCTCTTGCTCTGTGCACACGCAAATGTGAACCCTGGCAAGTCTCACCTGTTTTGCTAGACAGCAAATAAGGTTCAAATGTTCAGGGATTTGTACCTCACCGCTCCCATAAACCAGGGAGCTGTTAAACATTTTTCTGCCTTACATTGGAAAGGTATGCCGTTTTCACACATAACTGGGTATGCCATTTCCACACATAACTGGGAATGTCACATAACTGACAGGATTTTCTGAATCTCAGCCTACAGCCTTGGGACAGGCTGTATGTCCCCCCTGCTGTTCATATTGCTCTTTCTCACAGTGCTGCCTCTCTGAGTACTTAAGCCAAGGTTTTGGAGCCAGGAATTTGCATGCTCTGTTTTCATCTAATGTACAAGGCTCTAGAGGGAGCTGGTTTTGCAGTTAGCCTATGATTCTTCTGCAGGGAAGGTGGGAAAGAAGGTGCATCGCAGAACCTATTATGTAATTTGGAAGGATAGATGCATTTTTCAGTGTTAAGATGATTCTTTATTTTGATGCTGATTTGTACAGTGGTTTTACACCTGAAAAATAGAGGTAGGAGAAGACAAACAAGGAAGTTTCATACTTGATTGCCTTTTATTTTCATGATTGACATATACTGAAATGCATGCATCAGTTCTGTTTCTTGATGCAGAATAAATGCATAGGGACCATTTCAACAAGAGTTTGCATTAAAATTCATATGGTATGTTCCAAAGTGCACCTAAAGCCTGGAGTTTCAAATAATCAGTGGACCTTCATTAAAATCCAGCCATTTTTAATTTTCCTGCCTTGTTTTTGATCAAATTTCAGCACTGTCTCTGTGCAGCTGTGTGTCAGTATTACATCATCCAGAAAGCTCGCATGCTTTTGACTTTGTGTAGAATACGGATCTTGTGTGACTAGATTTTCAAGTTCGTGACCTTGTAAGATCATAGTGAATTGCCAGAGGATTTCACAAAGACAAACAGTACTTACTTGTTTAAAGAAAAGAGGTGCTTATATAAAGCTTTAAATCACCTTTAGGCTCTAGTTTCCTTGTTAATTTCCTTGTACTTGAGTCACAAAAGGTGGAAAGCGAGTCGTAGTGGCTTCCATTTTTGACAGAGGTAGTCTCAGCATTCCCTTCTCCTGTTCATCCTTCTCACTCCCACCTCTTATTTCATGACCTCCCATACCTGAGATAGGTGGGGAACCCTCCAGAACCCTGTCCAGACTAACGAGCTTGACCAATGTTACCTTCTTCCCATTTCCAGCAAAGTATTCTGGTGTCCACTAATGCTTGGCTTTTAGATGCTGTACTCCAGGTGTCTCAGTATGAAGGTTGGGAAGGAGACTCAGTTCTTTTTTGAACATTCCTGTGAGTGAAATTAAGACACAAACGAAGTCATGTATCAAAATGAGACTATTTATCAGAGAGAGAATGGAGCAAGCAAAACAGAAAAAGAAAGAAAAGGGAAAGAGAGAATGGAGAAAGAGAGAGCAGGAGAGCTAATTACCACCCCATGGTCCTTCTCTTGGGGCAGCAGGGAAAAATGTCCTGGGCTGCTGCCTCCAGCCTGAGATGTCCCTGGTGATGTTCCCCCCAGCAAGCTGGCACAGCCCAGGGCTTTTATTATGTTCCTGGTTCATTCATCGTAGCTCCACCTGGCTCACATCAACAATGCATAAGTGACCTTCCAGGGGGGTTCTCCTCGTGTGTCTGCAGGGGTCAGCTCCCAGTGACCTCCACCCTCTTTGCTGTCCCCTGTCCGCCACACCCCCTGGGCAGCTGCGGCCTCCGTGGGCAGAGCTGACACATCAGGTAGGTCCTTCAGGATAGTCTCATCTTCGTTGAGACACTTCTCAGTTCTTAATGTAATCATCACATCACCAGGGGATTGACATCTTCAGGAGAGGATTCTTTCACCATGTGCAACATGAAAGGAAGCCATCAGTTTAGCAGAGAGGCACCAAAGCAGAACATGAGCAAAAGGATGTGTATAGATCAAGCAGTCAAGCAGGGCTTGGGGGGCATTGTGTGGTTAGAGAAAATAGGGTAACTTTACCGAGGTGGCCGTTCTGAGGGCAGGAAGGAAGTTGAAGGTAAAATCTGAAAGCTGGAGGGAAAGTCAGCATGCCAAGGGAACAGTGCAGCTAGGTTAGATTGGCAGGGGAAGAGCATGACAGACAAGGGAGAAGCACTGAGATGAGGAACTGCTGCTGCAGCCTCAGCTCTTCTTTGTACTCTTTTACTCAGTCTTGGTGCAGATTTGACTGTAGAATGAGAACTGCTTGGCACTGCCTCACTCCAGGCACCAACCAGTGTGAGAGAGGAGAGTGCCTGACATGCGCTGATGCCCCTGAACTGGAAGTGTTCTCAGCAGCTGGTGACTTAACTGTGACATTCTGATCACATTTCCTGACTGCTTCAGTGGAAGTTTTTAAGGCCATGCTGGATGTGGCTCTGGGCAACCTGATCTAGTGGGAAGTGTCCCTGCCTATGGCAGGAGGTGATCCTTGAGTTCCCTTCCAACCCTGACAATTCTGTGATTCTGTATGTCACTAGCTCGTTTAAGACAGAATTTTTCCCTCTTACTTCACGTATATGTCCCTACATACAGGCAAGTATTCTGCTGACTTAGAACTCTGCCACTGTGTCTAGAAATTTAGAATCTGGCTCCTATAGTGGCATGTCAAAATGTAAGCATCAACTCTTTAGAGACACTACAACCAATTTAGTCATCTTCTGCACATTCTACAGTCAGCAGAGAAAAATTTCACTCCTAAAGTGAAACCCATTTTTCCTAGTATAGGCATCTAAAGCAAATCATATTAATCTATTAAAGCATGGAATTGAATGAGACATTTCTGTTGATGGAGGCCAGGGTCTCAGTGTGGCTTTTTGGAGTATGTGGGCAACATAGCATAGGAGCATGAGCCCAGCTGCATGATTTGGGTTAGGAGTTGACCTCTGCTGCTGTAAACTTCTTCACTGTGATAAACATAGTGAAATCAAGGTTATTCACCACTGGGAAGATTTGCCAGATGATGAGTAGATTCTACAGATTTTCATTCCACTATATATATAACACAGAACCAGACCACACAGTGATTACGGGAAAAGTGAGGAGAAAGTGAACTTAAATCTGCAAAAGCCCATTTTTTTTCAAAGATATGCACGTATTTGTTTTTATGATATGATGTTTGGTTTTATGATACGATATTTGTTTTTATAACATGATCTGACAGATCTCTAAACTGGTTATGTGAGAGAGAGCTGCAAAATAATATATTGCTTAACAAAGCAATTTCAACATCATGGTTTATGTACTAGCTTATACAATTGTTGGCATTTGCAGGGGAATGCCTCACAAGACATCAGTAGTAGATGTTTCACTATGCTTATAGTTTTACAAGACTGTGAGTCAAATTTTGTAACAATTATTAATATTTTGAAGCTTTGTAGTGCTATAAAACATTCATCACTTAGAAGTCAGCAATGTTGTCATGACCAAGAGTGTAAAATTTACTTGTGTAAGATTTGGAACCCCTGGGAGCTTTTCGAAGGCAGACTTGCTCCTGATCTTTTTCCTTTCACTTCGCTTTTCATATCTTGGTTTGATTTGTCTCTGTGACGCATATGATTGGGTAATTGACTTATACAGTTAATTATGTTTATTAGATGAAGTAGAAGGTTAGGGAGCAATCTCTGACTTGGTACCTACTTCTACAAGTGTCTTGGTATTTATCTCTCAGAGCTGCTATATCAAGTACTGTGCTATAAATGCATGCACAGGCTCGCAAATACTATTGCGTTTTAAACATTGTGTTTTAGCAGCACTGTAATATATTTGGTAAGTGAAAGACTTTTGTTAGGTATTGCGTATCTATCTGTAATGCTAGTAAATAGGCTGTGAATTTCAGTAATGTCAAATTACCTTCAGTTTGGTCCCATGGAACCTGGAGGTAGCAACCTGGTTAAGAGGAAGGTGCCCCTGCCCGTGGCAAGGGGTTGGAACTAGGTGATCTTTAAGGTCCCTTCCAGCTCAAACTAATCTATGATTCTATATACTGTGTGTACCTGGCATAGGTCTTGGTGATTTTAATCTTTTTCTGTTCCAACCAACTTTCTAAAAGTTCACCCTTCAAAAATCTTGACCCAAGAGCAAGCTTATGTCAATGCTTTCTGTATGTGCCTGTAAATACCTTAAAATCATCAATTAATTTGGATTATATACATCCCGTGGGTTGTATTGCACCCTTTTTGTCCATGGGAAGGAAACTGTCCACCCACCTCTCCTATGGATATGCCGAAAGTCCCTGGGGAAGTCAGGAGTGTACAATATCTTGATTTTATATTAATTTCTGTTCTTGTGTCATAACCATGGGATTATGCCTTTTTTTTTTTTTAAGCAAAGAAAAATTCTAGCTGCAGAAAGTGTCTACTGAAGAGGAAGGAAGAATAAGGAAAACGAAATTCAGCGTGCAGATAACTTCATCGGTATCTAGATGCCGAGTAACTGACATGTACTAAGGCATGGCAGGGGGATGCCAGAACCAGTGTGAGAGCTGATTAGGTACATGCACTGCTCAGGAGTGACTCTGCTCACTGAGCAGTTCTGCAGTGCACTGTCGTTATTGCTGGCCTATTTTTATAGCTGCTGAACAGCTGCATCTTTCCTAAAGGTGATGTGAGTTGTACACCAATGAATGATGATTACACCAATGAACTCCAAGTCAGAAAAAGTAAGGAAATTACAAACAGCTTGTATGTAAATGGCTATGTTGACAAAAATGTTTAACTGCATTTGCAATTAAGAGGATTTGTATCATATTGTAAAATTGGTTACCAAGTCTCCTTTTTGATGCACAGAAACTGAATTAGTGTAATTTAACTGGCTCTCGTAATGAGCAATATCATTAAACCACTGTAATGGAGTGAAGAACCAACGTTCATAAGTAAAAGCAGTTGGGTTTAATCCTGAAGTCTCCATACCAGTGTGGTAAACTCCTTCTGCATCTCTGAACTACTGTGAACTGTTCTAAGATTCTAAAGCTACGTTGTGATTTTATACAATCATATGTAGCTTAACTGAAAACAACAAAGAGGCACTGGGATAGAACTAAGTCCAGGTCTGACATTAATGTCACTTGATGAAAAAAAATGAGTAGGCAATATTGATATAAAAATTAAAATCAGCAAAAGAGATTTCTTGCAGGGGAATCACATAGCCAGTCTTAATTTCTCATTGACATTAGAGATCCTGAAGCAAATATTTGGGTGTTTTTCTGATACCCTGCTTTCAAAATCTGTTTCCTCATATGTGCATCCCCTCACTTATCATGCAAGAACTTTTAAACCAGCCACCAGCCAAAGAACAAATCCTAAGGGTGTTTTTTGTGTCTGGGTTGCTTCTGCGATGCAGTGTGGAAGCAATGCCTGCTTGGGAGGCAGAGGAGGTGTCCCAGGGAGGGAATCTTTGAGCCTTTCCCACACCGAAAAATTCTGTCGACATTGCTTTGTCATCAATTCTAAATTACTGGGTGCTGTCCTATTTCTTACTCATATCATAGTGTGTGAAGTAGTTACTGCTTTTCTCAAAACTGTTTTGCAACTTTACTGCTTACAAGGGAGTTGAACCTAGAGGTTTGTGTACATTGGATGTCTGTTATCTCCAGGTGTGGGTGCCTTAGGGTGAATAAGGTTTGTGTAACTGAAAACTCGAACTACACCTTGATTATTTTGGTGCATGGAAGACTGAGAGTGAGTGGCTGTAGCAATGCCACAGATGTCTTGTTGTGAGTGGTAAGGTCCTGCCACAAGTGGGAAGTAGTCTCTCAGAGCAATTTCATTACCCCAGAACATCTTAATTACATAAACTAGTCTTGCAGCATCTATCCATCTGTCTCATGAGGTTTATTGTTCCCAAATGATGCTAGACACAAGTGCAACTCCCATACCTTATTTCCTTAGGTTTTCTTGTCATTCCTGGCCTTGTGAGGAAGTGGCCAAACCAGGTGGGGGAAGTGAGAATAAAACCTATTTAAAAGGAGGTATCTAAATTAATGCAGATTTAAAAATTATTTTCTTATTTTTTAATACCAAATCCAGTCTTGACTTAAGACTTTTTAATTAAGGGAAATAAATTAAATTTACTAAGTAATTATTTATAACTCTTAGTAAAAAATATTTCCCTTCCCTCGTCATCCTGACTTCTTAACATTAGCTGTGGCATATATAACTTTTCAGTGAAGGTTCTGGTAGTCAGCTTTAGTAATCTTTAAAAATATTGGGTGTGAGCATACCCATCTAGGCAACTAGATGGGCAAAATAAACAAAGCTTCGCTTTGAACAAATATAGTCCCGGGGCTGTTACTAAGCCAATTCTTGGGAACTATGAAAGAGGAAAAGATAAACTATACTCTGTTTGATTTGGCTGTTATATCATTGAATACTCTTGTACTACAGCTTAGTCTTCTGGAGTTATTTGATTAAACCCCCCAGCATCCTGTACTAAAGCTAACCAGCAAAATTAAATTGAGAATTTCTTTAATATCCTGCATTGCTGTTCTTTGGCATTACATTACTTTGTTGATGCTGGCTTGTTGATGACTTGGGGGTGAGTGGATTAAAGGTAATCGGAAAATAGATCAACAGCATTCGCCTGCTATGGTGGTGTAGCTCTTCTGTTTTACAGCCTAGGCATCTTCATTCTGAAATTATTTTTCCACTTCCCAAATCTGCATCTGTGTGTCACAGCCAAGGAGAGTCAATGAGCTTAGCAAACACATTAAAGCATTTGAAAAACATATCAGAAATTCCCATTTAGCATTAGAGTACATAGATAACTTTTTCATTAGCATATGTCATAGAATCATAGAATCACAGAATGGTCTGGGTTGGAAAGGACCTCCAAAGCTCATCCAGTCCAACCCTTCTGCAGACAGCAGGGACATCCCCAACTAGATCAGGTTGCCCAGAGCCCTGTCCAGCCTCACCTTGAATACCTCCAGGCATGGGGCCCCAATCACCCCTGGACAACCTGTTCCAGTGTTCCACTACCCTCATGGTGCAGAACTTCTTCCTAATACCCAACCTAAATCTGCTCTGCTCTGGTTTGAAGTCATTGCCCCTCGTCCTGTCCCTGCAGGCCTTTGCAAACAGTTTCTCTCCATCCTTCTTGTAGCCCCCTTCAGGTATTGGAAGGTTGCTATTAGGTCTCTCTGGAGCCTTCTCTTCTCCAGGCTGAACACCTCCAATTCCCTCAGCAGAGCTGCTCCAACCCCCTGATGATTTTTGTGGCCCTCCTCTGGACCCTCTCCATCAGAGTTACTCCCTGTACACTGGTAATGACATCAGGGAGATGCAGCTTTGCTTCTTTGGCAACAGACTGCTGAGTCCTTTCAGCCCTTCTGCCCTGTCACAGTACTGCACTTGTCTCCTTCCTGAAGAGCAGCAGTTAAGCAGTGCTGCACGCTGTGGTTTGTATGTTACCATAGCTCGCTACAAGGCTCAGCATTGATTGCCTTAATGATGGGAGGCATTCTTGAAACTTCTGGATGGTTTCTGTATGATGGTACCTGGCTGATTTGTGATGATTGTTACTCATCAGCCTTTACTTTGAGCTTTCTACTTACTGAACACATACATGGTCATATGCACGGGAATTTAATTCTTGTGCTTGGAAAATGAAGCATACCAATGGTAGAATTGTACTTCATAAAACATGGCCACGTATATAAATAATTCATTACTCTGTGAGCATTTTGGTTAGGGGATTTTATAGGGAATTGTTTGGAAAAATACATGGTTGGTGCATTGTTTGGAAAAATACAACTAAAGTCTTATCTTATTCTTTAGTAAAATCACAGTGGAAAGAATATTATCCGAACACTACAGGCATTACCTATTCAACTTGACATAATTGTTCACAATTTAATGAGTAATTAAATATCACTGTGCAGTGAAAAAAAATTACACAATAATGTAAGTTATCACAGAATCACAGAATGTTAGGGGCTGGAAGGGACCTCGAAAGCTCATGCAGTGCAACCCCCCTGCCAGAGCAGGAGCACCTAGAGCAGGTCACACAGGAACACATCCAGGTGGGTTTTGAGTATCTCCAGAGAGGGAAACTCCACAACCCCCCTGGGCAGACTGTTCTGGGGTTCTGTCACCCTCACAGGGAAAAAAGTTTTCCTCCTGTTTCCATGGAACTTCCTATGCCTCAGCTTCCACAGTTGACCCTTGATCCATAGCATTTTCTTAAATTAGTGTTCCCAGTGTCAGATTTGAGATTTCTTTTAAAGGAAGAAAGCCCTGTGGTTTGAGCTCAGATTTCATCATCATGACAAGTGTGATGGTTTTAAGACTGTCTTTTTAATTTTTCTTCACAAAGTTTGAGCAGAGAAAGTGAAAGAATGCAAATAAATCACTATTGGGTGTAAGAAAGCAAAATAATTTTTGTTCTAAACAGTTCCATTGGAGAGAGAGAAATCTTTAAGGATCTCTACTCAAAACAAGGCTGGGGAGTTGGGCAGTTCTCAGCTTGCTTGGCTTCTGTCTGTCTGCTGTTGCTTCTTCTTTTCTGGCTGAAGATAACACACTGACCTTGACAAGCTAAGTCTAACAGCCTCTCTGCTTCTTCACTCTCTGCTTTCTGCTGGGGGATCTGGGGGGACTCCTTCTGTCTGGGGGGGAGACCCCTTGGGGGAAGCAAAGGGAGCTTGGTTGTGCTTTTTTGTTGATTGTACATCTTTGTAAATGTTGTGAATAGTGTCTATTTGTACATATTCATTGCATTGCATCATAGATTGTAGTTTTGCTTGTAAATACAGCTTTCATTTGCTTCCAGACTGAGCTAGCCTGGTTATTATCAGTGTGGGATGGGTCTTTCAGCTCTCACACTGTTACAACAAGAAAGAGTCAATTTTTCTTCCAGATGCTTTGAGTGAAAGAAGGATTTGATTCTTGCTGATCTCTGAAGTCAGCTAGGATTGAAAAAATACTGGCAGAGACATATCACTTCTTAGATGTTCCCTGCTGCTTCAGGTTCTTGTCAACTCAAACCATAGATAACAGTGTAAAGATCTTAAGATTTTAGCCCTGCCAAAAAAACCCAAAACCCTATATGAAGAACATAGAACATAGCTGTTGCTAGTCCAGTATAAAGGAAGAGAAACATCTCAGATGTGATCTAAGAAGATCCAAAGTGGTTTTCTGGTATCTCTATGCACTGATTTTTACAGACATATTCATTCTCTGTATTTGAACATCATAAAAAAATTTAACTCAGCCATCTTACAGACAAGATGATTGCAACATCATCTGGTGCTAAGGTATTGCATTCCTGTGTGTGGAGCACTGCTCCTGCAGCAGCCAGCACCCAAGTGCTTTCTTTCCCCGTATCATTGGGCTAGCAGGGTGCAGTGCTGCTGGCCTGTGTGAATTGATTTGGTAGAGGAGTGAGGGAAAACTTCCAGTAACCCTCCTGTACCCCTTTTCCAATAGCAAAGCTTTGTAGCAAAGCGATTCATATTGAACCCTGATTTTAAAACTACTGTGTCACTGTATTTCGTATTTGAATGTGTTAGGGGTCAAATGAGGGTCTCCTCTATAGCTGAAATGCTGGCACTCCAGACTGTCAGCTTTGACACATAGCTGTTTGATTAGCTAGCTGTGTTTGTGAGTGTACTTGACTGGAAGGTAAAGTCCAGAGAGGAAATACATTCTTAGACTGAATGTTTTCTTTAGAATGAAGACAAACTAAAAATTATGAACATTGACCAGTCTCAGTTTCAAATGCCTATGCTCATGAAGAATGTTTGCTTCCAGGTTATTCTATTACTAGCTAGAGACAGCCCAGGTTTTTAAGTTTGAAGAACTGATTTTGAGTCCAGTTACTCCATGATATTTTATTTCAAAGTAACATCTCATCAGTTTTTGTTTCTTCATATCAGTTTCCTTTATTTAAACCATGCTGGACTCACAGGAACATCTTGGGCAATTTGTCTCTCTCCCTACCTCCTGATTTGGTTCCTTTTGCTTTAAACACTGTGGTTGGCAACTGTTAGTATAGGAGGCAAAGCACATTTCATATAAAGAGAAAATACTCCTTGGCTGTATAAGACATCTAAAGCATCCCCCTGTAAGCTTTCAATTGCAAACATAAGTAGTATGCCTGCTGGTGGCAGGACCCCAGGTTAGTGGCAACTTTGAAATACCATTGCTTAGGTCTTTTCCAAATGCTGCACACTTTAGTACTTTAAAGTGTTTTGTTGACTCCAAACTAGCTTGCATTTAGACAAAAAAAAAAAAAAATCAGAATTGTGTGCTCTTTACATAGGATGACATAGAATAAGCTCTAAGAGAAATGAAAGGGCATGCTGGAGTCCTCTGCTGCTTCTTTCCAGCAGAACACAGACCTGTTCTCTAGCTTTGCACTTTTCCCCACAATCTTTACTGACTTTCCTGACACTTTACAGAGTCCCTTTAGGTCCCTAGAAAAAGTATTTTTGGTTTGGTTTGGTTTTTTTTAAGCTCATTTTGGAGAGCTGGCTGTGTGTTTGCTCCCTGAGCTTCTCATCAGTCCCTCACTCTCTGCTCCTCTTTGCTACACCTCTCATTCTTTTTCTCGCTTTCTTTTTTGCAGAACATAACATACAAGGCATGATAAACTGGAAACAAGCAAACAAGACGGTCTCTTGCACCACTGAACCAGGTTGTCACTCTGCAATAAAAATTCCTTTGTAAGAAGAATTCTAAAATTATCTCAGACACTACAGGCTCTGAGTTTTGTGGGTAATCATTTGTTTATATGCATTTACTTATCTTTCCCCATGAACTAAAAACTTGTATGTATTTAAACAGAGAAGTACAACAGTCAAGTTATGTGGATGTCACATAGTAACTCCAAGACTTTTCCAAGCTTATAAAGCAGGGTCTTAGGACTTTATTCTAATACTGTTACCAATATGTCTAAAACTCCCATTAAGGAGTTAAGGTCAAATTTGTAAAGAAACACTGTTTTTCTTCTACAGAATGTGGTGAACTTAGAAGAGTGTTATCTGTAGAATGCTTGTAAGCAGTTGTCCATCTTGGACGCTGGTGGATGATAGAAGACGCTGGTGAATGAAAGAAGACACTGGTGAAATCAGCTGAGGTGTAGGTAATGCTGGTCTGAAGTCCAGCTGTTCCACTTAACCCACTCTTATTTGACATCCACTGGATACCAGGACCCACTTCAATAACAAATACTGCGATGTGGAGTAACGGCATGCTGAAGTGGAAAACCACAGATTTCCCAGGTTCTTCCTGGACAGCAAGTTCTGCATGGGACAGCAATGTGCTCTTGTGGCCAACAGAACCAATGGGATCCTGGGGTGCAGCAAGAAAAGCGTGGCCAGCAGGGCTAGGGAGGTTCTTCTCCCCCTCTACTCTGTCCTGCTGAGACCACCCCTGCAATCCTGTGTCCATTTTTGGGCTTCCCAGTTCAGGCGAGACAGAGGTCTGCTGGAGAGAGTCCAAGGGAGAGCTACAAGGATGATTAGGGGACTTGAGCATCTCCCCTGTGAAGAGAGACTGAGAGCCCTGGGGCTGTTTGGTCTGGAGAAGAAAAGGCTGAGAGGGGATCTGATCAATATCAGATCTGAGGGGTGGGTGTCAAGTGGAGGGGGCCAAGCTGCACAGTAATAAGCCAAAGAAAAATGGATACAAACTTGAACATAGAAAGTTTCAGCTCAACATGAGGAGAAACTTCTTTACCGTGAGGGTGACAGAGCCCTGGAGCAGGCTGCCCAGGGGGGTTGTGGAGTCTCCTTCTCTGGAGACTTTCTAAACCCACCTGGATGCATTCCTCTGTGGACTACCTGGGTGACCCTGTTCTGGCAGGGGGGGGTTGGATTGGATGATCTCCAGAGGTCCCTTCCAACCTCTAACATTCTGTGATACTCTGAAGAAATAGCCCTTAACCATTTTCTGCTTCTGGGATTCATGTTCTAGAAGAATCAGAGTTTGGGTATTGCCTGTAGGCACACACTTAAGCAAATTTTCCTTGAGAATCAGGTTCTCCTGAACAGGATGCACAAAAAGTGGTGCCCCTTCCAAAGAAACCACAGCCCAGAAGTTACAGTGAGTAGGACAGAGCACTGTTCTCCTAAGACCTCTAAGTTACAATTGATGTTACTACTATGCTCTTAATTTCCAAACTAGCTTCTAAATCACCATGTAGCAAGTTATTTACAAGATCTGGTTGAAAAAAATTAATGCAAACTCAGCGTTTTCTACCATCACATTTGTCTTGGGTGGCATTTAACACTACTGGTACATAACAAGGTGCAACTGAAATGAAAATGTGTGACATTGCAGAAACACGACGATTATCAACTTGAGATATGAGTTTCTGAACTGATCCTTCCTGGAGCGATGTCCAGTACAACAAAATGGGTGTTTGTACTTCAGTAATGAAGGATAGGTCAGGAAAAAATACCGGCACCTCAGCAGCTATCTGAGAAGAGGTGTGCTGGCAGAGAAGAGGGTTGTGCTGGTTTGAGCTCTGACTGGAGTTTAGGAGCTCAAATGATAACAGATTGAGATTCCTCCCTCCTCCCTTTTTCCTGGCAAGATAGAGAGGGAGGAAAGAAAAAAAGGAATTGGTTTGGAAGTAGAAGAGGTAAATTTTAAACAAACAAAAAAAAAATATATATATATATCGGTAACAGGGAGGGTTCACAGAGGTAAGGAATGAGGGTAAATGGGAAAATAAACAAAGCCATTGCAAAAGCTGTGTTCCCCTGGATGCCAGTGGATGCAGTAGGCAGCAGCAGGCCCTGGGCAGTGGTCAGGGCAGGAGGCAGCAGCAGCAGCGATGTTCCTTTGAGCAGACGAGGCAGGAGAGAGAGCAAGCAGCGAGATGTCCTCCCTTTGATAGGCTTGAGGACAGCAAGGGGGAGTGGAATAGACACCTTTGAGCCAGGGGACCCCTTCTCCTGGCAGGGGAGGGGCCAAGTCCCCCCTGGATTAAGTTTCTTTTGTCCACCTGGGGGGCTAGTTTCTTTCAGCCCCACCCAGGACTGAAAACAGAACTGCTAGACTTGTAAGTCTATCTTCTCAAGAAGCCAGCTTGCCTGATGCTCCAAGAGCATGCAAAGCAGGGAGAGTCTTCCCTGCCATTCCTTGCAATTGTTACTTGTTTTCACTTCGGCTTTTGGGGAGAGGACATAAGCAGAGGGAGGCAAATAGAACCAAGCTGTGTCTCATAATGCTGAAGAAGCATACTTACGTCTGTGCAGATGCACTCCAGTACCCCTCATGCTGAGTCACACAGGTGTATGTCTGGAACTTAATCTTGTTGGAGGCAGGCTTCATTTTCTGGTGTAAGTCCTGTATGTAGGGAGAAAAGCAAACTGTACACCTTGAATGATTTCTGCATAGATGGCTTTGTGCCAGTCAGCCTGTACGCTATCACCTCAATAACAAGTCCCTGCACTAGCAGCACATTAGTTTTTGATAGATGGGAAAGATTTGGCAAGATTTAGTTCCATATGTGTTACTCTGCCTTTCCTTGTGAATAATCTGTAGCACCTATGCAGATTTTTTCCTTTACCAAATGCAATATTGTGCCATGCTACAAGACACTGAAGGCAGATAACAGTGTACTGCTCAGTTAGCAGTCCCACAAAGAATAAAATAGAATGTGGGCCTGGGCCTGCTGTTGCAGTCCTTGGTAGCATTGCCATTTTCCTACATTGTTTTTTTTTTTTTCATGATCAGCCCTGAGAAGTTTTCCTGAGCTGCTTCAGAAAATAGAAGTGCAGGTTCCTAGACTGCCTGATTCCGATTTTAAGTATTACTTTATTTTGTTATTAACTTTGCTGGAGGTTTAAGAGCTTCAAAGTCTGTGAATTAAAACATAAACTTTGGATAGGCAAACAAAATCTTGAACTGCATTTTTAAAATGTTTCACAAGATCCTTTCCTCCCTCTCTCCTCTTACTGAGAGGCATGCCTGGTGTAGACACCTCTTGACATACAGCAGAGGCTTAAGCTGATATTGTATCACTCTGGAATTTTAAAATCTCAGGAGGAATTTGAACCCGAGGTGTTACCTTTTCAGACATAAGAGCACTGCCAGGCAGAGACAGTTATTCAGTGGGGGAGGGGGAATTCCAGTAAGAGCAGCCAGAGTTAGCTGGATTTCAGCTTTCAGGCTCTTTTGATACAGTCTTTGAACTCTTACTGCGCAATTCTGCTTCTATGCAGATGGATGTCTTGTGCTAAGTCAAAAACTACGTCCCCAGAATCTGCAAAATTGTCTCCAATCCTTCTCTTCTTCTCTCTTAAATATGTTTGAATAATTAATGGATTTTTGCCCAAAACTCAGACTCATTCAAAGTTCAGTGTTTTTTCTTTGTTACTTTGTTTGAAAAGACTGGCTGAATTAATTAGCAAATCACGTGTAGTGCTGTGCAAAATACATGACTAACAGTTCTGATTCTGTAACGAGGTTTCTGGATTAAGCATACACTGAGAATTTCCTCTCTCATTGCTTGTGCTAATTCCTAACTTCATACGATACTTTAATTTTCTAGGAAAGAAAGGAGGTGATGCTAGGAATGGAAACACAGACACTTCCTCTATATAAATCTGGGCAGCTTTGCCCATGAATCAACTAGTGCATTGATCAATGATTCCTTTGAACCAGGAATCTGACAAAATAAAAAACACTGGAATCACAAAAGCCCTTATGTGCTACTTGAAAGAAAGGACGGAGTCAAGCTCTTTTTAGCTCTCAGACTCGATGACATAGAAGAAATTAGAAGTTGAAAGAAACTAGGAGAAGTACCCAGGGAAACACATTTTCTTGCTGCCAGGAAAGAAACAGGCAGACTTTGTTCTGGCTCTTTGGTTATTTTGCCAGTTCTCTGCAGTGTAGACTCCCATTTGAGAAAGCCAAGGAACTGACCAGCTTTTATTAGTCTCTTTTACCATCTGTCCTTTCTTTGCCAATTGTGACTTACATTCATAATTTGCCCTAATATAATTCTGAAAGAAAAGTCTGTTATTTAACAAGGAATGTTGCAGATGAAAATGCTGTTAAGCTGAACTGACACTCTGGTTAGTGCATGTGATAGGTCACATTTTGCCTGGATCAGTTGGCAAATACACTTTGTGTTCCACATGCTCCCATAGTTGTTGCTCAGCAACCAATTCTCCTATTAGTTGTGTTTTGAACTGCTTTCACCCAGCTGGGTTCACCAGTTCCTTTTAGATCTGCTCCACCAACTCCCCACGTACTCCCCTCTGTCGGTGTAGAAGTGGAAAGTAACAGATGCTGTTAAGTCAAATGGATATACTGTTTTTGTATCCTGAATTTTATTTATCCTTCAGAACAGTAATACCAGGTGAAATGTTTGCCAATAATTTTCTTTCAGACACGAGGGTAATCAACATAAGAAAAGATGCCAAATGTATATTAATGACATTTGTTCTTAACCTGGGTTTCCCTGTATAGCTTTCTTGCACCAGAAGAGAGAACCTGTCACAGCAAGGTTGGAATACACAGACAGCCATACAGGAGGCCTTTGTCCAGGTCTAGCTACACTACCAAAAAATACTGGTGTGGATTGAGTTTCACAGCCAAAATATTTGTATGTCCAGAGACTTAGTTTTCTCTTCAGGATGTTTTTAAATTGCAAAAATACATTTGATCTGGATACACCTAGAGACTCAACTCCAGCTTTATAAGTATTTTTTCCATTGCTCTTGGAATTACTGGGAAATGTATAATGACTTTTTGATATTGTCTTCTTTCAAGTGTCTTTGATGTGAAGATGAGTGATCAAATATGTTACTAACTTCCCTTCAGCAGTGCTTTCAGAAGAAGACAGATGAAAGACAATGGCTTCTGTCCTCCTTGGGTTTAGAGATTTTCCTTCTATGCTGTTATCTGAATGCTGAAATGGGTACTATGGAGGCAGATCGAGAGTTGCCTTCTATTCCTAAAGAAGAATAAATTGTCTCTGGGTCAGAGGGAGGTTGTCAGAAGGCTTTTCAATGACAGTTTAGATTGACAATTTGAAGGCATGTGGTTCGTTTGAAGGTAAGTTTGAACCTGAGGAACTTGGAATGGAGTTTTAAATCACCAACTTTTAATTAATTTGCTCCTATTTGTAATCCTTATGTAGTTGTGCAACTCTGTTTAAAGTACATTCTAATATTGCTTACACTGACTACATAACAGTTTAAGTTTTATGGAATTTATTTGATGATAGAAAGGAGAAGAAAATCAGGTTCACCATAACAGGAAATTACTTCAAACAATACTGCATTTACAGGGTTTTTGATGAGTTCTGATAAATGTAAATGTTATCTAGGCTAACTTGCATCCCAAGTGATGTTTGAAATTCTAATCTTGGTGTATTGATAAAATTGGAAACAAAAGTCATGTATTTGTTGCCAGTAAATTGCAGCCAATTGTGGTTGACCCAAATGGATCACAGGACCTCAGGGTGTTAGGGGCTGGAAGAGATCTCTGGAGATCTTCCAGTCCAAGCCCCCTGCCAGAGCAGGACCATAGAATCCAGCACAGGTCACACAGGAACACATCCAGACAGGGCTGGAAAGTCTCCAGAGAAGACTCCACAACCTCTCTGGGCAGCCTGTTCCAGGGCTCTATGACCCTCAAAGTGAAGAAGTTCCTCCTCATGTTGAGGTGAAACCTCCTGTGCTGGAATTTATATCCATTGTCCTATCACAGGGTGCAACTGAGCATAACCTGTTCCCTCCGTTTTGACCCCCAGCCCTCAGATATTTATAGACATTTATTAAATCCCCTCTCAGTCTTCTCCAGACTAAACAGCCCCAGGGCTCTCAGCCTCTCCTCATGGGATGAAAGCAACCTGAAATCCAAGAAATTACTGATCACCTGAAATAAAACACTAAAGGAGTATGACATAGGAACAAGACTGTAACTCACTGCTGTTAACAAGACAAATAGATCAATAGGAAATATTGCACCTTAGTAAGACAATATTGAGTGTAGTGCTAATTGGGAGCAATAACCTCAATGAGACACTTCTGGGTGTGTAGGGCTATAATAGATATGCATCTTCCACTGGGGAAATGAAAGCTCTTGGCACCGATAAAGCAAACAGCCCAGGTGGTATTTGTTGCTTACCAACCCTCTCCTGCCTGTGCCGCATATGCTGGTAGATGCCACCTTGCCCTTCAGCGGAAATTGCACCAGACATTTCAGAGATAAGCATGACTGGATGCACAGAGAGTTTGTCTCCGGCCTTGCTCCATGACTCACACGAGGAGGTGTCACGGAGTGTGGTGTGTGGACTCAGCAACACCCTTTTCTTCCAGTGAGCTAACAGAAATGCATTCTAGACAGAGTAGGGCCCATCAAACCTGTGTGCCCCAGCCCTCCTCATCTTGGGGGAGAGGCTGAGAAATAAGGGCTAGTTTCACAGCAGCATAGTAACTACCCAACCTTAATAGCTGGTGTACTGACAAACTGCTTGATCAAATGTGGCTGAATCACACCTTTTTAACCCAGACCCCTACGGAAATGACACAATCTAGCCCAAAACATCTGGCTGCAGTTAGCTTAGATTCACTCTGCAGTCTATTTCCTAGTGGCCAGGTTGTTGTGCATTTCTCTCTCCATTTCCTTCCTTCTCCTTCTTCAGAAGGATGTGTTTTGTCACTTGTTTTGGCAGTGATATCCATACAGTTTACTCTGTGTTGTTACTTTGTTCTCATAAGCATTTCAATTGCTATAGCTGGTCATGTGTGTGCTCCTCCTCAGAATGATTCTTCCACAGGGGGAAGATAAGGACATATTATGACTTTAAAAGCCTATTTCCTGTTTGGTTTTCTTATACATCTTTCACTGTACTGGTAATTCAGATTTACCATAGTAAATGCTTTTTAGCTAGTTTCAGAGTGGTATGTAAATATAAGCACTCATATCTGCTTCTATAGCAAGTCATGATGGGGAATTTGCGTTCCTCAGCCTTTTATGGTCATGGGAGATTGAGTAAGATTTGTGTGTGTGTGTGTGTGTGTGTGTGTGTGTGTGTGTGCTACAACTTTCAGATTAGTCACGCAGCCAGTAAAACCAGGAGTATCCAAGTATCATACCTCTCCTTAAGGTACTTGAGATTGTGGTAGATAACGAGAAATTGGATGAATCAGCTGACTGCTGAATCACTGGAGTTACAACAAAGGATGGTCAAAAGGGGTAATCAGAACTTGTCCTGAAATACTCTCCTGTGACAGCAATCCAAAGCTTAGCCAGGCCAATACTAACCAAAATGGACTTCAGTGTAATCCTGTTGTTGATTTAGTTCCTCATTTACACTGTTGCCCCTGTCTGCATCACACAGTGAATGCTCAGCTATCTCCCTGTCAAAAGATTGTTCAGTATAGCTTACGTGTGACCACTGCTGCCAAACTTTACTGATGGTAGTCCTTTAAAGACACACATTGGAAGAATCCTATCAGATTTCGTTATTATCCCACTTTTTCTTTGATTTTGGATTTAATTTTAACCCTATGTATATTTTCCCTCCAGTCTTTGACAGCAAGGCAGCAGTAAGTACACTTGCTATGGCTGTAGCCTGGTAATGAATATGCTGTTACAATGAGATGTGCCCCAAGAAAGCTGGAACATAGAGCTGTGGGGATTCTGACACTACTGCAGATCCCAAATCATAGCATCATTCACAAAATGCTTCATTTCATGAGCAATTTCTTTTTTCTTCCATTACAGGACTGTCTGAAAGTGTGATTACTCTCATAGGTGCTCATTTCTATTGAGTAACAGCCTTAAAGCACCTTGCACTCATTTGTTCTTGTGCTCCAACTCAGTTTAAACCTGTAGAGGTTTTTTTTTCCTCTATTTGGTTTTCCTCTGCACACTTATGTACAAAGCTCATAGCTTGGGAAGCTTCATGTGTTACTCTAATGAAGTTTTTTCTGTCAGATGATATCTCTTCCCCTGGTCAAAGGTCCAAAAGGTGGCTCCTTTTTTGCATTTTTGGAACCTTCAATTCTTCCTTCATTAACGTGGGTGGCCAGTGTTCTTGCAGTAACTTGCACAAGAGCCACCAACACTTCTCAGCTGGATACACCCTTCTGATACAACATGGAGCCACGTGGGGCCACAGGCTGGCCACAGTCTCATAGTGTCTGAGCACCATTCTGTGATCTGTTAATGTCCCAGGGCTTTTTCATCCTACAGTTTGTTTCCAGTAAGGCTCTATTTTATTGCAAGAGATTTTATAGGTTTGGTGGTGCAGAATGAATTAATTAAACCCCTTGGTTTGTCAGGGCTCGTTGTTTGATTTGTTTCCTTTGTTTTCATTTCTGTTTAAAACTTTCCACACTATTAAGGTAGGGCTTGATGGCCAGCACTTGTCAAACTACCGTTTAATGTAGACATATTTGAAATACAGTGGCACTGAAATATGAATGAAAAATGAAGAATGAGTATGTGTTGAAAATTAGTTGGGACAGGAAAAGTATGATTAACAATGCAGAATTTTCCTGGGTTATGAGAAATAAGAGGATACTCACAGGGTTTGTCTTTATGCTTTTAATACTGTGGTTAGGAGTGTCAGTTTTACCCCACCTCCGTTCCAGTCAGTGAAGATAGAGTGGGGTCTTGCTCTGAATGGCCCTCCAGAGTAGCACAGCTTAATGGTTGTGGGGAGATAAATGAGAGCAGCCTCATATTACAGCTGAAGTTGAACACTAATTAATCTAGTTAATCTATTTACACACATGTTTGTTCCATCATTTGTTTGTACTGCAATATTGACTTTATTTGTAAGGTAAGGCAGGGCAGATCAGGAAGTGAAGTTACACAAACACAGCTAGACCTGTGAGGAATATAGAAAATGAGAGTGTGATAAGAGTTCGGAAATTTGATCTGAAGCTTTCAATGTTGAAATTGAAGTGCACAGTCCTTTAAGAAATACCTGAGTCATGTGTGGTCAAGGCAGAACTTACTCAGGTAAGAGATGGAAAAATGAAACTAAAAGGATTGGTTCTTCCATCTTAGAAGTTGCAGTTTGCAAGCTGCCCTTAAAATAAAAGCTACATCGCTTCAGAAAGGGAGCAAGAACAACTGTAAAATGTTTCAGTGAGCTCGAAGGATGCAGGGGAGGAGCAGCTCTTGCAGCTTGTGATGATGTGACCTGCCTGTGAGCTTGGCCCTTTGGCTGACAGATTTGTTTTAATGCTGAAGTCTTTTCAATTCAGGCCAGGAGGGTTAAAAACTGTAAGATGATTTCTTTACTAATGGCAACTGACTATAATTACTACTATGAAATAACAATGTGGAAATACTTATTGAAGTTATTTTGCAAGAAGTGTGGGTAGACATGCAGTCAGCTGCAAGGGCACTTCGTGTAGCATGCACAAATACTGTAGTGTGACTGGTACACTTCATTGCCTGATGATGAGAAGACCAAATTTCACTGACTCCTTGGTTTTGGAATATACGGAGAAAGTGAGGATTGCGATAAAAAGCAATGTGGGAATGGGGCTTTGGACCTGATTTCTTGTGTTAAGTTGTGTTTCTAATACTGAGTTGGGGGGTTAAGTGTAGCAGGTCACATGCAGCTGCTGTCTAATGAGCACAGTGAGCACAGAGTACAGGAGGCAAAACTGGAGGACTTAGCAACTGTACTAATCTCCACTCAGCTGCTGAACCTATGAGCCTGCAGCTCACATTTGGCAATGTTCTTTTAGTGACCAAATGTGGCAAAGAAAGAGCTGTTTGAGTATTTATATTACAAAAGGCAAGAGTTGTTTTTTTTTAAACTCCCTACTGATACTGGAAGAGGGAAGCTTCACTCAGAGAAGTCAGTATGCCTGTAATGCCCACCAAATATTCCCCTGTTTTAAAAATCTGAAGTCTTTGGAGTTCTTCTCTAAGTTATTTTTGAGAATACACAAGCAAATACACACAGCAATGTCATGATTTCCCAAATAATAACATTAGCATTGCTGCAGCAATACACTAATCCCCACATTACTTTGTTTGGAGTTAGAAAACAAATTCCTTCATCTAGTGTAAATGGTTCAACTGCATACATAAATACTGAGGAAATAATATATTGCCTGTGAGTACTGAGAATACTTCCTCTGGTTAGATTTCCAAGGCCAAACTGAAAAGAATAATTTACTTTCCTGGAGTGGTGTAACAGTGTGAGAGCTGAAATCCCCCCGCACCGACAACCATCACAAGTGGTCATTACAGAACATGGTGTTAGGGAGATGGCCCTGTCAGTGCAGTCCCATCTCTGAAGAGAAGAACTGTCAGGCTGAGGCAGGGCTTTCTAATGGTGGAACTGGCACAGCTTCCTCAGAACCGTTCATTCAGATACCATTCTCCCACCATCAGTATCCTGTCAGCAAAAAGGAATATATGCAAACACATTTTGGAACTGGGGAAAGTCTCACAGTCCCAGAACATTACCAGGTTCAAAAAACAAGAGACAAACTAACATCACAGATGGTTATTTCCCCATCTAATTACAATCTTGATCCTCCAACAAACTAAATTCTTATTCACTTAACAGGAGCTGAAAAGCTAATCAAATAGATTACATTGGTAAAGGCTCTAGAAGTTTAAAATCACTTTGTAGTTGTGTAGTCCTTTGAACTTCTTGTTACTAAACCAAGAACTTTCTAGCCCTACACTACACAGAGGATGTGTTCCAGAAGTATTTCAGCACAAGGCACATGTGATGTACAAACAGTTTTGTGGACGGTTTGGACTGGAGGCCATACTGACATGACACAGACCTGCTGTGTAGATCATCTTTATGAGGCAGTGTGGTCTGGATGACTGGGGAGTGAGGTGGATGGGAACTGGTTGAAGGGAAGAAGTCAGAGTTGTGGTCAATGGGATAGAGTCTAGGTGGAGGCCTGTGTCTAGTGGAGTCCCTCAGGGGTCAGTACTGGGACCAGAGCTGTTCAATATATTCATCAACAACAGAGACCACTGTCAGCAAGTTTGCTGAGGACACCAAACTGGGAGGAATGGCTGACACCCCTCCCACTGTGCTGCCATTTGGCCAGACTTAGACAGGCTGGGAGTTGGGCAGGGAGAAACTGATGAAATTCAACAAGGGCAAGGGGAGCGTCCAGCACATGGGAAAGAACAACCCCATGGAGCAGCACAGGTTGGGGACTGACCTGTTGAAGAGCAGTGAAGGGGAAAAGAACCTGGGGGTCCTGGTGGATGGAAGGTCGACCATGAGCCAGCAATGTGGCCAAGAAGGCCAATGCCATGCAGGGGGGGATTATACGGGCTGGGGGGAGTAGAGTGGCTGACACCCCTCAGGCTGTGCTGCCATTCAGCCATTAGGATTCTCACTATGGTTTGGAACATGTCCCAGACAGTCGGTGCACTGTGCTGACTTGTAGGTGGGTACAGATTGTTCCTTTTGTTGAATACTCCTTAACCTCTACTGGGTTTATTTTACCCATACAGCTGAGCACATGCTCGTTTATTTTGCAAGGCATTATGCAGCCCAGTTGCATTTGAGGTAGTTTGCTGTATCAGATTCCTATGCTGATGACTGATACGTGTATTGACATAGTAAATGCCATTCTTCTTGGCATGGTCAAATTTCTTGTCCTTGGGCAAATTAATTCTTTGTGCAAGTCCTCTTTTGAAAATCTCCAGAGTGAATGTATTGTAACAAGCCCTGTTCACAATGGACTCTTCCAAGGGCTGAACTTCAGCTGAAATTACTTGTTCTGGCTTTGCTACTCCTGCTGGTATCTCTCTGCTAAAACAAAGTGTGCTTCATTAGAAAGGCAGAAACAGTCATTGACACACTGCAATGAAAAAGAGAAGGAAAAAACCCAACAAAGCAAACAAACCCCCAAACCCTCACCCAACTAACACATTATCAGAGAGCTCTTTCCATGTCTGTTGAGATTACTAAATAGCACACACACAGAAAAAACAACACAACATTAAACACAGGAGTCTGAAGGGTTACAAAGCTACACATCTGCAATGTAATATTGTAGTAGAAGAGTTTACTGTTCAGAAAAATAAAATGGATGTTCTCTAATTTTTCAGATCCTAATTTCACAGAATCACAAAATGTTAGGGGCTAGAAGGGACCTCGAAAGCCCATCCAGTCCAACAACCCCTGCCAGAGCAGGGTCACCTAGTGCAGATCACACAGGAACACTTCCAAGCAAGTTTTGCACGTCTCCAGAGAGGGAGACTCCACAACCCCCCTGGGCAGCCTGTTCCAGGGCTCTGTCACCCTCACATGGAAAAAAGTTTTCCTCCTATTTCCATGGAACTTCCTATGCCTCAACTTCCACCACTGCCCCTTGTGCTGTTATTGGGCATCACCCAGCAGAGCCTGGCTCCAGCCTCTTGGCACTCCCCCTGCATATCTTTATCAACAGCAATGAGGTCACCTCTCAGGCTCCTCCTCTCCAAGCTACAGAGCCCTCAGCTCCCTCAGGCTCTCCTCATAAGGAAGATGTTCCACTCCCTTCACCATTTTTGTGGCTCTGTGCTGGACTCTCTCAATCAGTTTCCTGTGATCCATCCTGAACTGAGGGGCCCAGAACTGGACACAATATTCCAGATGCAGCCTCAGCAGGTGTGCTGGGTAGTTTTGAGCACTGAATCTTAAAGGTTTCTATCTCTCCAATGGAAGTGTTTAGAATAATCATTATTTTTTCTTTCTTACATCCAATTGTGATTTATTTACATTCTTTTAACTTTTCTGCTTGAACTCTCTGAAAAGAAATAAAAGGCATAGCTTTAAAACCACCACAGCAGGGCAGAGTAGACGGGGAGGAGAACCTCTCTTGACCTACTAAGCAGACCCCAGGATGGCTTTGGCCTTCTTGGCCACAAAAGCACATTGCTAATTTTTCTAATAATTATTCTAATAATTTTTCTAATACTTCTTCTAGACAACTCATTGTTCATTTGTCAAGTCTGTTTTACAAGGTTCCTTCAAACTGAAAGTTATTTAACTGCTAAAGGGCAGTCCTATGAAAGATATGTAATTCTTTTGTTGAAAGAGAAATTTGGTGCATTTCTTGATTTATTGATTTTTATAGGCATGGCTGTTTGATTTTCTACTCTGTCAAAAGTACATCTTACTGCTGTTTGCATTGTTGGTTTTTTTTTAAGTTGGTTGATTGGTTGGGGCTTTTCCCCACAAACTTATAAAAGCAGGAGCTGAGTGCTACTGTTTCTGCTTCACTAGAAACATTTTTTACTAATTCCAGTTACTTACATCTGTAAATTAGCTGCCATAAGAGGACTAACGGAAGTAGCTGATCATCTGATTTGGTCTGTAACTCTGTTGAATATTGACTCTTTGCTCAAGGACAAGTAAATGAAGAAAATATATTGCAGAAACCACTGGGCGGGAGATCTCACAAGCCAACCCTATAGGGACCCTTAAAAAATATTTACAGGTCAGAGCTACACATGGGGTATAGAAAACCCATATTCATTAATGAGTATTTGAATCCTTTTGGAAAAATGGAGTACTTTAGCTTATGTATTGATCTGGGTGTCCTCTCAGTATATTTCTGGTGTTTTGCTGATTCTTGTATGACATGCCATAGAGCTGGTGAGACACCATTGTATTTTCAGACGTGTTAATCACAGAATCACAGAATGGTCTGGGTTGGAAGCAACCTCCAAAGCTCACCCAGTCCAACCCCTCTGCAGTCAGCAGGGACATCCCCAACTGGATCAGGTTGCCCAGAGCCCTGTCCAGCCTCACCTGGAATATCTCCAGACGTGGGGCCTCAACCACCTCACTGGTTCCACCATCCTCATGGTGCAGAACTTGTTCCTAACATCCAATCTAAATCTGCTCTGCTGTAGTTTGAAGCCATTGCCCCTGGTCCTGTTATTGCAGTCCTTTGTAAACAGTCCCGCTGCAGCCTTCCTGCAGCCCTCTTCAGGCACTGGCAGGCTGCTGTTAGGTCTGTCCCAAGCCTTCTCTTCTCCAGGCTGAACACCCCCAGCTCCCTCAGACTGTCCTCATAGCAGAGGTGCTCCAACCCCCTGATCATTTTTGTGGCCCTCCTCTAAACCCTCTCCACCAGATCCATGTCCTTCCTGTGTTGAGGGCTTCAGAGCTGGACACAGCACTGCAGGTGAGGTCTCACCAGAGCAAAGTGGCAGAATTGCCTCTCTCCATCTCTGGCCACACTGCTTTGGCCTTCAGTGCTGCAAGCTCACACTGTCTGCTCCTGTCCAGCTTCTCATCCATCCCAAGTCCTTTTCCTCAGGGCTGCTTTTTATCTCCTCCTCCCCCAGCCTGTATTGATAGCCAGGGTTGTTCTGGCTTTCCTTATCAATACAGTTTACTGTGCAGTTAAACCACAAGGGACTTGATTATGTGATATTCATTATTTGGTAGGTAGCTAATATGGTAACCTAATGTAAGCCCAGCCCAAAAACACAGTCTTTGCCAAAAGCAAATTGCAAGAGAGACAGAAATCTCTAGTAATTAGCTAATTATTCAAGTGTATAAGAAATGTAATTTTGTCTAAGATGCCCTGCCCCAAGTGAATGCACTTGCTCTGTTGCATGCTTAAGAAAGAGTAGGTGATATCGGGTAGTGTAGAGGTAACTGGCAGAATGATGCTTCCACAAAGTTTAGAACAACAGCCAGCTTCTCCAAAAGCTTTCTTATTTTCATTAATTGCAAAGGCAAAGACTCAAGAACCTCTCATAATGAAGTATTCTCAGCCATGTCACAGGAGACTACTGCTAGCTGTTACCATGCAGTGTATCTGTTTACCACTCCGCATCATTTAATCTCTTCATTGCACATCTCCAGGTTTGGGATTGTGTAACTTCTGATTTCTTACACATCATACCAAAAATTCCCAGGGTGATATGCTGAAGGCCAATCTAGGGCAATGCCTTATATGGCTTTTCATACTAGTTTCAACATGTGTCACAGAAAACATCTGTGAGTACACAGAGTGCTTTCCACCGATCATTCATCATCCTAGTATGAGAGTCAAGCCTGCGATGCCGAGGGAGAGGAAATACTTATTGAAATGCAGAGGAAATCAAAATAGATTTGAGGGAAAGTATCTTCTGAAAACTGAACTACTTCTCTGTCAGTGTGAAGATCATTTAGCTGATGTAGCATACATTATTTCATTTGTAGCAAAAAAAAAATCAGAAGAAAATTGAAATTTGTATTTCGTGTTAGCACAATATATTCAGATATTTTGTTGTTGCCTCCTCAGGAAAAAAATCTTTTCTTACTCAAAACTGAAAGAAGAGGTTTCTGGATTTGCCTGAAAGTGAGGGCTTCATTTAAACAAACTGAAATGTTTAGTTCTATAATGAAAACTTTTGGTTTAGGTAACCAAACTAAACTTTTGGGTTAGGTAACCAAAAGTGCACCATGACTGCTGTGTTTTTTTTCTGATCTGACCTGCTGGCAAACCATTGATTAAACTTTACAGTTTACAGGTGAACCCCCCAACATGCCCCACTTCCTTTCCATAGTCCAGCACTCCTCCCTCCCCACTCCTCTCCCAGTCCTCTCACCACACACTCACACCCCACCCCCCACGTAGATGGGGGTGGAATCAAATAGGTTAATTTTAGCCCTTTAGATGGTGCTAATTGAGAGCTTGATTCAGCCATTAGTATGGGGCTACATCACTCAGACCTCAATGAGTGGTTCCTCAAAATATGCAGAGAATTTGGGAATGGAATTTAGGCTTGAGTCCCTTTCAAACTGACCATTCTGCAGGAAAGAGAGGAACTAATCACTTCAGGGTGAAAAGAATCTTTTGGAATTGGAATCCCTTGAAGTTAACGCTATTCTTTTTCCAATTATTTCTCAAATGACTTTTAGCTCCTGCTGGGCCATAGTCTTTGGAGTTTCTTTGTGGCTTTCTGTTAAAAGTGCAGTACAACAGAAGCATGACAGCATAGGTGACATGCTGAGAATAATGCAGTAAGCACAGGGTTAAAAGCAGCTCTTTTTCACTGTTTTAAGAACCGTTCCCAGCAGAAGCCTTGGGAAGCTGACACCTTTAGGGAGGTGCTGGCTGCAGTAGTCATTTCTGACAGATTTTTGTGGTGAAGAATACATGTGGCAAGTCCCAGAAGAACACAGAATACACAAAGGGCTAAAATGCTGACCACTAATTGGTACCAGCTCCTTCCTACCTTCTCCTCCCACACCAACCACTAAAATACTTTTTTTTTTTTTTTGGGGGGGAGCTCAGGGCAGCAATTCCAAGCATTTAAAAAACTTATTAATTTTACTGTCTTTTTAGGAAACTATATATAAAAAATTTGGCAAGTTTGGACACATACAACTTCAGCTGGTTGTGTGTTCAAGCTGTTGTTATTCCCATGAGAGATTTTTCTGTGAAAGGGCCTGATGAATGCTGCTGGTAAAAATTAATTAATAAAAAAAATCAGAATTAGACTATTTATAACTCTAGCGACTAAGCAGATAGACTGCAATACTCATATGTGAGATGCATCTCATGATGTGAGACCATCTGGTGCTCCAGGAAGGAGCCCACGGGCAGCTTTCAGTGCACAGCTGTAGGCTGTTTCCGGAAAGAAGAGCTGCTTCTACAACAATCACATGCTGCTGCCTTAGAGAAATGAACAGCATGTTGTTAGAATGCTGGCCACATCGGATGTTTTGTCTGGCTGGCAGCACAGAGTTTAAGGGTAGGACTTAGTACACTGGAAAAAGGTTTATAAGCAAGTGGATTTGCATGTGTTCTTCAAACAGAGCACAAACCAGTGTTAGAGATTTATTCCTTGCATAACTTCCTTACAGTCAATAGATAGTGCAGCTCTTAATGTCTGTTAAAGCTGACCTATTAAAGATGAATAGAGTCTCAACATTAGATTATTTTGGCTTCATACCATTGGTGGAGGACATGGAATGTGATATTCGATTCCTTTCCCTTCATCTTACTAGGTGTTTATTGTTTTAGCTTTCCAGTGTTGGACCTGCCAGCCTTATTTTGAGAAGCTCAGTGGAACAAATTATGTAAGGAAAAGAGTGTTCCTTCCACTGGCGAATGGTGAGTGCCCAGAGGATGGAGTCAGGCTCTGCTGGGTGATGCCCAATGACAGCACCAGGGGCAGTGGTGGAAGATGAGGCATAGGAAGTTCCATGGAAACATGAGGAAAACTTTTTTCCCTATGAGGGTGTGATGGTTTTAAGACTGTCTTTTTAATTTTCTTCACAAAGTTCAAGCAGAGAAAATGAAAGAATGTAAATAAATCACTATTGAGTGTAAGAAAGCAAAATAATTATTATTCTAAACAGTTCCATTGGAGAGAGAGAAATGTTTAAGAATCTCTACTCAAAACAAGGCTGGGGAGTTGGGCAGTTCTCAGCTTGCTTGGCTTCTGTCTGTCTGCTGTTGCTTCTTCTTTTCTGGCTGAAGATAACACACTGACCTTGACAAGCTAAGTCTAACAGCCTCTCTGCTTCTTCACTCTCTGCTTTCTGCTGGGGGATCTGGGGGGACTCCTTCTGTCTGGGGGGGAGACCCCTTGGGGGAAGCAAAGGGAGCTTGGTTGTGCTTTTTTGTTGATTGTACATCTTTGTAAATGTTGTGAATAGTGTCTATTTGTACATATTCATTGCATTGCATCATAGATTGTAGTTTTGCTTGTAAATACAGCTTTCATTTGCTTCCAGACTGAGCTAGCCTGGTTATTGTCAGTGTAGGAGGAGGATTTCAGCTCTCACACTGTTAACAGAGGGTGACAGGGCCCTGGAACAGGCTACCCAGGGGGGTTGTGGAGTCTCCCTCTCTGGAGACATGCAAAACCTGCTTGGTTGTGTTCCTGTGTGATGTGCTCTAGGTGACCCTGCTCTGGCAGGGGGGTTGCACTGCATGAGCTTTCGAGGTCCCTTCCAGCTCCTAACATTATGTGATTCTGTGATTCCTCCTTCAGGTGTGACTCTAAGGATGTACTCCTTGTAACTACTCCCATTTAAAAGGCAGCCTGTGGCACTTATATATGTGCATATGCACATTTGTGTGTACAGACTGATCATATCATACCCATACCTTGCCTCTGAATCAGCTGGAGATGAGAATTCTGTTATTCTGAAAGACTAAGAACTTTAAAGATACAGCATTCAGGTTTTTTTTTTTGTTCTTTGCTTTCAGTATGAGAAAAGCACATGTACAGAAAGCACTGCTAGTAACCAAAATGTCACTACTGTGTGGACAGTCAATGTTATGTGAAGTTCTTCCATGCTTTCATTTGCTCAAATAAACGTTGGATTCCACAGGGTTCTATCTGTTAGCTCAAAATGGATCAGTCAGTTTGAGCAGAAATTACATTTTACCACTTAAAAAAAAAATTCTTGCTCTATTCAGTTTACTTTAGTATTACTTTCTTTATGCTTTCCTATTTCCTATTTCCTAATTTTTTTTCTATTGGTTGTCTTCATTACTTGAAACCAGGTATGTTTCTACTAGGACTGTTTTTCCCTGTTTTCAGTGCTTTGCTTATTTACCCTGGCTACCATGTCATGCTAGGTAGGACTGTGCTTTTCTGAGCAGCTAAAAATTAGCATGGAGTATGCCTTCTCTGTTTAGGTTTTTAGAATTGCCGTGAGAGAAACTGACAGATGTCTCAAGGTCATACTAAAACTCCAGTCTCTTTATAAAAAATACAAGCTGTATTTTCTCCAAGTACTCGTGTCAGCCAATACTAGACACAGTCTAGATGTTAAACCCCCACAGCAGGATGATTATTGCACTAACCAAGCTGAATGACAAGTAACAGACCTTCAGCCTTTCGACCACATCTCAACCTTGTGCTAATTTCACATTTAATTTATTTTCTTTATTTTGAGACAATGCTCAATTGTTGCTTAAAACTGACAAAACAGAACAGTTCCTTCAGGTTTCAGTTTTACTTGGCTTCAGTGATCAGCGAATTATGACTGTAGCAATATCCAGAGCTGCAGTGTTAGCTGGGGCACTATACTTTCTGGTACTCAAGCACTATTAGAATCCTATATCCAGCCAAAGCTCAGTGTTTATTTCATTTATTTCCTGGATTCACAATGGATTTCCTTGCACACTTAACAAACCTTGCCAAAATGACAGCATCTTCATTTGAAATAGTGAGCTGGCAGGTTTTGTACTCTATCATGTATTCCCCTTGTATGATTCCTGTTCGTTTAGAAGTTAACATCAATACAATTCTAATTAAGCCTTTACTTACATTTTTACCTGATCCTGATTCTTTGTTCCATCTATATGATTCTGTTGTTTGTATTTATGCTAGGCAATTAAAAATGAGTGAAACATTAAAAGAGAACAATTGAATAGAGCACGGAGAGGATTTAGGAGTAACAGACCAAAAATGGTACAAAAAAAACAGGTGTAGGAAATGGAGGTTAATTGATGATTGTTCCTTGTAAAATCAGGGAGTGACTCCTGTAAGATCAGGAGAGAATTGTTATTTCTGGGTGGCCATGCCACTAGGCAAAGTTTTTATTGAAAAGCTAACATCTTCCCTATTCTTTATTACAACTCTTGTAGCCATCTCTCTGTTTTAATAACAAAGTTCAGTAACGTGGTATATTGCCAAACGAGCCCGTGGCCAGATGTCATATAATGAGATGTAGGCAAGCATTACAGTGGAGCTTCTCTACTTTGTTGCAGTGAGATGGAACAGATGGATGGGTGTTTGTATCAGCATTGGTATTATTCTGTACATTGAAGTGGGAGGCAGAAAAGGGCAGAAATGAGAGAGTTTGGTGTCTCTTTCTTTCTTTGAAGGGTTGAGAGGGGCCACCCCTTTTAATAATCCATGAAAAAACCACGATCTTTTATCATAAGTTCTTGGGAATCTTTAAGTAGCTTTTCTAGGCCATCTTAAAAGAAGTTAAAATCACCTGGATGTGGATTCCTGTAACACAGATAATTAATACAAACCTGTATTTCTTTCCTCCTTTTCAGGTGAAATCATCACCTAGCAGCTTGCACAGAATATGCTGAACAAAAGTGCACAACCCTCAGCAGAAGTATGCCAAGGTTTCATACCGATGCTGTTTCTGGCCCGTGAACACTATTCCAAGCAAAATACGAAGAACCCAAATCTGTTGTGTATTCATTGGAGTAAGGAGCTCTGAGCTCCACAGTGCATTCAACAACTTTAATAAATAGAAAAGCAATAGCACACTAAGAAAAATATAAGAAGTATAATAAGTAATAATAATTAAAACTTGATAATTAACACATAACTTTTCCCTCTAGCAAAGAAATTGTATGCATTGTTGGAATGAGCTATGAATGACTTCTTTTATCAGTGAGTTTATACTGACCCTATCATACACACATAGTAAAGCAGTAATAAATAATATGAGCCACTGAGTAGCAACTAAAACCCCACAGGAGTAACAACATCATTCAGAGGCACCCACCCACAGAGTACAACCTAGTATGCTATATATTTGGCTTTGCATCATGCCAGGTGCATCTATACAGGTCTTCTCTACACTGCGGTGAACTCTCTGCTTTCCTGTTCCTAGCAAAACCTTATGTGTGTCAGTGTGAGCTGAAATTCCCCCCACACCAACAATAACCAGGCTAGCTCAGTCTGGAAGCAAATGAAAGCTGTATTTACAAGCAGATCTACAATCTATGATGAAATGCAATGAATATGTACAAATATACAAAAATTCACAACATTTACAAATATATACAATCAACAGAAAAGCACAACCAAGATCCCTTTGCTTCCCCCCCAAAAGGGGACCTTTCCCAAGGGGCCTCTCTCCCAGGGGCAGTGGTTGGTAAAGATCACCTGCCAAGAAATCAGAACACTTTCTAAAATATTGTTGGGAGTTTGTGTAGCATAAACAGGAGATTCCAAACATGTCAGGGCCCAGAGCATGGAGTGAAACACTGACTTGTGGGACTCACACTGTTTGCTTGTGGCCCCTTGGTTGTGGTTATATTATATCATGCCTTCTTGGAGCCTTTTAATATTGCAGTAATCCAAGACATTGAACAAACATTAGATTTGGATGCTGCATTTTTTTACCAAGTACAAAAGAACAAATAGGTCTCCTGATCATATTCCCAAAAGAGCCCCTGTGTTTTGTTGGGCTGCCTTCCATACAGCCGTTCAAGCAGTGAAAAGCTCCAAAGAACATGTTGTCTCTCTGGGTCCTTTCAATCCCCTGTCTTGCCACTGTGTTTGGGATTAACATCCCCAGGAAACTTCAGAATAAAGGAAACTGATCAAGCATCTACTGAACAGGATGTACAAAACACGAGGTGCTCTGACTGTGGACAACATCTGGCTTGATGTTGGAGAGTTGCAGAGGGTCTGTGGGAACAGTCTGCTTCCTGAGGTATTTTCCTGAGCTTCTCTACTACACTGCATTTCAAGGCTTTTTTTACGCACCCCTCCCCCCCCCCCCCCAAATTCCTTTGGGCTACAGAGATGTCTCTGTCACCTCAGCACCATTTTCAGCAGGATACTGGCTAATGATCAGTAAGCGAGGGTCAGAAGAAGGACAATATTTTTCTATTAAATGTTCCAAGACTACTTTCAGGAGCCAGACCTATGCATCCCAGTCTTGGGATTATATTACTGGGTACCACAATTGCTAGTACCAGTTAACATCTTGCTTGTCTTCCTGTGCATAGGCTAGAAGTGTGTATTGTCACAGAAGCAGCCTGTATACATACACGCTCATGACACACGGTGTTACCTGGTGGATCTTCCCTAGTGCCTGAAGTACAGAGTGAGATGCCACAAAAAGGGGCAATCTCTGTTCTTCTCACCTGGTCACAAGAATAAAACAAGAAAGGGCTTCTTGTTTACATCTGTGTACCTTTTGCAGTTGCCAAGTCTTTAGCTGCTTGACAACACAGAAGATAACCAAGCTCAACTGTACCAAAAAAGGGCTCAACATTTGAGTTTATCCCCTATGAGATGCATCCCCCTCCCAACTCTCAGCTGGTATTCCAGTTCCATTTTCAAGTAATTTTTCTTCAGCTGTATTGCCTCTAGTAGCTGAAATACAAAGTGCTAGTGGCACCAAAGTCCATCTCAAAGATACAGGAAAGCTGGTTTAGTTTGCCTTACTCCTTATCACCTTTGCGACATGCTTCAGTTTTCAGTTGCCACATACATACAAACCTCTGAACTCTCAGGCTAATGCTCAAAGCTGAATTTCTGGAGTGTTTTCTGCCAAAGTCACCACCACTAACTTTTCTTACTTGGCCCAATGTTATCTAGATTGGCTGCATAGAGAGATCTGCAGTGCTTCTCCACCCTGCCCCACACCTCACTGTGCGGCACTTCCCAGCAAGACAGTAATCCATCTGGGTGGTTCTTTCATCCCTTTGGAAGTTATTGATCTCAAGCATTTTTGTAGTAGCCTCTGAGTTAATTGTAGTCCATTTTAAGAGGACATCCAAATTTCCCTGTGGCACCTCCCAGTGCCACACAGGGACTTCGGCTCTCGTGGCTTCACAGACAAGAGCAGAAATCAGTGTTAGTTCTCTCCCTAGAATTTCTGCTGTTGCAATTGCAATGTTATGCAAGGCATTGCTGTAATTACTGGTTTTCCTGCAGTTTCTGTTGGATTTGCTGCTAGTTGTTACTGAGTTTTAGTAATTTATAGGATTTGTTGTGACAGCAGTTGTTGCTTCACCAGATTTCACTACAGTTGGTTTTGCTGCTCCTTCCCTTTAATGGCATCTTCTGGATCCACATTTTACCATGGCTGTATTGTTGATGTTTATCATTGCAAACAGGTAACCCAGCCCAAGCAACATCTGTCACAGCTCCAACAGGAAACCTTTCTGTCTTTAGAGCTAGTCAAACAAAAAAGAATGGAGTGATCCAGCCCACTGCATAAAAAACCCAAACAAACCAAGCCAACCCCCAAAACTCGTTAAGTATCTGTGCCCTTGAGGCAATTTGAGGCCTAATAAGGAGGGAACAAATCTCTGCACCTGCCCTTATATCCAGTTCCTCCCACACTACTCCTACTACAGGTGAAAGTAGCGACCCCCAAGGGCCAGGGATTTTAGCCAGAGCTTGGCAGTGTCTGTTTTCTGCTCCTGTCCCATCAGGCCTCTCAACTTTACTGCGTTTGGAAAGGTCCCATGTCCCCTGCTGCCATCCTCACACTTACGGTGCCACAGTGCCTTTGTTTTTCATGTGCCATGAAAATATTTTGAGTTTTGGTTTACATATTGATCACTATTGACAGATAGCCCCATAATTTTCCTATAGAAATATCTAAACTATTCTTTCAAATACAGAGAGGCCTTAGGAATTTGGCAGTTATTTCAATTGGTTTGATTAATTCAGTTGTAACTTGTGCCAGTTCCCGTCACAGGAATTTTAAATGTGTGTAGGTCAGTACATATTCAGAGTAAGACACCAAATACACAGACTCACACAGATCTGTTGAACACAGCTCTTGTTTCCAACAGCTACTTTTTCTTTTTCCCAGGACATTCTACCTCCTCCATCCACAGTGGTTTGGCCATGATTTCTAATTGTGTGAGTCAGATGTTCTTCCTTTTCCACAGCCTCCCACTTTTATATTAATCTTTTCCAGATTCATGGAGCAGAGAAGTTGAAAGCACTTGAGAACTGAGCAATGTGATAAAAGATACTAAATTAAAACCTAATGATGTTTTAATCTCTGAAAAAAATAACAAGTTAGTATGTCAATTGTTAAGTGTACCACTGCCAAAAATCAAACACCAGGTATTTTTTGATACCAAGAGATTTTATTTCTGTAGAATATGGCTTTTAATTTAAGAAAATATCCAATTGCCTTGTTGGCATAGATTTGAAGCCACAGATGAGACATGTAGTTATTTTTTTTTCTCTTTCCAGAACACAAAATTCCCATATATTAAAAATAAAAACCAACTCTAATGACCCCCTTGCATCATACAGACAGACTTGAGGGGCCAGCAGTGAAGCCAGCTGATTTCCCGCCCTGGTAAAAAGAAAAACTGTGACAGAAAAATGATTATGGTAGAATGTGTTTTCATTAATGTGTGTGGTAAAAATCTTGTTACAAGAAAGTTGAACAAAGCAATTGGATTCCTTCTTTTCTACTGGCAATAGGGCCAGCACTTCAGCTTATTGTTTTCTCAGAAACTCACCTTCACTAAGTTTCCTTACCCACTATCACTTACCAACACTGTTAGTGCTAGCCATGAGTAGGTAGACGCAGCCAAGATCAGGAATGTGCTGATTTATTGCAGCTTCGTGCAAACAGAAGCCAGAGAAGTAATTTGGAGACAGAGCACTAGCAGAAACTGTTTTGAGAACTGAGGGCTTCGGTTTCTTGGAGTGTGTTGAAGATGCCATAGTGTACAAAGAAGACATCAAGACATCAAGTTCTTGTATGGCAGATGAAGTCTGCACAGCTTCTGCCAGCTTTAGAAGCTACTGACTCTTGAAAGTTTTACGTTTTTGTTACTCTCTTTTAATTTTCCACCAGGTTTTGAAAAATAACAAAGTATTTACATATGATGACTGCACTTTCATGGCTGAGAGTAGTAGGGTCATAGGATCATGTGCATTTGTATAGTAGTGGAGGAACTCCTAAAGCTCTTCATTCAGAAACAGAAAAGGCAATAGTTAGCAGTGGAGAGCACAAAAGCCAAGCCAGGCTAGTGATGCTCATCTGTCTCAAAATAAATAAGTATGCTGGAAATTAGCCAGGGTAGGTTTTTAAAGTCAAATGTACAGCTGAAATAGCTCCAAACTCAAAGGAAGTTTGCTCCTAATATCTGACTCCTGCATATCAAGAGCTCTACCTCCCACTCCAAGCAGCCTGTTCCAGGACCCTACAGGAAAACATTAATACTGAAGTTCTCATTCTTCCACAGTATTTGGAACAAATAAATTTAGAAACAAAATCTAATGAAAATGTTGCAAATTTTTAATATAGAAAACTTTCTTCTTTCTATTTAATTATTTGGAAAAATGTATGAAGCTGAATTGAGTCCCGAGACCAAGCACACTAAGAGCCTGACATCTTCTAGATATCTGCATTGCCAAAGACAGGCTTGGTAGCCTGTATTTCTGACCAGGTGAAACAGTAAGTCATAGAACAGTATAGCAGCCTGGCTGTCATCTGAAATTACTGCAAAGTATTATGGGATGTACAGTGGCAGACTTGGTCTGAGCAGGCATAGGCAATGCCCACGTTGAGCTTACCCACACTACTAACAGGTCAGCATGACAAGGTTGAAGGCACAGAAGTGCTCTCTTTCTGAGGCTAGCAAATGCACCTAGAGCCCATGTGCACAGAGTCTGGATACATAACTTGGTTATAAACACACACTTCTGTTTACAACACTGTGTAAGCAGAGCTGAGTAGGGTGGATAAATGTTTATGCTGATAAATTTCTGATTCACTTCAAGAGAAGTCAATGTAATTCCTACCACCAACGCTATGGAAAAAGCCCATGCAAACAGATTGATGCCAAGAAGACTAAGCTTTCTCAGAATGCACTTCCAAGTCGAGAGCCCTCTGAATCTATAACATTTGTGTTAGCAGAAGCATGCCAGATGATTCCAAATGTCACAATGCTGCAGAAGGACAGCCATCCTGTAAGCAGGCAGGGTGCAGAATGTCTAGCATACAGACAGTCTCAAACACTACCTGCAGTAATGCTCAGAAATGAGCCAATGAAATAACTTACGGCTTGCCTTATCAGGCAAACATGCACACATCTTGTGCTGTCATTACCAAACTACAGAGCTTACAAAGGTAGCAGCTTACTGTGCAAAATGGCTCTCTGTATTTGTACTCTTGTTGGCCAAACCGAGGGCATGGCAGTTGCTCTTCCATTTAGTATTCTGTATCTTATTCTTTACCTATGATGGGCACTGAGCAGTTATGCATTCTATTATCTGTTAATCACAAATATTCTTCCTGTGTTAAACTTAAACCTGTGCATGTATGTGATCCGACCTGATTTTAATCAGGTTCCCAAAGGTGAAAATCTTGTTCATCGTGAAACTGTACCATCTCATACCCTATTTGCATATCATAGACTCATAGAATCACAGAATTGTCAGTGTTGGAAAGGACCTCAAGGAGCATCTAGGCCCAAGCCCCCTGCCATGGGCAGGGACACCTCACACTACAGCAGGTTGCTCACAGCCACATCCAGCCTGGATGCAAAAACCTCCAGGGATTAGGCTTCCACCACCTCCCTGGGCAACCTGTGCCAGTGTCTCACCACCCTTATGGTGTAAAACTTCTTCCTAACATCCAATCTGAATCTCCCCACTTCTAGTTTTGCTCCATCCCCCCCAGTCCTATCACTCCCTGACACCCTAAAAAGTCCCTCCCAGCTTTCTTGTAGGCCTCTTCAGATGCTGGAAGGCCTCAATAAGGTCTGCTTAGATGCTACAAAAAGGGATTAAAAAGCCTTCTAAACCAGAGACTTACGATTTCTGACCAGCATCAGAACCAAAAGCATAGACATTGCTTGAGAAATATTGTGCTTACATTATTTTCATCAGAAAATAAGCAAAGATGACAGTCAGAAAAGCTTTCAGGAGGATATTATTTCATCATGAAGTCACCATCACAATTTTGAAATCTTGGTGGGTTCAAAGAGTTCAAAGATACATTTGAACACCCATTGTGTGTATAAAATCAAACCCACATTTTAACTCTGCAATCTTTCCCTGCCTCTGAGCTCTGTCTTCAAGTAGTTCATTACTGTAATGATTCCTGATCACACGTCACAAAGCTCTCCTTCATCGTGCCAGTATATAGTAAGAAACTCTGAGTACTGTCCCCTACTACCACAGTAGCTAACAAGGGATATGTGTGTGTTTGTTCTTGTATTTCAAGGCATTTTGAAGAAAGCAAGACAGAGTAATTCTATTAGTGGGGTTTTTTTCATCTGAGAATCAGAAGTATAGATGATACTGTCCCATCCTCAGGTAAGGAAACTTGGTCACAGAGCATTAAACACCTTGGGCAAATCCATCTGCAAACTCAGGTTTGCTACGGAGCATTTGTATTTAGAAACGTCCATATCTTTGTATTTGCTGTAAGGAGAGAGCACAGACTTTAAATATTTGCTCTGCTCCCATGCATTGTGAGAGCCATCATCTTTTCTTGCAGGTTTGTGAAATGAATGTCCTATGACAGTAGAATAGCATTGTGTTGACTGTAGCGACACGTCAAAGGAAGCGGCCTGAAGCAATGTGCACAATAAGAAAAACTTCTGGATCAGTGGAGAAAAGCCTCTGGCAAAGCCTTGACTGAAATCAGCACATATAGGCTGGTGTAGAGATTAGACAAAGTTTGTCTCAGTTACATTTCATCTGTGTAAAAGGCAGTGGCTGCATGACTTCAGAAGGTACTCCATTGAAATACAGAAGTGTGGTGATTCAAGACAGCCAGCATGGCCTTACTAGGGGCAAATCCTGCCTGGCCAACTCCGTGATAGACTGACTGCATCAGCAAACAAGAGACCACCTCCGGACTGCTGCAAGGCCTCACAGGTCCCCACAACATCCTACTCACCAATTTGGAGAGTTATGGGGCTGATAGGTGTTCAGTGGATAAGGAATTGGCTGGATGGACACATCCAGAGGGTGGTGCTCAATGGCTTGAAGTCCAGATGGAGAGCTGTGACAGTGGTGTTCCTCAGGGGTCTGTGCTGACACCTGTGCTGGTTAATATTTATATCTGTGTGTTTCTAGACACCTTCCTTCATAGAAATGTTTAACCAGCAAAAGAAATAAGATGTGGAAGATGATCTGAGTGTGCAGGTTCTTACTGTTATGCTAAGATCCTTTTCCAAGGTAAACAAACTTCCACCTTTCCATTCTAGTGTCCTGAAGAAAACTGTTAAGAGTTACCTCAATATTCATTCACAAACCTGTATGAATAGATTTTTTTTAAACCCCAGATTTCATTTTACTGTGCCTTATCAACTCTGATAGGAATTTTAGGTCCATGAGAAATGCAGCAGTAAGACATGATAAGCTTTTAGTCAGGTAGATAGATAGAAGCTCCTTTAATTTGATTTCACTGTTGTATTTCCTTGCTGAGTTTTCTTTTCTATGAAAAAAAAAATAAGTCTTTTGGTATTACTGTCTTGTTACCAGGAGGCATTAAACTCCCAAATGTGTCTGTAATGGTTGCTTGTACAAGTTTTTCTGTTTGAAATACTCTATTTAGATTATAGAAAATATCAACAGCAGCATTTAGAAACCATGTTTTGTATGTAGCAGCATGGAGCTGTGTATGAGGGGATTGAGGCAGCCTCAGTCAGTCTGCAGGTGACACCAAGCTGGGTGGCTGTGTCCATCTGCATGAGGGTAGGGAGGCTTTGCAGTGGAACCTGTACAGGTGAGACCTTTGGGCCAAGGCTGATTGGATGAAGTTCAACAAGGCCAAGTGCCAGGTCCTGCACCTGGGTCACAACAACCCCATGAGGAGCTACAGACCTGGGGATGTGTGGTTGGAAAGCTGCAGCTTGGAGAGGGACCTGGGGTTTTTTTTTGACAGTTGATTAAATATGAGCCAGCGGTGCCCAGGGGGCCAAGGAAGCCAAAAGCATCCTGGCTTGGGTTAGAAACAGGGTGGGCAGCAGGGACAGGAGGTGACCATCCCCCTGTGCTCAGCACTGGGGAGGCCACACCTTGAGTGCTGTGTTCAGCTCTGGGCTTTTCACTCCAGGAAGGACATTGAGGGGATGAGGCCTGTCCAGAGAAGGGCAACGAGGCTGGAGAAGGGCCTGGAGCACCTGGGCTAGAGGAGGGGCTGAGGGAGCTGGGGGTGTTCAGACTGGAGGAGAGGAGGCTGAGGGGAGACCTCATTGCTCTCTCCAGCTCCCTGAAGGGAGGTTGGAGTGAGGAGGGGGCAAACTCTGCCTCTTGGTGGCAAGAGACAGGAGCAGAGGAAATGGTTCCAAGCTGCAGCAGGGGAGGTTCAGGCTGGATGCTAGGAAATATTTCTTCCCAGAGAGGGCTCTCAGCCATTTGAATGGTCTGCCCAGGGAGGTGGTGGAGTCATCATCCATGGAGGTGCTTAAGCATCCTGTGGAGCTGGTGCTTAGGGACATGGTTTAGTGTTGACCCTGCAGTGCTGGGTGGAGGGTTGGACTGGATGAGCTTGGAGGTCTCTTCCAGCCAGTTGTTTTCTGTGATTCTGCATTGCTATGTGTGTCACACATCTGTATGTATTTTTAAACATATATAGGACAGGAAAAAAAAATTTCAACTGATACTTCCTCTTTTTAAAGAATGAGTGCTGCTCAGAGCTAAGGAATGTAGCAGTGTACTATTCATAGCAATCTCTGACACAGCATTTTGTATAACCGTACAGAGACAAAACAGGCAAAAGGCCTGGAAAATACTTTTGTATGTAAGTGCCAATAAAGCTGATAAAAAGCACGACTGCCACAGACATTATGCAACACAGAGTAGTAAGATCTTCCGTTTCTAGAGGATGTGGTCTGAAAGAATAGCAAATACTTTGCAAGACTTGGAGCAGATTTTTTCTTTAAGGGGTAGCATTACTCAGCAAGTTTCATAGCCAGGAATCAATCCTTTTTCACTTCTTTGGGGATTTTAGATGTTCAAGCTTCAGCTGGCTACAGGGAGTACATAATCCATGTTTCTTTTGTCAGCTGGGGAGAGAGACATTTTGGAGAAAATGGCAAAATAATAACAACCACAGCAACAATAATGACGCCATGAACTATTCCACTTCTGAAGGTTAAAATAACTTAGAGATGTGATTTGTCCTGTGGCAGAACAACTGTTAAAGGTAACCCTTCTGCTAAGTAGTTGGAGAAGGGGGAAAGAGAGAATGTCCAACTGTTCAGTCAGCTTTGTCACATAGGAAAATACAGCATCAGACTGCAGTCTCTTGCCTTGTACAGTGATGCACTCCAGACAGCTTTTGGCCTCAGAAGCGTTGTTGCCACTTGACCCAAATCACTTAAGACAGAAACTCATTTTTGCCAGGTGTTTCCAGGGAGATCATGGGACAGAGTGTGCTGTTGCTTGCTTTGTATGATTTCTTTCTTTCTCCTTCTTATCATTGTCTAGGCACACAGCCAAGGTCTGGGCATTTTGACAATCCATAGCCTCTCAGCTTTGTTTCTCCTTATTCTTACCATGCCCTGGTCCCCACGCCTGTGCCTGTCCTTGGCCTGGTTGGCAGCCCTGCTCTGAGACCCTGAGCCTCAGCATACACCCCTTGCTTGAGAAATGCTTCTGAGGACTGTCTTCTCTGTAGCTGTGCCAAGGACCTGACATATTTCTGGCCCATACTGGTGGCCCTCCTCAGCCCCAAGCCTCACACCCCTCTGCCTGCTCCATATCTGAAGTGGTTCTATGAGCTGCACCTCCTCATTATGCTCAAGATGCATTCTCATGGTCCTCCCTTGCCTCAGGTCTCAATCTTTCATGCCTTCCATGCCTCTGGAACCCTGCCCTGCTATCTACCTGCTCACCACACCTGTTTCCCATCATCCTCCCAAGCCCCTAAACTTTATTCCACCATGTCAACTTTTCCTCCAAAACTGCTGGGGCCACAGCTTCTCTGTGCTGCCCTGCCTGGCTTACCACCTCTCTTAGCCCAGGCCCTAGAACTCTGTGCTGCATCCCCACTGACACCACACCTCATCCCAGGACTCCACAATCTGTGTCTCCTGTCTTCTCCCTCTCCACAAACACTTTGCTCAGTCCCATTGTCATAAGATGTGACTGCTTGGACGCACACATAGAACTGAACACAGATGCTGCCCACACCTCACTAATTTGTGGTTTATTCTCTTCAGGTGGACACTGGATTTATGTTTTATTAGGTGCAGTAAACCAAATGCTGATAGGCATGAAATGAAGTACAGGACATGGTTTCAAGCATCATGACTCAGGTGGTTCCCAGCACGGCAGATCTCTGCACTGCCCTGTTGGAGCTCACTGTTTAGCTTCTGCAACTGACTTCTGGAATGCCATGTGCCACAGAAGTGTCAGGGCATGCTGCCACTGCCCCGGGAGAACTGCTTCCACAGGGCTGAGAATCTGGTAAGTAAGTCCTTTGTAGTGTTAAGGAAGGGGCATGGTCTCCTCAGATGGGCAGGAACTATGAATACCTTCCTTTTCCTGCATAAGGTGTATTGGCACTTTTGGCTTAGGCCAAATCTGGCACAGGGTTACACTGCCAGGGTCACAGTTACATCCCACAGCCAAGAGGATGGGTAAGTGACTGTGGCAAAAGTGTGGGAGCAGGAAAAAGACAACAGGAACATTGTGGAAGTGAAGTATATTATGGATAGTTCATTGTTACTCATCCCTCTGCTGCATCACAGCATACTGAAACCCCAAGCTTTGTACAGCAAACTCCCTCAGGAGGCAGGCAGTGTGCTCCCTTGAGAACGTTCAGCCTGTGCCTTACCATCACAGGAGAGGCTAAGATGGAGTCAGCTTTGGGCTACAAGAAGTATCATGTTGGCCTCAGTGAGGCAAGCTGGACCACATCTGGGTGGGACTGATGTAGCTAGAGCTGCTGTCCTTACCCCTCAGCCACCAAAATGTCTTTGTATCCCAGTTTGGTGCAATCTGTACAGGTGGGAGTTCCCTTCATTTAAATACATTCTTTTAAAGATAAAATTCTTCCCACAAAGTTGAGAAAGAAGAGCACAGCCATGAGCTGCCACAGCTATTAGATCTGTCAAGGAGGGCTGCAAAAAATAATGGAGGAAAAGAGTGAGAAAACAGCAGTGAAAAAGAGAGCTTTTGCTTTCCTGACAGACCACTAACAACTAAACCCAAGGGTGAATTACAAAAGCACAGTTCAGTGATAACTGTGGTTGCCATTATTCCTAACCTAGATGAGCTACAAGAGATTTGCCTCTGAATTTCTTCTTTTCATAATGATAGTAAGTAAATTTTACATATTTCTACCTTTCTTTCTTTTTCAGTGTCTGCTTAAGTAAAGAACTGGCTTGATGGCCACACCCAAAGAGTGGCTGTCAATGGCTCCATGTTGAGGCCAGTGACAAGAGGAGTCCCTCAGGGATCAGTCCTGGGACCAGTCTTGTTCAACATCCTTGTTGGTGACATGGACAGTGGCATTGAGTGCACCCTCAGCAAGTTTGCTGATGACACTAAGCTGTGTGGTGCAGCTGACAGTCTGGAGGGAAGGGATCCATCCAGAGGGACCTTGACAGGCTGCAGAGGTGGGCACAAGCCAGCCTCATGAGGTTCAGGTGCAGGGCCCTGCATCTGGGTCGAGGCAATCCCAATCTCCAATATAGGCTGGGCAGGGACTGGCTTGAGAGTAGCCTTGGGGGTGCTGGTGGATGAGAAGCTCAACATGAGCCAGCAGTGAGCACTTGCAGCTCAGAGAGCCAAGCAGAGCCTGGGTTGCAGCAAGAGAAGCATAGCCAGCAGGATGACGGAGGTGATTCTCCCCCTCTGCTCCACTCTGATGAGACCCCACCTGGAGTACTGCATCCAGTTCTGGAGCCTCTATTACAGGAAGAATCTGGAGGTGCTGGAAGGTGTCCAGAAAAGGGCCACGAGGATGATCAGAGGGCTGGAGCTGCTCTGCTATGAGGACACACTGAAAGAGTTGGGGCTGTTCAGTCTGGAGATGAGAAGGCTCTGAGGAGACCTTATTGTGGCCTTCCAGTGTCTGAAGGAGGCTACAAGAAAGCTGGGGAGGGACTTTTGAGGGTGTCAGGGAGTGATAGGACTGGGGGGAATGAAGCAAAACTAGAAGTGGGGAGATTCAGATTGGATGTTAGGAAGAAGTTTTACACCATGAGGGTGGTGAGACACTGGCATAGGTTGCCCAGGGAGGTGGTGGAAGCCTCATCCCTGGAGGTTTTTGCATCCAGGCTGGATGTGGCTGTGAGCAACCTGCTGTAGTGTGAGGTGTCCCTGCCCATGGCAGGGGGGTTGGAACTGGATGATCCTTGACGTCCCTTCCAACCCTAACAATTCTATGATTCTAAAGGAAAGGGTGAAGTCCTTTCTAGCTTTAGCTTTGACATCATAACTAAGAGAGACGTCAAGTACTGTATCAGCACATACATTTTGGATCATCTGAAGACAACAATAACATTACTTTTAAATCATTCCTGAGGACTGTCAAACCAATTATTAGTGTCTGAAATGCAGTCTCAGTGATGTGTGGATCCTTCCTAATATATAGCAAAAGTCATAAATCTCAAATACAAATCTATACTCGGCAGAGAGGATTCTCAGCTACATTTCAGACTGCACAGACTTTGAGAGAGAGTAGATGATACATTTTTATTTTACAGAAACATGTCTTGAATAAAAAAATCAATTTTACTTACAGGATTTGTTTAGTACATTGAGAATATTTTTGTCTTAACAGAAGTATTTAATGAATGTTTATCTCCTGAAATACTTTGGCTGCAGTCTTACTTGAACAAAGTAGATCCATATCAACTCATCCAGTAATGCAAGAACCAGAATGGGGAATTCTATCATTAAAACATAGATTTTTCATCACAAAAGAAATAGTGAGAATTTCACAGAATTTGGGGGGGGGGAGGGGGGAGGAGGAGGGGAGGGGCCAAAGTGACAAAATACTGTATTTTGTCATCTTCAGTTAGCAAAAACTACATTGAAATATTACAAATCTAAATATTCAGTATCCATTTGTTTACACTGCAAGCTGATTCTGAATGAAGTAGTTGCCTTCACTGTCTTCAGGGAAGTGGAGTCTGGGCAGTTTCATGTCCCCCTTCTCTGCATTATCTAGCAAAACTATATTTCTCAAGGGTGCAGCACACAGCTCTGCCAAAGGGATCATCCTTTGTGGGTTCCACCAGTTGCATGTTGCAGATAGCTCTGACACTGGGGATGAGTTTGGCCTAGCATCTTCTGCCGCTAACCAAGTACCGTAGGGACCAACAATGGCTTGTTAATTTGGGAGGATGCTTTTGTCCTCGCTGCAGAAATACCACCTTCAGAATCCATCAGTACATAGGTGGTTTCTGAAGCTTCACTTCTCATAGTGTGTTCAGACAATAATGTCCTGATAATGGCCAAGCAGGTGATGACTGTGATCATTGCCAGGGAATGTCTGCAAACAGGCTGCGTCTTGATATTTGTTATTCCATCCTTTCCACTGTACCACCTTCTCCACCAGGGATATCTGCTATATCTGATCAAGTTAGTCAAGGCAGCAGCTTGATTTCCTTACGACTCCTGTAAGGGTGATATACATAAGATGATATAAACATTTTGTATTTACTGCTAATCATCATTCAACAAGTTGTAATTTGTAGCAGCTCTCCTTTTTTCCAGAGAAATAAACACTTGCATTACGTCTGCACAGGCAGCACGGTGTGACTAACTATACACAATACACTGACAATTAGATGCTAACTGGTGCTGCTACCCGTGTACTGGTCAGGTTTTAAGAAGCAAATCATGCACATGCTTTTTCTTAGCAGCAAGCCGAGCATATAAATCAATTCACCTTGTTCCTGTTTGCATTTATTTCACACGCAAGAACACTTGAGCGTTTCAATTTACTGTGAAATGTCTATTATGAAACTGTTTGTTCAGTATTTGTTCCACAAACGCTTTCAGACTCTCATCATCAGAAACCAGCAGTAACACATATTTGTGCTCAGCCAGCCACAGCTAAACAGACAGCTGGTTTTAGAACTGGTCAGGAACAACAAAAACAAATACAAATAAAAGAGCAGAGAGAAAGTATAGTAAGTCAACATAAAAACAGTAGTCACTGGCATTTAATACAGAGGGGAAAAGACTGAAGCAGTCAAAGAAATCATTGTTCATTTAAGAGGAAAGTTCATCCAGAGTAACTACTGTTACAGATGCTAAGCGTCTTAGAAGCTAGTCTGCCATCGTCTGTACCATGAGGCGTTGGCAGGCTGGCCAGCACTGGCAGCTAGCAGTATGCCTTCCTCACAGGCTCTGAATCAATCTGCACAGCCCCCAGAAAACTGGGTAGGGTCACAAGTGTCTCTTTTCATCCCTGAACAGTTTGAGGCATGAGATATGACAGATACACAGCTAGTTTGTTGAGACATCAGGAGGGCCATTCCCTTCTCCTTTCCCCTTTCCCCTTTCCCCTTTCCCCTACATAAGGGGGAGGAACTTCTGGTTTGCTCTCTTGCCCTTCGCCTCCCTGCCTGCCCAAGAGCTGCTGACCGTGCGTTTGGGCCTGCCAGGTGGTCCTGGCCTACCTGCACATGTTGGGGCCTACATCCAAAGAATCCATTGCCATCTGCAATCTGTTTCTCTATGCATCTGTGTTTTATTGCTGTGAACCTGCCAGAAGTTGTGCCAGCTGTGGGATGCTGGAGAACTCAGATTGAAGATTTACAGAATTACTGCTCCCTCATCCAACTGAAAGTCTGAGCACTGCAGGTTTTCAGCAGCTCTGCAAATCAAAACTGGAGCTCCTACAAGTCTGAAAACACTCAGCTTCCTGCCATGGTGTGGTTCGTGACTGCTGGCAGCCACAACATAACATAAGCTCAATTTCTTCTTTTTTTTCTCCCTGTCCCATCAGGGCTTTGGCTAACATAAATATGTTACCAAGTGTGAGCAAGGGCACACCACCATGGTTAATGCAGAGAACATCATCTCCTATGACAGGGATGTTATTTTACCATGCTCTGCTGACTTCCCAGCACAATCATCTCCACTGGGGACCTCACCACTGCAGTGCTGGCACGCCACTGCCCCTGAACAGGGACAGTGCCAGCTTCCCAGACAGCCATAAGTATGTGAAGCCAAGACACTGTATATCAGGGCCTGTGCATGTGTCAAGGACAGGTTTCCCAGCCTGAAGTGTCAAAGCAACTGTTTTTCCCTCAGGAGGTGCATTTGTCTCTATGGTGAAGAAAATGTAGTATCACAAGTGTTGCCTTTGAGCTCAGAGTTGGATAAAGACCAAACAGACACCGAACCCAGCAAAGTTTCAGCACCTCCCTCTTCAGAAACATTCACATCCTCTGACAACTTTTTCTTCCAAGAATACTGACCAACACAGTCCTTGCTTCCAGACTTCACATGACAACAGACTTTCCAAGGAAAGCAACACTGAAAGTTTGTTCTGCTGAAAACTACTCTCAAACCTGTGTCCTCGTTAGCCACCTTCAAATGTTTTCTGGTCATGACCCCATTGCAAGCTGGGACTCCACTTCTGGTGAGCCCCTGACCCCAAATATTGGCACAGATAAATGGCCTGTAGCTGGGCTCGCTATTTTGCTGCTAACATTACAGACCCCACACAGAGACACAGCCCCTAGGTTCAGACGTACAGAAGCAGAATACTTTCAGCTTACTCCAGCCAGCTGCTGGGGGCTTGCAGAGGGCTGTGCAGTGGCGCTGCTGAGTTGGCAGTGCTGGGTTAACAGCTGGACTTCATGATCTTAAAGCTCTCTTCCAACCAAAATGATTCTATGACTCTATGACAGCAAGTATTAGTTACCAGCCAATCTTCTTCCTCATCTTCCTTTCCCCTTTGCCACAACAAGCAATGACAGATGAGAATCATATCAAATGCCTGCTTTTGGTCTTGTCCCCAAACCTTGTTATTCTTTTGTTTAATATTTAACAATCTTTCTGAGCATTTCTGAACAGATAAATAGGATTCATTCTGTTTCTGTATTTTGCCACTGCAATAGTGCCTCAAAGGTGAAGCTCCTGAAATTTCTAAATTCGTTCTGCCTGTATTATAAGTAAGGAAAATAAGGAGGGGGGGGGGGGCAAAAAAGGGCAAGAAAAAAGTCTGAGAAAGTTTGCTGTCTACACTCAAATGCCTGTTTCCTCCCTGATGACCCAAGCATTTCAGATCATCGAGGCACTGAGGCACATCCCTCCTCTCTTTCTCCATCTCTTTCTCCTTAACTTTTCAGTTGCAGAAGCCTTTGCCTCTGACTTTGGAACTTCTGAGACATCAGTTGTTTTATTTTCTATATCCCACCGACTTTTCTGTATTACACTTAGTTTGCCACAGGATATGTATTAGCTTAATGTAAAGAAGAATGGACAACACCAAGGAACATAGAACTCTTCAGCCAATATTAAAAAGCTACTTCACTCATCACTAGGGGGAAGGAAGTGAGATTTGCACATGAGGATTCCTAAATTACAAAAAGTTGCAAGAAACTTGAGTAAGAGGAATAAGGAATTTCCTTCCAGTTATCAAACTCAGAGATACTTCCAGAAATCTGCAGTGTTCTAGAATACCAAAGTTCCAGCATTGTGTTCTCCTGGGAAAGCCTGAAGAGCAAGCTGCAAGATGAGAGCCATGACTAGTGGTTTGATTTACAAACATACCAACAGAGGAGCTTTTAAAATGGGGTATAAAGGAACACAATGCCCTACTCAGGTGACATGCATTGCTAAACAGTGGCTGAAACACAATCTGGTTTGGAGCTCAGCCTTTCTTTCTTGACACTCTTAAAAGAGTGCTAAGTAGTGCAGAGCACATGTGCTTGGGTTGTGGTTATTGTCCTTTCCAAAGCATCAGACCCACATACAATATATAGTTCTCTGCGATGTGGTCATACTGAGAATGGGAATGGTGGTGGTCTGTGGAGAGACAGCACACAAAACTGTCAGATTTAATACTGATTTTCAACAAAATTCAAGGAAATGTGGCTCCAACTGTGCATCCCACTGATGTGGATCATAGAATCGTAGAATCCCAGACTCATCCAGGCCAGAAAGGCCCCCTGAGCCTACCCAGCCCAGCCACTCTGCCCACTCCACCAAGCCTGTCCCTACGCCATGTCCCCAGGCACCAGATCTAGATGGCTTTTAAACATGTCCAGGGATGGCAACTCCACCACCTCCCTGGGCAGCTGTTCCAGTGCCTCACAAACCATTCCATGAAAAAATGTTTCCTACCAGCCTAAGCCTCCCCTGGCACAGCTTGAGGCCATTCCCTCTCGTTCTGTCATTAGTTACTTGTGAGAAGAGCCCAGTGCCTACCTCTGCACCCTCCTTTCAGGTAGTTGTAGAGTGCAATGAGGTCCCCCCTCAGCCTCATCTTTTGTAGACTAAACAGCCCCAGCTCCCTCAGCCTCTCCTCACAGCTTTGTTCTGCAGCCCCTCACCAGCACAGTCTCTCTTTTCTGTCCCCCCTCCAGCCCCTTGATATCCTTCTTGTGCTGCTGTGCCCAGTACTGAGCACAGCACTGGAGGTGTAGGTAGCTGATGCCAAGGGGAAACATATCACAGTTGAATGTTTTTATTCCAATTACCTTATCTAAAATAAACATATTTGGGGTTGATGCCTATTTTCCTGGTACACAACAGAATATTTGAATGGTTTTTAGCAAGTCATCTGAAAATTAAAAAAACTGATGTACTCTGGCTGCTACTTTTAGAATTTCAACAATCTTGTTACACGAGTAATATCAAAGTTACAACTTAGATACAACATACATATTTTCCTTCTTACACTGTATATGGTCCACAGCAGATGATGTTTGCGGCAAAGGCAGCTTGCTTTTGGTATGTAGATCTCAGAGTGCTCCATGAGAGTAGATGCTCCCACTTCAACAAGCAAGAGGCAGGACTGAGGCAAGAAGTGAAGATACTTGCTTGATAGCAGTGAGTGAGGCACAGAAGAGGGAAGAATCGTACAAGGATAGGGGTTGGAAGGGATCTCAAGAGTTCATCCAGTCCAAATCCCCTGCCAGAGCAGGATCACCCAGGGCAGGTCACACAGGAACACATCCAGGTGGGTTTTGAATAACTCCAGAGAGGGAAACCCCCTGAGCAGCCTGTTCCAGTGTTCTGTCACCCTCACAGGGAAAAAAGTTTTCCTCATGTTCCCATGGGACTTCCTATGCCTCAACTTCCACCCTTGCTCTTTGTGCTGTCATTGGGCATCACCCAGCAGAGCCTGGCTCCATCATCTTGGAACTCACCCTGCACATTATCACCTCTCAGGCTTCTCCTCTCCAAGCTACAGAGCCCTCACCTCCCTCAGTCTCTCCTCCTCATAAGGAAGATGTTCCACTCCCTTAAGCCAGATCCTTACATATAATCTAAATCATATGCAAATTTTCCCTGCAAGAATGAGCAAGCAAATTATTCTAACAAATAATGACATGGGGCCAAACTGTGAGGGCAAGTTGCTGGTATGTCCTGATATGCTTCAAAATACTCCACTCTCAACAATAGCAGCTAGACCATTATCTGACTGTGGGTTTCTATGGGTTCAGAGAAAAGGCAGATATAGAGCAGGATCACTTTTTGCTTCTAACTGTCCTAGAGCAGTTACACACACAAATCAGAACCAACATTCAAGTTGTTTTTGTTATGGCATATTATTTATTCTCTGAGCTAGATTACTACATGATGGGCTATGTAAATACAGAAATTTGAAGCATAAAGGCCACAGGTCAACAGGGTGAAGAGTGGTAAACTATGAATAAGAGTTTGCATAATTAGCACAGAGATGTTGATTTTTGTCTAATTCTTAAATACCCTTTACTGGTAGACAGGAAGCCGCATGGGGATTCCCAGGACACATCCTTTGGGTGTTATAAACTTTATAGTGAGCATTATCAGCAACATTATGTTGTACAAACATGCTACGTGAGCAGGAAACTATTATACTGCCATTGCTCAGACTACTTCAAATTGTAGCCAGTAGGAAGAGGGCAAACATCCTCTTTCTGAAGTATCTTTCCACTATCAAACATGCAGTGGTTGCTGCAAAATGTTGTTTCCTCAAAAAGTGGATATTTTTATCTTTCATCAAGTGTTTTTGTATCATATGTTACCTAATAGTGTAATGCACTGCAGTGAGACATAGTTACTGGGGGAAACGTAACTCTTGTAGGACCAGCTAACAGAATGGGAACTTTTGTTGACTGTGCTGGTTTAACGCAGTCTTTTCCCTACAACATGGAAATGAGGGAAAGTAACACACATAAAAAACCTCTGGGTTGAGATGGAGTTAAGAGTTTAATATCAATGAGCTAACAGAATGTACAATTACCTTAGCTTGCTTGCAGAAAAAGCACAGCAGCAAGCAGCAGCAAGCAGAAGCAAGCAAGCTAAAAACCCATGCCAGGGAGCTACCTCCCCATCCCTTCCCATCTGGCTGCATCCCAGTGGAAGGGAGCTAACACCCAAATACCCAGAATCCAGAAACAGCAACTGAAACAGGAAGCCTCTCATGTTGCAATCTGAACTTCAAGCCCCATAATACATTGCTCCAGCCAGCAATTTCATTTGGAAGTTGGTGTAAGGCAGGATGGCTTGAAGAGCAGCAGACTAAAATTCACCCTGTGACACCTCTCTGTTGCGTGACTATTACCCCAGTACAGCAGCTATCCCATAACTTCACCAGAAGTGTGACGGGACAACGATGCTGTTGTTCTGTTGCTTAATCACAACAGATGAGTAACAGTCCTTGGGTTATGTGCAAAGATAAAAATAGCCCAGCACTGCAGCAATAGCTGGACATTTATGTACATTCTTCTTTAGGTAGCTCTCAATGTCTACTCCACAAGTCATACAGCATCCTGTGTTACCTACCACCACAAAGGCATTTCACAAAATAGCATTTTGTATAAGCTGCAACAGGATCCTGAACTAAGGATGATAACCAGAGTTATCAGAGTTGGTCTTACAGAGCAGTGTTGCTTCTTGGAAAGAAGTCTTAGAAGAATTCAGTTCTTAATTTTCAAAATATAACAAAGTGAGGTTTAGTGACAAAACTACCAAATGAATGAATATTGACCTTAAACCTTACTGCTATTATAAGAGAACTGTTTCTTCTTTCAGTTTAAATGATCAATGGAAACATCAATGCAAAGTGAGTGAAAATTATGCAAAACCATATACTGATACTGAAGTACCAGGAAGCAAACAGATGGAGCCCTGAGACAGAGTAGGGCCTGGCCAGTGACACAGAGATGTGAGGCTTCTGTTTTAAAATCCAGCTGCCCTAACTAGCTGAACTTCCTGTGAAGGTGCAGGATAAGAACTTAGGAGAGAGTCTGATACATAACATGTGACAATATTCTAGATCTTTTGGGATAATTAAAATGTCACCAAAAAGACTTTAGATTTTGGGATCACTCTCTCTGAAACGGTAGCATATAATGGTGGACCTCGTAACAGAACCGGAATTAGTTCTCAAGCTATTCAACACTTAAATTAGGGTTTGCAGAATTGGACCACTGTTCTCAGCAAATATTTCCACTGTTGGACTCCTATTCTGTAAATAGCTGTGCTTTTAAGGATGACTACAGGACTTCAACAAGGTAGAGCTACTCATCTGAGAGTTTCTCACCTGGAGCCTTGTGCTGATTCAGTATGACTGTAATGGAGATGAATAAACTGTTTATGTAAATCATACCATCACATATCTGTAACACTGCCACTGACTGCTGGCTCCACAGCTGCAGTCCACTCACTGTTGATTTTCTTCTCATGAGTAATTCAGGTGAAACTCTAATCAAACAGATAATTTATGATGTCTCATGAAGGTAAACCAAAAGCAGTTTGAGGAATACACCAGTTGAACAATAGACATCTCGTAGGCCATTCCCTGATTCAGCATGTCTAGCCACTTACAGATCTTTTAAACATGATGTTCAAACATCAGTGTGTACAGGGCAGATTGTGGATGCTTTGGCAGGGTAGCCTAGGAACACAAAGCAAACAGACAGTTACCTTTCCTCCCACCATTAACAGGCTGCCCAAAGCAATAAAGGTGACTTGCCTTTGAGGCTTTTTAATATGCAGTGCAGTGGAACCCTGGATTTTGTTCAGTTTAATAAAATCATGCAGAAACACATTATTAAACATGAAGAGCCTTACCCTAGAACTCCTGGCTAAAGCAATTATTATTATTATATATAGTAATTACAATAATAGGCCACACTGCACAGTGAATACAATCAAGTCTACAAATAGCCTAACAAGTGAAGCAGATTCTCTGCAGGCCACCTGTGGTGTGCTGAGGAACATTAGGGTTGAATAGACCAGATAGATAGTCTGATGTCTTCCCTATATGAGAAACAATCTGACTTTTATGAAGAAAAAGCAGGAAAATACATGCTGCTGTCCCAGCCTTACTACATAGTAACAAGTTGTGTTTTAAAAAGACAAATATAAAATACAGGTAGAATCCTACATGCTTTAAGCACAACAAAACCATGACATGAGTCTCACTACTCTCTGCTAACCCTGATCTCACTACTACGCACTCACAAGAGCAACCAGTGAAAAGCAGTGCCCAGGAAGTCAAAGCAACAACAAAAATACACTTAAAAGAACATAAACAAAGTGGTGCTCTACGTATGGCCTTGTCAGCTAAGTTTGCCACTCTGCAGGGCTGACCAAACTGCCCGAGAGTGACATCCTGCGGGCAGATCCGCGGCGGCGGCGCTGTGCGAACGCAGGCTCCTGCAATGCGCAAACTTTCGGTCCCAGCTGGCTCTCCGGATTTGCTCTCTCAGCGGTTCTTTTGCATTGGCAGACATTCAGCAGCTGAATGCATTAATGCAGATTTGTTCTTACCACGGCTAAACGATCAACGAAGGGCGTTGTGCTGGCAATAAAAGTCTTCTCTCTGTTCCTTGAAAGGAATCTGTTGCTTATCTCGATGACAAAAACAATACTGCCCTGCTCTCCACCCGGTTAATGAGAACTTATCATCCTTTTCATTCAGAACTAGACCTGACTGTGGAGACTTCAGGTACTTCTACAGGCTCCAGCTTGATGCTGTTTGATCTGGGTTTATCCTAGGTTATTGTTTTCTTCACTGTCTTCAAGAATGCCTTTCATTATTCCTCCATTTATGTAACTTACAGAGCAAGCTACGCTTCTTCAACCTTACAAATCCACAGCAGTCTCTAATTTCTCTGAAACTCAAGCAATTCCCTTCTCTTGCTTTATTTTTTGGGTTTTTGTTTGGGGGTTTGTTTGTTTGGGGTTTTTTTGTTTGTTTTGTGGGGTTTCTTTGGGTTTTTTGGGGGGTTGTGTTGAGTTGGTTTTGGGTTTTTTGGTGTTGTGAAGGACAATGCAATTACTTCTCTATTCTCTGTGTTGATGTACCCAGATGTACTAACATACCTACTCTTTGGACTGGAGAGGGCCATTAAAAGCCCTGAACAACAGAAGGAGTTCCAATTCAAGCTCTTTCATTCTATGCTGTCTATGCTATTTGCCTTTAATTCTGACATCCCACAAAGCTACAACTTTAGTGCTGTTACTTGTTTGGGTTGACATTAAAGTACCATGTAATCCTGAAATGCTGATCCTCTTGCTATGTTCTAAAAATCTAAAATCGAGCCAGTTCTAAAGTTGTGGGATTTGGGGTTTTTTTAATCAGATTCAGCAAAGCAAACACACCCAAAACACTTTCCTAGGGTCAGACTGGGCTCTAGCTTGCATAATGACAGGGATGGAAAGGCTCTTTGTGCAAATCTCTGCTTGCTCGTGTGGAAAGGGGAACAAATTAACTTTGTGGCATTATAGTCCTTCCTTGGATGATTCACATGGTTTGCAAATTATAGGTGGCATTGTCTTTAGCAGTACTGAGCTACAGCTACATAGATGGACTATAAGATGTGCACACTCTATTCTTCTAGATCCCTGGGTAATCTACTTGACAATAGGTATTCTGAAATTTAAAAAAAGCTTCTCAATGCATTGGAGATATCCAGAAGAAGATGGAATTGATGTGGCTGGAAGCTGAAATCTGGAAGCTGGAAATATGTTGCTTACTAATTAGTTATTAACTTGCTAGATTCAAGTGACTTTTGAGGCTGAGAAGTGGAGTATCTCAAAACCCATCAAATTCCTAGACAAATGGTTTACCTTTTGTGCATTTTTATGGCTTTATGGATAACAGTAGTTAACTTTGCAGCTGTAAACATGATCAGGTAGGGTTTTCTAGGTGAGCCAACAGAAAAGCTAGCATAAGACACTTAAGTAATCAGAAGGATTGGATTCCCTGGATACTTCTGCCAGCTGATCCACTGGACTAACTAACACTACTAGCAGGCTGGTCAGAAGCCTGCTTGGGTACTTTGAGTTGTTAGGCAGGCCAGTGTGACTGGGGTCAGTATTTTGGATGCTTGCTGACAGCAGAGGAAGGGTGATACTCTGCCTGTGAAAAGGGCTGGCAGCAGATCCAGATTCCTTTGCTCATTTCTCACAGTCTTCATCTTTTATGTACCTTCAGGATTTGTGCTGCTGCTTGTCTGATCCCACACAGCTCTCATGTTTCTTTACTTTTACCTTCTTCCCTGGCCAGGAGTATACCTACATCAGTCCTAATCTCCTTTAGGTCTCAGGTTCCTTCTTTGTTCTTCACCTCCCTTTTCAGCCACCTCCTCCTGGTTTTCAGCCTCCTTGACATCCAAGTCCTGCCCTTCCCTCCAATCCTGCATGCTGTCTCTCACCTGCCAACCCTCTGTCCACCGTCTGTCTGTAATTCTCCTACTGTCCCTACTGTCCCTACTGTCATAATCTTCCATTTTCCTCTAAGACTTCTGTTTCTACTGTCTTTGCTGAGCCACTTCTGCCTTTTGGTCAGTCATAGTTACTATGGCTCAACAGAGGCATAATGGCCCACTGTGTACAGCATTAAGTTAAATGCTTTAATGATTGTTCCTGATGCTGACCTTTGTGTAACCCCTAATCCTTCTCAGAGAGCTCCTGGGTCCCACTTTCCTTATTAACCAAGGTATTCTTTATCAACTCTAAGAAGCCGTTCAACAGTGACAGCAGTTTCCTGACCACCACCAGGACAATCACTGAGACAGGCAAAACAATGAAAATACGTGGCAGATCTGAAGCAGGCTAGTCCAAACTGTCTCAGGCAGGCTCAGGAGCACACCATGCAGGCACAGTCTTCCTTAGGTATGAAGTTCAACAAGTTGACTGAGCATAAAATGGCACTTATCAAAGTGATGTGGGCAAATGTGGCTGAAGTTTCTCAGACTGGAAAAAAGCAGAAAGCACTTCCTTCTTGCCCATTAGAAATTTCTGACACAAATCACACAATGATTTCTTTACTATTGCCCAACAAGGTGATCCTATAATGCCTGCTTCTCCAAGTTAATGCTTACAGAAGTCTGAATCAAAATTTGCACTGAATTTGTCCAAAAATCTTCAGCACCTGCTGTAACAAATTTCAGGCTGAATGGTTCAGCTGAGGTAAGGTTATAAACATCAAATCTTTAGAATGGCAATTGTCAGAAAACCTGACTAGCAGCTGGAGTATGGCAGGTGACACTGTGTTCAGTCTCTGGGTGTTCCAATTCAGGAAATTCCATGTGACCTAGCTACCCACGGGGGATAGTGCATACTTGCTGAGCTACTGTGCATAAGCAAGATGGTTTGAGAGTGATGGCTCAGATGCACCTTCTCTAATTAGGCAGAAAATGTTTTCTTTTGGTTTGATTTCCTCAGTTGCTGTGTCATGCCATTAACGTAATTGGTCTGTGTTCCTTGTCTGGCCCAGAAGAGAATACAGATAGGAAGAGTCATCTCACTTAACCAGTTTAGCAAGGAACTGTCATGCTTTCATTTAAGACCTTGCTCTCCCAACCCACATTCCTGCCCCAGTTTTACCCAGGTAAGTTTCTTGAGCAGGCAGCACCAGGAATATTTTTTTTCTGAATAAACAACACACTCATAAGAAATAATAGGAACATTGTGATTACAGAGGAGGCTTGGAGTCAGGAACCTTGAGTTTATGTTGGTTTTCTTTTATATATTCTGGGTGGCTTTTTGAAAAAGAAATAATCAAAACCATAGAAAAAATGCATGTGAGTTTTCACTGCTGCAGTATTTCTTTTGCTGAATGCTCATAAACATGTCTGGAGATGGCTAGCATTAAAAGATAATAATAATTTTTTAAAAGGCTCATGAAGACTACAAGGGGTCTGAAAATATAAATGTTAATCTCCCTTCCTGTGGTTGTTCTACCACAACAAACAGAGCAAGTTGAATGGTTGCTGCCTTAATTCACAATTAAATCACTGTGGGTTCCTGGGCACTCCTGAATGTTCAATAATTGTTTTGCCTTTACAAGAAACATTACATACTTGAGGGAGCAGTGAAGGTTCAGAAGAAAACATGGACCCTCATCACACTAAGTTCTGAGGAAAGTGGCTGTAGCTGGATATGAGACTTAGATGAAGAAGTCAGCATCCTCTGCATTTAGACCAAGGTCTCCAATCTGGACTTCTCACCAGAGAGAGCGCAAGCCAGCTGACACCTCTCTGGTTAAGTTATTAGAGGCTTCATAAAAGGAAGAGTTCTATAATCCAAAACTCTTTCTCCAGAACTCTTTTCCATCTCATTTCTATTTTAGGTTAAACTAGATTAACCCTATAAAATGTCAGTTCTAAAACCATACTCCCCTGAACTTCTCAGCTGCAGAACCAGGCTGCTCCCCATGAAACTGGTTAAACCAGACAGTTTAAAATCAATCTTAGTTTGGGCCCTTGCAGGGTTGCACAGATAACAAGCAAGAGGGTTTGGTATTACGTTTTGAATATGGATGTTTAAATCCCTTATCTAATCAAGCCTCCCTTCCTGGCATTCTTTTCAACTGTAAGATGAAAATCTTCATTTGTGAAGACCGCTAACCAGAGCAAAAGCCTCTTCTCACGAACCCCAACTGCTCTAACTCTAACCAAGGAGCACATCACCACCTAGTGACAGGCGATAAAATTACTCATCTGGTACTAAAGAGTACCTGCGTGATCAGATTTGAAATTCAGGAAAATAAAACAACAACCAACCAACCAAAGAAACAAAACACACACACCCCCACACCCCCAACAGCGACAAAAAAAAACCCAAACAACAAAACTACTACAATTAAAATTAGAGAATCATAGAATGGTCTGGGATGGAAGGGACCTCCAAAGCTCATCCAGTCCAACCCCCTCTGCAGTCAGCAGGACATAGAATCATAGAATCATAGAATCAAGAAGGCTGGAAGAGACCTCAAAGATCATCGAGTCCAACCTGTCACCCTAAACCTCATGACTATCTAAACCATGGCACCAAGTGCCACGTCCAATCCCCTCTTGAACACCTCCAGGGATGGTGACTCCACCACCTCCCTGGGCAGCCCATTCCAATGGCCAACCACTCTCTCTGTGAAGAACTTTCTCCTCACCTCCAGACATCCCCAACTAGATCAGATTGCCAGAGCCCTGTCCAGCCTCCAAGATCTCCAGGGATGGGGCCCCAAACACGTCCCTGGGCAACCTGTTCCAGTGTTCCAGCACCCCCATGGTGCAGAACTTGTTCCTAACTTCCAATCTAAATCTGCTCTGCTCTAGTTTGAAGCCATTGCCCCTGTCCTGTCACTGCTGGCCTTTGCAAACAGTCTCTCTCCAGCCTTCTCATAGCCCCCTTCAGGTACTGGAAGGTTGCTCTTAGGTCTCCCTGGAGCCTTCTCTTCTGCATGCTGAACACCCCCAGGTCCCTCAGCCTGTAGCCTGAGCTGCTCCAACCCCCTGACCATTTTTGTGGACCTCCTCTGGACCTGCTCCATGAGGTCCATGTCCTTCCTGTGTTGAGAACTCCAGAGCTGGACACAGTACTGCAGGTGATGTCTCACCTGAGCAGAGTAAAAATACTTCATTTACAATTAAAAAAAACAATCTTATTCTAATCCTGAGCTATCAGGTATCAGATAGCTTTCCCTAGGCTCATTGAGGGACTGATGTTGCTTGCTAAAAGCCAGCCTTACTGCTGATTCCAGTGGTTTTCCATCAACTTCAGCTGCTCAGAATCTGGATGTTATTAAAAATATTTGCTCCATGTGCTGTTTCCCTTATTTCCAAATAAGAACGCAACACAAATGTTGAGAAGAATCATTCAAAATGGGCCAGATAAACAATGCAGGCTGCTATTAGCAGGTGATGACCGCAAAGCCATCCAGTCCGAATATCAGCTTTCACCATTGGCATTGCTCTTACAATGATCAGACAATCAAATTAGTCTTTGTATCAAAAGTTATTAACAACTCTTGTTATTTTTCTTGATAAAATACTGAGCTTATGGGAAAAAAAGTTTCACATTACATTTCACATTTATATTTCAAGGGAAAATTACCTTTTTTTCCCACTTTTTTTTTTTTTTTAATGTGCAATAATATAAAGAGAAGGAAAAGTTACTTTCTCTGTCTAGGTTCTACAGACACAAAATTACTTTTGCAACCTTTATTAAAGATTTTGTTCTAATTTCCACACAAATTATAAAAAACTCTGTGCAAATTCATTGAGTATTAAAAGATACAATGCTGATAAAGAATGGTGAATTGGCCAGAAACTAAATGGTTTAATAAAGAGGTTCTTAGAAACCTTTCTCTGAACCACCTCTTGAGAGTGGAGATAGTGGTAGGAAATTTAAATCAGAATGTAGTGAGCCTTGTTAAACCCCTTAGAAAGTCCATTTCAAAAACACTGCACAAGTTAACTCTTTTGGATTTATTTCCATTTTGGCAGGACTCTGTTTCATTCCACTTGAGAACTGCAATGAGATTTTTTTTTTTCCTTAAGCAAGGCCATTTCAATGCTCTGTCTCTTGAACAGGTTGGGCCAATTCTTAAACAGCTTTCCAAAACAGCTGCAATTTAATTCCATTCTATTGCAACTGCAGATGTTGTACTGCTTTTTAAAGAGGATGCATTTTCCACTGCCTGTCAGGAAGGGAGCAAAAATGAACTTTTAATGTATTTTCCATTTATAGTAGTATCTTTCTCTAGATAATGGAGCTGAATTTAGTGAACATAAAAAGAGAGACAGCACTGAGAAACCAGGTTATTAGAACCGGCTAATAAATTGTGCATTCATCACTCAGTCAAGTTACAAGCAGTGATCCAATTAGCAGTGGGTGCGGCATTCACATAGACATCAACGACAGCCAGTCCACTGTGCACACAACAGACACAGAAGCTGAAACGGAGTGCAGCCAGGACAGCCAAACAGGGGCATCAGTTGGCTTTACACAGGGAAGCGGCTCGCATTTTGCACTGGCAGTAACAAATCTGCAACTATTCCCGTAAACAACTAACAGTGAAAAATAAACTTCCCACTCTGGCCAGCGCCCGGTTGCAAGCTTGCGTCTGTGAGCGAACTCCCAGCTCACCCCGGCCCCTCGCCCTAAGCGCTGCCGCGCTGCCGCGCTGCCGCGCTGCCCCGCTGCGGAAGGGAGGGTCCCCGCCCGGGAGGGTCCCCGCCCGGGAGGGTCCCCGCCCGCCGGGCCCGGGCAGCCCGCCGCAGCCCCGAGCGCCTGGAGCGCAGGGGCCGTCTCATCGGGGTCCTTGACTGTAGACAAGGGAGAGCTCCACCCGTGCTCCCGCCGAGGACCGCCGTGCCCTGGCCATGCCAGCCGCCGGCGCTCCAGCTTCGGGGAGAACAAATGCCGTTTCCTCCCGCAGACGCAGCTGTCCGGCGGGACGGCGGCCGGCCCGCCGCGCCTCTCCAAGAGGGGCGGCCGGGCCCGGGCTGGCAGTGCCTGGCAGCAGCGGCAGGAGGAGCTGCCGGGGCTGCCACCTCCCGGCCGGGCGCTCCTCCCGGGCGGGCCCGGCCCCGCCGCGCGTACTGCGGCCGCTGGTGCCGTGCCCTAGCGGGCGTCGCCCCACCGCGGCTATTGAGCTGGTTTCGCCCTAGGCCCGCCTGCCGCCCCCGTGCGGCCCGGGGAACGGCAGCATGGAGGGCCGCGGGGTCCGGCGGCAGGTGAGCGCCGAGCGGCAGGGGGCGGGGAGAAAAAGTGGGGCCGGGGCCTGCCGCGGGTGGCTCGGGGTGACAGAGGTGGGGTAGCAGCTCAGTGCGCTGCGGACGGGTGCTGCTGCTGTTGCGGCAGAGAACTACCTGGTGGGAGGCGTCTGAAGTGCCGGGTTATGTTCGGGTGCTGACTCAGGGCGTTCGGAACTTGATTGTAATTTTACAGCAAGTTTGTTTCTTTTCTTCTTCGTTTCGTGTTAGGATTCTGGAGATGGTGTTTGTGAACTACGGGAATGGAGACCAGTCGTTTATAGGAAGTGCACTGACACTCTCTGGTTGCTCTTCTTCTTTCTTTTCTGGGCTGGTTTGGTAAGCATGCTGCTCTTTTTTTTTTTTTTTTTTTCTTTTTCCCCTTGGAGAAAAATCAGATCCAAGGTTAATGAGGCTCTGCACAGTATTCTAACTCTAAACTGAAATGGTCATAGATGCAGGTGTTAGGGTCCCGGAACAACACTAGGGCAGAGCTGACCCTTGTGACAATCCAGTGCCTTACTGCAGCGTCTGTTACACAGACTTCCAAGTTCTGCCGATGTTTTAGATTTAGAATTAGATCATTAATAAATTATTCGAGGCTCTGCCTGGGCTATTGTTTCTGCTTATCTCATTCATTGTAGTGTTGCTGTCTTACAGCATCTCTCTCGGATGTTGCATCCTGTAACTGCCTGTCCTGTGCTTAGTACAGCAAGCAAGCTTTTTCTTCCTGAAGTGTGATTGTTTTTTTTTCCTGGTATGCCTGAGGCTACTCCGTTTTCAGCTCAGTTCCAAATAACTCTTCAGTGGTAGCTGATGCAGAGGAATGCATGCAGGTTTGGAGTACTGCATAAGAACTTTGTGAACAGGATAGGATTTTTTATGTGCTGTCTTTAGTGTTTTGACCAGTGGAGGGAATCATAGAATTGTCAGGGTTGGAAAGGGCCTCAAGGATCATCTAGTTCCAACCCTCCTGCCATGGGCAGGGATATGAAACTTGTCACCAGTGAAGATTTAGATTTTTGTTTTCTCTCACTGTTTTTATTGCTTAGTTTTTGTAAAATAGCTTATTGCATGCATGTATTTGTTTTCTTTTGTTTGATCTTAGTTGTAAAAGATTAAAGTGTTTTTTTGGTAACACTGAATTGTTCACATAGTGGGAAAAATTGAAACCGCATGTTCAATTTGTAAAAGAGGAGGCTTAGGGGAGACCTCATGGCTTTCTATAGACACCTGAAAGGAGGTTGTGGATAGGTTGATGCTGGTCTCTTCTCACAGGGAATTAGTGGTGGAACAAGAAGGAATGGCCTGAATCTGCAGCAGGGCAGGTTTAGACTGGAGAGTAGGAAGAATTTTTTCCCAGCAAGATTGGTAAGGGATCGGAATGTGCTGCCCAGGGAGGTGGTGGAGTCCCCAAGCCTGGATGTGTTTCAAGGTGGTTTGGATGTGGTGCTGGGGGATCTGGTTTAGGTGACCCTTGTAGATTAGGGTTCTGGGTTGGACTTGGTGATCCTGAGGGGCTTTTCCAACCTGAATGTTTCTGTGATTCTGTGATTCTTTGATAACTGTGGAAGTGTGTATATAGACACACCCTTCCAGCAGTCCTGCAGCCATTTATTATTTAAGAACATTCGTGCCTTGTGTCCAGCATTTTGCACTTAAAAAACACCAAATAATTCACGTGTGTGCGGCAAGCCACACTGGTGGCAGCAGACCTGTAGTGTCCATCTTTAGAAGGAATGCCAGAGTTGTTCTGAAAGCATGTTTCAGGTTGAGCTGTAGGTCATTTTTCCTTTTTCTTCTGAGAATTAATGTAATTATTAACAAATATTTGCTATGTAAATGAACTGGATCTGAAAATATTTTCTGGTTGTAACAAATGCCACATCCAGAATTAGTACATCAGTTATAATTCTAGAGTCTCCACAAAGATCTCCAAAATTAACAGCATTAACATTCACTCATAATAAAAAGCAATTAAAAATATTTACTAATTACACTGCAAGCATAAGTGAAAACAAGAATACAGTGGGAACTACAGCAGCATGTATTTACATGAGACTCAGTTTTTGCCCAGATCGCATCTTTAGTCACCAGTGTTAAAAGGAGAATAACAAATTAAAGCTCTAAACCTTAAGTAAGAAAGCACTTGTGCTGGGTGGGGTATTTGCAGTCTGTCTCCAGCACAGCTGATATTCAACAATATCCCCATGCAAAGTAGTAGTGGTTAATGTGGGACTGAAAATACTTGCTGCTGCCAGCAGCTGGCACACGGCCGAAGATCTTGGTGTATTGTCCTTGGTGTGTGCAAAATGAGGTTTATACCCCATGGGACAGAGGAGAGGGTTGAACCACTGAGTTCTTCAGTAGCTGGAGTGCTGTGAATAAGCCTTTGGGTAAAGTAGTGCTCAGGACTTCTCCTGCTTCCTGGCAGAAGGATTACTACTTCTTGGCATTTGGAAAGGTTCTTTGCAAGGGGTGTTCTGGCCCTCATGGGGCCAGGGTTTAAGCTGCATTCCTAGGCAAGATGTCTTGTATTGACTAACTGTTGCTGCTACTTGGCCAAAGGAGGTGTCTAGCTGCTCCTTGGGTTTGCAGGGAGCTGATACAATGGGGCTTTGATATGACAGCAGAGTGCCTAAAAAGATGTGTGCAGTGTTGCTTTCTCCAGATTTTTCACTTCTGTTAAAGAATGCATCTTCCTGAATTTCCATTTTAATTACACTTTATGTGTTTAAAATATACCACAGATGAAATTCACAGCAGCTGCAAGGGTTCAGTGTTTCAGCAGATCTATTGCCCAGGTGTGTCTGGAAGGGCACCCTGGAGAACCAGAAGCAGTGTCTGTTGAGAATTTAGCCTTCTGGTGATCTGGTGTCATGGATTGAGTTGAGCCTGCTGTTGTTACTCATTGTTTGGCTTGCTTACTGCTTTGCACTGTGCTTTTTCTACAAGCAGGCTAAGGGAATGATGCATTTTGGACTGTGTTTATTTGATTTTGCTCAGTAAACTCTATTCTTATCTCACTTTTTTGTGTCTCAGTCTCGAGTTTTTGTGTGTTACTTTCCCCCTCACTTCTGTTGTGGGGAAACAGACAGGCTAACCCCCTGCTTCGGTTTGACCCACTTTGTTCTGATACAAACCATTACCCGCTGCCTAGTGAAACACATGAAACTCAGTAGAGCCAGTGTTTAGCACCTTACTACTGCTTTTCGTGTGTCTTTCTTCTCCTGTGATACTCTGCTTAATTTATACACTTTGAACATCATGCAAAGGAAATCTCTAAAGAGCCAGTCAGGCTACACTTGTCCATATGTCTTGCTGCAGCTTGTGCAGGGGGGTGAACTGTAGATTTAACTGCTTGCATATACAAGATAAAAATGCATGGGTTAAAAGGTGTATTTACTGAATGGGAAGGAGAGGCTGTTGTGGCATGGTTTCACACTAAAAATGTATCAACAGATGTTTGTCACTGGCTATGCTGTGATGGCTGGTGCTGCAGAAAGACTTGTGCTTGGATATGACAGCTTTGGGAACGTATGTGGCAGGAAGAACACTCCTGTGGAAGGGGCACCCCTTTCTGGACAGGATATGACTAATAAAAAGTAAGTACATCAGATAATGGCTAAATACATAAAACGTTTGAGAACTTAGTAGGATATACATCTTCTAATTGTCAGTCACACACATGCACATGTATATACATGTGCTTATTTTGAAAGGCAAGAGAAAAAACAGTGTGAGAATGGTGCATATTGTTGAGTGAAACTGAGAAATTAAGATACAATTTGAAAATGTGCTACATTGTTATGCTTTATGCTGTCTTCGTCTTAAATGGGGCTTTAAATAGGACTCCTGCCAAGCCAGCAGTCATTCTATACAACAAATCTCTGTATGTAAGGAAGTGGCATGACGGAGCTCCCAGTCATTCTGTCACCTGCCCTTGTAGAATGGCACCCACCTTGACACCTTCTGATCCCATATCGGAACAAAAAATGAAGTGTAAAAATGTGGCATGTTCCTAAATTGCTTCTTAACTTCTGACATTATATGTGGATAAATAGTTTTATTTGCTTTGAAGCACTTTAAAAAGCTAGAAAGAAGGCTCAGAATTTAAATCTACAAAGCCCCAGCATTTTGGGTTTTGAGGATCTTTTTATTTTTTCTTTCCAGGTATGTGTTCTTTCTGAATTCGTGCAGCCTGGAAATGCAAAGCTTCAAAATAAGTTCACTTTCCTTGTGTGTGTCTAGTTGTCCAGAAGAGAAACTCAACTCTTTGGAAGATCTCCAGAGTTTTGCAAGGAACAATGGTGTGCAACAGGGAATATGAATATCTTAGTGTGTCTGTAAAACAGCACAGCAGCTTTCACTTTGTTATTCTTACCTTTGCTGTGCTAGGGAGTCATTCTTACCAGGAGTTTTCAGAGCAGCCCCTGGCAACAGAAAATAAAACGTTTTGTTCCTGCTTTAGTTTCTGGAAATGTTACAGCTCTCTCAGGCAGATTGGAAAGTTGTTGATTAATTCCTTTGCAGTGCTGAGATAATGCAGTAGAAAACTGGCTGCTGAGAATAAACCAGTGTCGTTTGGTGGAGGTGCCAGCAGGCAAACAGAGCTCTCAAGCTATTTGAGAAACTTGTCCAAATGGTTCATTTAAACTTAGTTAAAACAAAGTGTTTCCAGAGAAACACAATTGGGTTTATCCCTTTAGATATCATATCCCACAGTTAGATTTTTTTTTTTTAATTTGATTCTGTTCCAGATGGATGTGATGTCAGAAATAGCTGTTGTGCAAAAGAGGCAGCTCAGGTCACTCACGTGACCTGCAAGGCATGCAAGTAGAATAACCTGCACTAGCCCTCATTCCATAGGGCATATATGAACTGCAGACCATAGGAGTGTTAGTGGTTGTTGTTGTTGGAGGTCAGCATTGCATACTTTTTTGGCTTGTTGTTTTGTTTGGCAAGGACTGCTATTGAAACTGACAACATTTGTTTTAATCTCACTTTGAGATGGTTTGCCGTCATTTGGTATGTAACAAAAGCTGCAAACAGCTGGGATATTATTTAAGCATTTTTACTGTAACCAAATATAACTGCATGAAGTTCCAACTGCATGTGAAAACAGCTTGCATGTTTGTCTCGAGGGAGAGGGCAGTATTGCATTCTGAATGCCTCAAATACATCCAGCCTGTCTCTTCCAGAAGCTTTGTATAATGGAGCAGAGTATTATTGCCGGAGTACCTGGTAATATTTAGCTCAGAGCCCAGCAAGTGTTCAGTTTCTGGATAGTTAAATATTCTATTCTAAATCATGAGGGGGCTAGTTCTGGTGTAGCTTCTGTCATGATAGGGTTTTCTGTTAGTTTAATGAGTAAGAGTTTAGAGCAGAAGCATTGTGCTGTGGAACAAGCAGCGTGCCTGCCCTCCAGGGAGATTAGTAAGTGGTAATTACAGTTAAGCCTAGAAGGCAAAATATTCCACAGAGGTTGCTTTAGGTTTACCCAATTAACTATTTTTTAATTTACATTTCCACTGGAATATCAGAGATGAATATGTCCTGCTGGGGGGTGAAAGAAGTGTAAACAAAGCTGAACTGATAATGTGTTTTTCTCTAAAACTTTAACTAAGTTACTCTTTCTTATTTTTCCCTTCTTAGGTTCTTGTCTCTGCGTTTACAACCTGAACGTTTCCAGTTACACGCTAGATCCAAAAGCAGCTGAGCTGTGTCCCACACTGCCAGTTCCACCAAGGTCTGAATTACTGAGTACTTTACAACAGCCTTGGTCAGTTTCTTAAGGTTGCTGCTTCCTTGCAGTGTGCATGCAGCTTCATGCTTTGTGCTCAGAGTGGTTATGCTTCTGTTTGTTTCTGTACCTACATCCTCATGAGTTCTCACGTGTGCCTGTGAACACACCTGTCCCACATGATGAACAAGGACTGCATTCCCTCCATCCCTCTACCCTTTAGAGATTGTTCCTCTCCAAATCAGGAGAAAAGCATGACATATGAGGAGCAACTGAACTCCTGCACAGACTCTCGCTTTCTCTCTTAATGCCAGTGAAGGGGAGCTGTGGCCTTACTTATTATCCCAAACCCAGAAATGACCAATCAGCATCATTCCATAGCCAGCTGACATGAAGCCCAGGTCTGTTAATGACACTGTCTTTAACACTGGGTGTATTTTGAGTCAAAATCCTTAAACCTATCATTTTGAATTCCACTGTGTCATTAAAATATAGCAAAGGATCGGAGCCTTCCTGTTTGTGGAGCTAAGTCATCTGCTCTGAACAAGAGAAAAAAGAGGAAGAAACCAAAAAGAGAGCAGGACACACATAAACACGTTACAGACAGTGGATCAAAGGAGAGCATGTCAACTGATGGGAAAATACGGTGTGGTTTACTTCTTTTAGACTCCTTTCTGTTTGACAAGGAACTCAGAAAAATTATTCATCTTGCACAGTAATATTTCATAGCAGAAGCAAAGCCATATGGAGATGTTTTTAACTGTTGCTGTACAAACCTCTCCTTTTTAGGTATGAACACGTCTTTAGCTGCTGTTGTGCAGCATTGCCAAAGTGGCACAATAAGGATATTCAGGCAACTGGACTGAGAGTGCCAAATAATTTTGTATGCAGATTTTTGGTGGTGCTAATTGTACCTTACAAATATTTTTTGATGTGGCTTTCAGAATGCTCAAATATGATAAAAAACAAATGCAAGATGTTTGTGGTTTATCTAGAATTACCTCCAACAACATAGCTTACAGCTATGTTAGCATGGCTTTAGGCTTTGTAGAAACACATAGGAGCACAGCAGGTGAACCATGGGAATAGGAGCTACCTGCTGATGGTGACTGAGATAGTAGTTCATTTTTTTCCCCCAAGCTGATCTTGATTGGATCTTCTGCTACAGTGCTACAGGTATAGTGCTGCTAGGAGTTTATTCTGCAAATAAAACTTAAAATCAGCATTTGTAACAGACTGCTGCCATGCCTAGTGCCCTGCTGTGTCAGACCTCATGTGCAATGTCTCTTCCTGGGCAGGGATGATGCTTGCCAGGTTACAGATCAGATTGGCCAGCTGTGGCTGCAAAGCTGTGTTGAGAATGCTTGTAGAGGACTGACAAGGGCTTGAAAGAGAATCGTGGAATGGACCTCTGTGGATTTGAAACTGTTGGTCCAGTAATTTAGATTTTTAACCATCTTCGGTTTTAACCTTCCAGTAAATCTTTTCCATTATTGAATCGATGTGTTCCACAAAGTCCTGAGTGTTATTCCCAATATGCCTCTGTCTTGATCAACATGGTTAATGAAATGGATGTGTTTCACCGTATCCTGAGCGGAATATTGGTAGGAAGAGATACTGTGATAGGACTGAGTGTCTTTGCACTAGGTAAGCTTATGAAAAAAGAAAAATGAATAATGGTATTAAATTAAAATGTGAGTTTTAAAATGTTTCTATTACTTCATAGTTTTAATTTCAAAGTGATGTTTTCCTTATTTTCTGGGCAGAGTAGGTTTTAAGAAAGAAATTAGGAAACATTTAATAGATTGATGAAATACAGCTCTGTGAAACAGCAGATTCTGTGCTGCTTGGTATGATCATAGACCTAAGAAATTTCTGATTGAAAAAAAATGGCACCAGCGTGAACATTTGAACTTAAACTTATACAAAATATTGCAAAGCTCATCATTGCCAAGGTGAAATATTTTAGTTACAAGTTCACTGTTAGTAGGTTATAGGTAACTGAGTGTTTTAAATGTGAAAACGGTTGCTAGCTTTACTAAATGCTGTTGCTTTTGGCACCGCTGTTTGAAAGTAATAGCTCAAATTCTGCAAGAACCTTGAATTGATATTTAAAGAGAGTAAGAATTAAGTTAAATGGCTTGTAACATTCATCATAAACTTACTTGGTCTATTTTCCAGCCTTCTCTTTTATAGTGATTTTAGCCTTCAGATTTATTCGGACGCTTCTTGTGCATACTTTGATTGCACTACTGGTGTTTGGTTTGTTGTGTGAGTACATTTCCCTTTTAGCATGTGTTTAGTTGAATGGATCAGCTCAGTGAGTGGAAGAAGGTGCAGCTGAACAAACAGCTATCCTTTTTCTTCATGACCATCTAGAGTAACCTTAAGCTAACTGCAGCCATTTCCAAGTTGGGCCCTGCTTACCTTTTGGTGCCAAGGTCTGGCTGTGCTGTTCAGATGCTGAGTGTTGGGATGATGTTGATTTTTTTTTTTTAACAGATGCTTCAAAACAATATTTTTTTTGGCAGATGAATGCAGTTGTGAAAGTGCTACTGTTTCAAAGAAAGTTTAGTGAAGTTTTACGTTGCCTGCTTCAGTAAAGAGCCATAGGAATGTGTCCAACTAAAGCTTGCCATTCCATGATAGTTAGCCGGAATGAAGTGGCCTGCTGGGGCTTTAGAATAACTGCAAGAAAACCAAACATTCTGCTGCAGTTTTTAGAATAGTAGATCATGATGTGAATTTTCTTTGTGCTCACTGGTGCTGCACCTCTCTGCTGCATGACAATATTCCTGCACTGAGCCAGAGTTAGGCACGATGGTGAGAGGCTCAGGAGGGAGGCTGAGTAGACATCAGTCTGGGGAGTGCTGCCCACCTTCACACTGCTCTTGTTTGCTCAGTTGTCTCAGGTGTTGTCTGGTGGCTCTATTACGACTACAGAAACGATCCCAGCACTGAATTGGAAACAGAAAAGGAAAATGTAAAATTTCTCCTTGGGTATGCTATCTTCTCAACAGTACTTACTGTAAGTAGCATTTTATCCTAAGCAATGGCAGAGGCTGGTTCTGCAGCTGTAAAAATAATTCCTCATTCCTTCCAAATCCAAACCCAAGAATCAATTATAAACTCTGTTTATACTCATTTAAATACTTTTCATTGTGAAATTTGTTTCGCAGCACAATGCTCTGCCATGCTTCAAACCTGTACAAACAGTGTTAGCGTTGGTGGTGTAGAAATGTTCCAGCCCTGTTCTTCTCTGTTCCAGCTAACCAGAAAATCATGTGGAGGGAACAGAGAAGCACTGGCTCCATGTGAACATGAGATCTGTGTACTCAGCATACCGTGGCACCCTAGGGGGAGGGGTAGTGAGGCATAGGCAGCAGTGTATAGGCCTCAAGTTTCGGCGTTCCAATCTACTTTTCTGCTTTTCTGAGTCTGGCTTGCAACTTTTAAAGTGATTTTTTTTTTCCCCTCTGATATGGCAGTGTCAAAGGAGGCATTGCTCAATGTGAGTGTACAGGGTATTTGTACTTCAGGAGTCATTTGTAAGAATAATTTTTCTTCTGTTTTCTTAAAGCTCATTGGGATCCCTAGAGTGAAATTCACTAGATAGGAACAGCCTGACAGTTTAGAGTCACAAGTATAAATGTGTTGCAGATCAGATTTTTTTCCTGTATGACTTACAACCTTTTTAATTCTGCTGATCATAAAGGGATAAGAAAAGACTCCCTTGCATGTGTGCATGCTCCAGTACAACTTGCTTTCATTGGGAGAACCGTGGTGCATCCACTTCTGCAGGTGACCCTTCTCTTTTCAGCCAGTGCCTTCTTTCTACAGCAGGCAAGAAAACGAGTGAAAAAACTGCCACTGGTTGCACTTATGTTATGGCTTCCAACCTCTTTTAGTTGTCTTTCATCATTGCTTATCTTATAGAATGAACTGGGCACATTGTGGTCTTTTTGACTTGGGGTTTTGTTATTTTGGTGGGTTTTTTTGTTTTAACTTTGAGAAAAAAACTATTTAAAGGAGATTTCTTTTTATATCTGTTTTGCTTCTATACGTGCACTGCTGTTGGAGTAGTTTGGTTGTGCTGCTGTCCTTTCTGATCCTCCTACCTTTGTGACATGAGTAGGTGTGGTGGGTTGAAATTAACCCCTACAGCAGGAAAAAAGTGTAAATATTGTTAACGTACAAAGGCAGTGTGTAGCATGTGATGTGCGTTTGTGTTTGCTTTAAAGCAAAACAAACTGTTCCCATTAGGTGAATTACAGTTTTACCAATCCTATTTTGTTTAAAAATCCAAGCAGTAGTAATGGTTTCAGAAAACCAGATTCTAATCCACAGAGTCTTTGAGAATAAAGACAGCATCTCAGAAAGCTTTCCAGTGAAATTACACAAACTTGCTTTGTGTCTTTGTGAAATCTGTAGCCCCTGATCCCACGTTTCACAGCTCTGATACTTTTCTTAAGGAAATAAACCCCAAACTTGACAATTTTTTTTATTTCCTGTAACAGGTTGTTCTGCTTTCCCTTATGCTTCCACTGAGAAAGAGGCTTCAGTCCACTATACAGCTCTTTCAAATTGTTAGTGAAATCATTGGCAGAATTCCTTTCCTCCTGTTCCAGCCATTCTGCACCTTTCTGATCCTCGTGATGTTCTGGGTGTTTTGGGTTGCTGTACTACTTAGCTTAGGAACAGCAGGTGAGTATATGCTTTTCATGGCTCTCGATGAGTACCGTCTGTTTCCTAAGTTGAATTCTTAAATGTGGGTCCTGCAGGTGTTTATGTACAAAATGGCAGGGTTGGGCTGGCAGTGCTGCACTGGCAGTGCTGCACTGACAGAGTTACTCTTTCCTTTTCATTTGGTTTGTTTTTTTCTTTTCCCCCCATTTGTTGGAGTCTTCAGCATCACCATGGTTCTATGAGTCACAGCACTGCAAAAGAAAGACCTTTGTTCCTATATGTAGGCTTCAGTTTTGTTATTTCTCAGTTACTTAATGTTAGATTACAGTAGTTAGAGTGTTATGTTTGATTTAGTTAAGCGAAGAAAGTAAGAGGAGGAAGGAGACAGCTTTTAGTGCAGTTGTTATGCAGCAACCATTCTTCTGAGTGTATGAACAACGTGCAGCTGTCATGGAGGCTCATCACTGTTTCTGACTCGGGGGGGGCAAGGGGGTGGTCTTAGGAGGGGGTTTTGGGGGGCTGCAAGGTGGGTTTATTTAGGATCAGTAACTGGGCTCCATCTTCATGTGAGAGGCTGAGGACAAAGATGAGGGGCTGAGAGGGCTTTGGGCGTTTGGAGGTTCAAGGGGGTTTTGGGGGACGTTTTGGGGGGGTAGGGGGCTTCAAGGTGGGTGACCAATCTGATGTCCTTTTATGATCAGGTTACCACTTGATGAATGCAGGGCATGAATTAGCATGTCATTACACTTCAGTCCTGTGTTAAATGCATCTAAGCATCATTCTGAGTTCCTGCATAATCATTTCATAGATGTGATTGGAAAAGCAAAACATGTTCTATACCTCATTTTCTGCAGAAAACAGTCACAGGGCAGGGTTAGACTGGACAGACTGTAGGGTTAGACTGGAAGCCTGTAGTCTACCTGGACTTCAGCAAAGCCTTTGGCACTGTCTGCCACAACAAGCTCCTGGCAAAGCTGGCAGCTCGTGGCTTGGACAGATTCACTCTGAAATGGGTCAAGAACTGGCTGGAGGGCCAGGCCCAGAGAGTGGTGGTGAATGGTGCCACATCCAGTTGGCAACCAGTCACTGGTGGTGTCCCCCGGGGATCAGTGCTGGGCCCCATCGTGTTCAATATCTTTATCTTTATCTGGACGAGGGAATTGAGTCCATCATCAGTAAGTTTGCAGATGACACCAAGTTAGGAGCAGGAGTTGATCTGCTGGGGGATAGAAGGGCCCTGCAGAGGGACCTTGGCAGGCTGGATGGGTGGGCAGAGGCCAAGGGGATGAGACTTAACAAGACTAAGTGCAGGGTCTGCACTTTGGCCACAACAACCCCAAGCAGCACTACAGGCTGGGGACAGAGCAGCCAGGCAGAGAGGGACCTGGGGGTGCTGGTTGATAGCAGCTGAACATGAGCCAGCAGTGTGCCCAGGGGGCCAGGAGAGCCAATGGCATCCTGGCCTGGATCAGCAATAGTGTAGCCAGCAGGACAAGGGAGGTTATTCTTCCCCTGTACTCAGCTCTGGTCAGGCCACACCTTGAGTCCTGTGTCCAGTTCTGGGCTCCTCAATTCAAGAGAGATATTGAGGTACTGGAAGGTGTCCAGAGAAGGGCAACAAGGCTGGGGAGGGGTCTGGAGCACAGCCCTGTGAGGAGAGGTTGAGGGAGCTGGGGGTGTTCAGCCTGGAGAAGAGGAGGCTCAGGGCAGACCTCATTGCTGTCTACAACTCCCTGAAGGAAGGTTGTAGCCAGGTGGGGGTTGGTCTCTTCTCCCAGGCAACCAGCAGCAGAAGGAGGGGACACAGTCTCAAGCTGTGCCGGGGAGGTCTAGGCTGGATATTAGGAGGAAGTTCTTCACAGAGAGAGAGATTTGCCATTGGAATGTGCTGCCCAGGGAGGTGGTGGAGTTGCCATCCCTGAAGATGTTCAAGAGAAGCCTGGATGAGGCACTTAGTGCCATGGCCTGGTTGATTGGATAGGGCTGGGTGATAGGTTGAACTGGATAATCTTGGAGGTCTCTTCCAACCTAGTTGATTCTATGATTCTATGATTTGGGATCAGTAACTGGGCTCCACTCTCATGTGAGAGGCTGCCAAGGAAAGTGAGTAGTTCATTGACAACTGCTACCATTATTAAGACTGGTACAACAGTATTTGGATTAATCCAGAGGTTTCTGCAGTGGCAGGGGAGGTGGTCTCTAGAAATAGTCAATGACTATGAAATGTCTGCAAGAACAAGTTTCTAGGATGGAACTGGTGTTACTGAGGGGCATACCACTGTAAGAGCTGCCACTGACTGAACTGGGGTAGCGTGGATTTCATCCCTTGGCCTAGCATCCTGCCATCCAGAACAGGGAGAAGTTGTTCTTCCATGCAATGTCACCCAAAGTGAAGAAGCTGAATTCTGTGGAGCTCTGGGGATAAATCCTCCTTTAGGCATCAACCTGTGTAAATAAGAAGCATTATGATTTAGGGATTGGTTTTGTTTTGTTCATTTTAAATATCTAGGGCCACTGGTAGGAGTCAGTTGTCCTTTGGATTGACGTTGATGTAGAATTGATGCAGACAGAGGCAGTTGTTTGACTGCCTCATAATTTTTTATTTATTTTATAGACTTTATCTATTCTGAAACTTGGCAGTGGTTTCTATGTGGAAAACCAAATCCAGCCTAACTCTTCCAATGTATTTCATCTTGTTTCCACTGCCCCTTGAGATGGCAGCTGTAGTAACTCCTCTGTACAGGCTCACAGCTCCTTGCCTGGCCAGAAAAGCCTCCAGCATTTCTGAAGTTGAGCCCAAAACTGTTTCTGCAGCCTTTTCCCGGGTAGCTCATGCCTGTCAGAGATGGCTGCTTTGAGCACATGCCAGGCTGATAACCTGTTTCTCTTGCAGAGGAGTCAGACCTATCAAGGCCAAATGTCCAGTTTAGCTTGTGATCTCTTTGTGAGTTGTTTCTCCCTAAGTAGTCAAGCAGATTTGCTTTGCTTTAGGTGTCATGGATATTCCTTTTGCACATTCCTCTGAGATGGATTTTCCCTTCCCAGTGGTAGCATTATGTGCCAGACACAGCTTTGTGTGCTTTTTAGCTTTTCTCCAAAATCTTCATCCCATTTATGTTCATATCTGCCAGGCAGGAGTAATTTTCAAGGTAACATTAACTATAGTCAGTCTAGTAGCAGGTGAATGAAATCCATTTGAACACACATTTGTGAAACATGGAATTGATAGTAGCTGTAAGAGAAATATTATATCCTTGATGCTGAGCTGGCCCATTCCCCCCAAGAAAATTCATTGCTACTCTTAATATACACACATAAGGATGTGTGAAGCTTGCCCTTGTGAACTCTAAACTTAGGAAATGCCAACTGAGTCTATTGTATTCAAAAGCTTTTGGAAACGTAGCAACCATTACAAGTGTGGAAATATTCTAGCTCATATGACAGAAAAGTGCAGGATGGGCATGCAGTCAGGTACTTCCAGGGTGCTTTTACAGACTCTGCAGGAAAGTAGAAACTTGCACATTCTACCTGAAAGCAAATTCCATGTGTATTCACAGAGAAACAAAAACCAAGGAAAACTGCCTTGGAGAGGCTTTTTTGTGCTTTATCCATGTTGTTCCATTTTCCTTCACTGGTTATATTCTCTGTGTCCTCTTAGACCTTTCCATTAAACTTTGCTCTGTTGAAACCTCACCTGGAGTACTCTGTACAGGGCTGAAGCCCTCAATATAGGAAGGACATGGACCTGATGGAGAGGGTCCAGAGGAGGAGGGCCGTGAAAATGATCAGGGGATTGGAACAGCTCTGCTATGAGGACAGGCTGAGGGAGCTGGGGGTGTTCAGCCTGGAGAAGAGAGGGCTCCAGGGAGACCTAATAGTGGCCTGACAGTACCTGAAGGGTGGGAAGAGCCTGTTTACAAAGGCCTGCAGTGACAGGATGAGAGGCCATGGCTTTAAGATGGAGAAGAGCAGATTCAGATTGGATGTTAGGAACAAGTTCTTTACTATGCAGGTGGTGGAACACTGGAACAGGTCAGCCAGGGAGGTGGTTGGGGCCCCTTCAAAGTGAGAATCAACGAGGCCCTGGGCAACCTGCTCTACTTGGGGATGTCACTGCTGACTGTGGGGAGGTTGGACTGGGTGAGCTTTGGAGATCCCTTCCAGCCTGGACCATTCTGTGATTCTATGATTCTATTGTGTTTTTCCTCTGCCTGCTTATGGAGTAGGATTCAAAAAGTTTGTGACTTGCTGTTAGGTTCATAGTGCAGCACACGTCTCATCAATCCTTTATTTGTTGTCTCCTCCCTGCCATAATAGGAATGCTGATGTTTCCAGCCAGTGATAACAACAGTACAGTGCAGAAGGCAGCTTCTTAGTAGAGTGATGTTACAGTTTCTAGGACACATTACTAGTCCTAAAAGTGTTTTGAAAGAATTCACTTTTTTCCATAAGAAGGGAGGGTTATTTCCAGGCCACTCCATGTTAATATATTGCTCACATGAGGGATCTGGTAAAAAATATTTTAACTGAGGTCTTCTGCAGAATGTTTTTAGTGTAGCTGTCAGTCCTTGTGATATTTTTCTGTTAACAGTTACCATGTTGGTATTTAGAAGAGAATGTGCATTTGATCAATAATCCAAACCAATTCCAAGGTACAGTATAAGCATGAATTCAGCTAGAAAAATGCCATTCTACATACTCAATTACTTTGATTTTATTTATTCTATCCATTTGCAATTGTTGCTTTTGTTATGCTGTATATGTTAAATGATGACTGTCATTGCCCAGCAGGTGCAAACCGAGTTCTTAGCAGAGTTCAGGGGCTGAGGTGTTTCTGTACAGAACATGGCGATGACCTGCAGAAGCCTCACTGTCCACTAGGTGCTGATAAAGCAGCAGGAGAAAGCTGCTTCTGATAACAGAGGAACTCTTGAGAGGAGTTTTAAAAACTGAAGAGGTAGCAAAGGATTGTTTTACCCACGTGACAAAATAGATCGGTGTCAGCAGCAGGTATGATAGTTTGAATTTCCAGGCACATACTCTGCCCTCGGATTTGTTTCGTAGTTCAAAACTTGGCCAGGTGAAGAGTGGACCAGATTCGGTATTCAGAATATCCCCTTAGACTGTATTGCAAATTTTCAGTCCAAAGATGAGTCCTATGAAATGCTGCCTCTGAAGAGCAGCTCACTGGTGGTTGTTTTTCTGTCATAGGACTTACATGTCCTGCAAAAAGAAAAGCCTGCAGCACTGTAGGCTGAATAGTGCAGCGGCAGAACAGCATTGGATTTGACAAATAGTTGCCTTCCAGTGAAATACAGTTGGTGGTCTTCCTGGGTTTGACACTGACTTCTCAGAAACATTTTCTGGGGCTATGCTGACTGTATTTTAAATGCAAACATACCAAGAAAGCTGAAAAACAGAAATGTTTGCAAAGAGACTAGTCTTTTGTCTGATGCAGGGAGATGAGGCAAGTGGAACTGGCGTGCTGCTGTGCAGCACCTGTTCTTACCATTTGCCTTGGATCCTCACTAGTTCTATGATTTTTATAGTGTCTCTGCACTTGGTCCTCCTTTCAGCTGTGGTACACCTGATCATTATGGACCATACAGGCACCTTATTCTCATCCCGTCCAATAGTCAGTGTTAGTCTAAGGAAAGACTATCCTCTTGGGAGCTATAGGAAGCTGTAGCCTGCACTTGGCAAGTCTGCATAAGTATGCTCATTACTAACTTGTAACACGTGGATACCTGAAACACTGTTAAAATGCATAAGCATTCCCACTGGTTTTAAGGTAAGCACCTGCTTAAGTACCTTGGTAATTCAGAATCTCTATGAGGAGCAGAGACTGAGTGAATTCCAGACTTAGAAAACTAGTAGAAATGCCAAAACTCCATGAGACTTGGTACAGCACAAAGAGTGGCACCAGTTAGAACCATTAGCTGGCTAGGAACGGCATTCAGCTGTGCTTTGGAAAAGCTGATATGTCCTCAGGGTATTGAGTTTTCTTGTTTGCTAATTTGTGCAGCATTTCACTGTAGAACTGAGGTGGCCATGTGGCACATCAAAGCATGCCTTTCAGCTCTGCAGCATGCAGCAACTGTGAGGCTCACGTGGCACAAATGCTGTGCGTGCAATGTAGAACGCGAAGGCAGCGCGGGGTTGGTGTGCAATGAAGGTGCATCCTACAGGCAATGAAGCAATAAAACTGCCACATAGAGCTGTGCAGTAGCAAAACCAGCAATAAAAATGTGCTTCTTGCTGGGCCCTCGACGTTTCAATTACAGTCAGGTAGCTTAGCTGAAAATGCCACTGCCTGGAAAAAAGCTGACTAAGATAACACAATAAATGCTTTTTCAGGAAGCATGGAGATTCAGTGCATGGTGCCAGAACCTTGCCTCCCTTAGCAGTGGGGAGGGCTTGTTGTGTTCTTACATTAGCAGGAACTGATAAACAGGGTCCCAGTATTTTCTGGCCGGCGGTCCTTTGTTTCTGATCAGGATGTTGCTGGACTAGTCTTGCCAAGAGGTTTTGTCACTCACAAAAGCCTGCTGCTCCAGGCATCAGCAACACCTTGGCAGCAGCAGCTGCCAAGTAAGAGCATCTGACAGGGGTCTGAAGGTACCAAAATGCAGCTGATGGTACTGCACATGCATACTGACAGGTGTCTTTGTTGTGCTGGAGCACTGGGCTGCAGTCAGCTGGAGAAACTTGTAATTCTGCTGCAAACACCTGTGCCTGCTTGCATTGTTAACAGCACTTCTTTTGAAGCACTTGTGCTGATCAGAGGGGTGGGTGGTCAGCACCTGTCAGGCTGTGCTACCACCCAACAAGATCTGGACAGGCTGAGAGCTGGGGGAAGGCAAACCTCATAAAGTTCAGTAAAGATAAGTGCAGGGTCCTGCATCTGGGGAGGAATAACAACAGGCACCAGGACAGGTTAGAGGCTGCCCTGCTGGAAAGCAGCTCCATGGAGTCCTAGTGGACAGCAAGTTCTGCATGGGACAGCAATGTGCCATGAGAGCCAATGGGATCCTGGGGTGCATCAAAAAGTGTGGCCAGCAGGGCTAGGGAGGTTCTTTACCCCCTCTGCTCTGCCCTACTCTGTCCAGCTGGGGGCTCCCCAGTTCAAGAGAGACAGAGACCTGCTGGAGAGAGCCCAAGGGAGAGCCATAAGGATCCTTAGGGGACTTGAGCATCTCCCCTGTGAAGAGAGACTGAGAGCCCTGGGCCTGTTTAGTCTGGAGAAGAGAAGGCTGTGGAGGGGATCTGATCAATATCTAATTTGGGGTAGATCAATCTTTTTCATCATTTATGGACAAACAGGTCTTGGTTCTGAAGATGCACAAAGCTTGACCAAACTTGACGGTCTTGCTGAAAACAAATCTTTGTTTTTTCTAAAACTTTTAGCTGTTCTGGACTCTGTGTCTGAGGAAAATGGGACAAAAATAGGTGAACCATTTCCTAGGAAGCTTTGTGTGTGTAGTAGTTTTAAACTGGAAGGTGATGTGCTGTCCTGTGGAGAATGCAGAGCCATGGAACCATTTAGGTTAGAGAAGACATTTAAGGTCATCAAGTCCAACCACAAACCTAATGCTGCCAAATCCAGCAAACAGATACATAAAGAATTAAAGCTTAGGCTCTAATGCTGTCCTAGCAGGAACAGACAACTCTGTCTCAAGTTGTTACACCTTTCATGGAGTCAGAATAAGAAACTTCTCACCCCCAGAGACTGTTTAATTCTGTAAGCCTGTTTAAGGTTAATAGACTTAAGGCTTGGTAAGCTAAAAAACAGCAATTCATGGAGCTAGGGACATTGCACTAGGAAAAAATATCCCAATGCCATTATCCCCTGACTAGACTCCAGAGTCAAGTGACATAATAGGATTGCACAGAGAAAGGGATGATTGCTAAGCTGAGTTACCCCCACCTTTGGTAAAGCTACTTTTTGAATGCGGAATGAATTCTTGGTTATTAGCAGAAATGGAGGCAGAGGTTTTTAGCTTGAATAAGTGAACTTGTCAGCGTTCCTGAATGCAATATGAGGCCACCTTTGTGTACCCATATTTTGCACAAAGAATGCAAATTACAGACAGCAGAAAAAGTTACCATTGTTCTAATTAATTGATGTAGTTAAAAGTAGTAATTAAAAATAGTACTTTTATTTTGTTGTGAGTTTAGTTCAGATATGAATGAAGAAAGTGAAGATTTCCTTTACTTCTAAGCCTTTGATTGCTCAAATTTTGGGCAACGCTTTCTGGGAAATTTGACTAATTTGTAGCAGACCTCTGGACATGATTGGCAGCTGTGTCTCTGTTAATTTAAACCCCATCTTTTGCTGTTTGTAAGATTTTTGTTTTTCAAAAGTCAGTTTTAGTTACAGAATTTTCTCTCTCTGACACTGTTAGAACAGAAAGAATTAAAGAACACCTGAGTTTATCTTTTTTTATAGATGTACTGAAGTTCAGAAAAAGGATGCAGAAGTACTTCTGTTATTCAAGATGTACTTTGTTGTGGTTGGTTTTCCTTTTCTGGTGTGTTATAATAATACAGTGGTGTGATCCAACTCCAGGTACTGCACAGACTACTTCAGGAGGACAAGTGGAATACAGAGCTCTGTCTGGAATTTGCTACATGTTCTGGTATCATTTTGTTGGCCTTATCTGGACCAGTGAATTCATTCTTGCCTGTCAGCAAATGACGATTGCTGGGGCAGTGGCCTCTTGTTACTTCAACAGGTGAGTGCAGAGTTGTGCCCTTATAGATTTTTAAGGATTTCCCAGCATTGACTTTACAATCTTTTTCTGGGCAAACCAGACTGCAGTTTACGTAAATGTCTTGGAATCCAATTTAATATAAAATAATGTTGCAAAGCCTTGACTAAGATTGTACAACCTGTATGACGTTAGTGTGACTCACCCCTACCACTGGAGTTACTGGGCCAAAGTGAGCCTTGGTAGAAGCACAGAGAGCTCAGCTGACTGGATGTGATGGTTTGAAGCTGTCTTGTGTCACACTGACACACTGGAGAGATTGCTATTGGGAAGGCATAGGCTGCATTTCTCCAGGAGACTACGGTAGCTGCGAATGGAGATGCAATACACAGCTCCTTGGGAATTTCACATATTCATAGGCAGTTTGACCTCTTCCTATAAGTGTTCATCCCTGCTCTGCATTTTCTTTTGTTCTGGCTGCAGAAATGCCTGGACTGATATTTTGTTCATTCTGCACAGGTATTTTCAGTTCACTGTAAATGCTTGAACACCATTACTAAGAATTTAGAAATGTGCAAGCAAACTTGGATTTTGTATCACCCTGAAATCCGGGTGTTGAGAAAAGGAGGAATTAATGATGAATTGTACTGGGTTTTAGGTATTGTAAAATGAAATTAAATTGGGTTTGTACACTGGAGCATTGCTATCCTGTCATTGCAGGGGAAGACTGAAATTTCACAATACGTTGAGGTTTTTTTGACCATGAAGAGAACAGTATCCCGAACATAGTTTTCCTCATAAGTATGTAATGAGCTCTGTCACCCTCACTGCCCTGCTTCTCTGCACCCAGTCATGAGATTTTCTGATCTGTGAAAAACTCTGGCATTGTAAGACATGTCTTCATTTTTTGAGGAATATGGTAGTAATCCCAATAGTTGGAAAGTCAGCCCTTGAGGAAGGTGATGTGAGAGTAAGTCGAAGAACCTGGAGCACCGTCTGCAGCTGCACAGGAACATTGGTCTTGGGTGGCTGGGAAGGGCAGCTGTGGGCTCCTCCAAAACCTAGGTTGCAGGCTTCTGCTGATGTTCTCTAGACTGTATCCCCTAATGTTTCAGTTGCTTGATAGAAGGGCCTTCTACTGAAATGTTTCCAAATGATCTGTTCTCTTCCATCCAGCAGAGACAGCAGCACAGGCCCTGCGTGCAGGAGCAGCTCTGTAAGGATTTCCTGCTGCAGCTGCCAGTGGCTGCGCTCCAGGCAAAGCAGCAAAGCTGCACCATCATTGGAAGGGATTTTTCTGTCTTACCATCCAAAAGATCGAGGCAGGGCAACGTGTAATACATATATCAGGACCCTCTCTCTCTCAGAGTCTTTGTGCAGCCAACAGCCATGCCACTGAACTGGTGCCGGTAAAAGAGCAGAAACCCCCTAAAATGCAGCTTGTTGAAGGCTGAGTTGTGTCAAGCGGCACAGCCTCGCACTACTACTTTGCGTGCCATGGTATTTCGTATATCACATTTCTTATGTCATCTCCTTTTTCCTGTTGAAGCTGTAAACAGAAGTGACTAGCATGGATGTGGTTCTGTAGGTAATGGGCTGCTCCTTTCTTCTAAGCACATTTTTGTCCTTCAGGCTTTAGCAGGTGGGTCAGCTTTAGCAGCTGGATGCAGTGGCAGTCATTTAAACCAGCTTGCTTGAGGAGGCACAGGTAAGAAAAGCAGTTTCACCCAGGTACTGGGTGGTGCACTGCCTGCATTTTGGTTTGACACACCATGTGAATCTCCACGGCAAAGACACTGTCCCTATCTTCTTCACTCAGGGCAGGGAAGCGCCAGTAGGAAGTGCTGTGAAGACATTTACTGCTCTCCTAGGGTCTTCCGCTTCCCAGCTATTTTTTACTGCTGCAGGAACTTGCCAGAGTACAGAAGGTTCCTGCACCCATTTGTACTGAAACCATCTCGTACATCTACTGTCAAACCCTCATTCTGCTTGCCAGATGACATGCACTGTGTTGAGAGAGGGAAAATGCAATTTTTTTTTGTTGGTGTTGATCCCCCTTCCTGGCCTTCAGGCTGTCAGCACAGATCTGTAGAGGCACAGAGCAATGCAGGAACAGGGAGAGGATGGTTAACTGCAAGAGCAGTCACACCATCAAGGGCAAGGGTTATCTCAAGCTGTTCCAGCAATTCTGAGCTTGTCTGGTGTGGTTTTTTTAATATATTCCCTGGGGCAGCATCATAAAAGCATGTCACAAGAGTTTGTTTGTGATACCTCATAGAGAGGCTTTCTTCTTTGCTTGTAAGTGCTCGGAGGAAATGGCACAGCCTTTCCCTGCGGAAATCACCTCCCGCAGCACATGCAGCACTGTGCTCTGTGGCCAGCAGCTGCAGTGGAGCTGCAAGTGGAGAGGGCAGAGGATCATTTTAGCTGGATCAGCTTTACAGGTGATGTGTGTTTGGCCTGTAATGCCACCACTGAAAATGGACTTTGCCTAATTTCAAATGGAACATTAAGACATGAAAGATTTGATCCATTTAATAAAATAAATAAAACTTTTGGGGAGGGGGTTTATTTGGTTGGTTGGTTGTTTTGGTTTGGTTTTTTCTCAGTGGTTGCTTTTTAGGACTTTTTAGAGCTTAGTCTTTCTAAAAATCTTCTGTCTTACTATTGCTGTTTTACATGAGGGTTTATATTCATCCAAGTGTGCTTAGGTCTTATGTCCACGTTTACATTTTGAGTGAGATGAGGCTTAGATTAAAGGAGTTGTATGGTAACTTGGCCCATGTTAGAGGCATTACTGTGCTGTCCATGTTTGAGCTTATTCACTCACTCGGATGCATGTATGCTGCTGCACAGGGCTGAAATGAAGAAAGTATCTAAGTATTTGCAGGATTGGTGTTTTCCACCTGGCTCTGTGGTGTTCAACACCACAACCTCTGATGGATTCATTGAGAGGTGAAAAGCATACATCAGTAAGTCAAAGATCCAGGTTGATGGATTTGCACCAAAGCTGCTGCAAGATGAACCAGGACCACATTTTTAAGGATCTCCCCTTACCTGTTCTAACCCATCTGCAATATTTATGAGCATCCTTTGCCTGTTTGCATACTTGACCCAATCCATGTAAAAGAGCCATCAGCATGTCTGTAGTCAGACCTGTCCCTTAAGGTTGTGACAAAAAGGACAGTGGGAAGCATAGTCTGTCTGTTTTCTGTTAGTCTGGAAATGTCTCCTTTATTATAGATCTTGTCGCTTACTGCATTCAGGAATATGTGATTCAATTCCTTAACACTGCTAAAGTATTTCACACAAACTCTCTTTTCTGGTATTCTTTGAAACAGATGAGGCAGGACTTAAGAAAGCCATAAGGACAGCTTTGAAAAGAAAGGCTTTTAAAGGAATGGGTTTTTTCCCTTTCAAATGCCAACATGTGTGTCTTCTGAGTGTATTAAGATAACAATTTTTCTTCACATTAAGTGTTTTTAACTTGGTGTGTGTGATCATTTGATCCAGGGAACTCAGTGTTAAGACAGAGATTGTCACAGAGCTCACAAGAAAGTAAAGATAATTGGCAGCACTGAAGAAAGAAAATTTGTAAAAGATTCTGTGTTATTGAGTACAGGTTCACAGGATTTTGCAATAGTAATGTTCTATGGAAATCCAACAACCCTGTGGTGGCATAAAATGGGAGTATGAAAGAGGAAAAGCAAGCTGTGGCCCTACTCAGTCATGTAACTGACTGTATCAGGCAGGTTCCTCTTTTTCCCTGATAGCTTGTGTGTGCATGCACAGAATTCACTGCACAGTATGAACTACCCATAGAACTCTATACCCGTGGCTGACTGTATGCCTGTCCTCAGGTCATTTCAGGATAGCAGCCATGTAGTGTACAAAGCTGGGTGAAACGTCCATTCTTTGGGGTGATCAGGTATAGGCGGATGACTGAGTGTGTTCAGGGTCACAGGCACCACCTGCTGTGGTTAGCTACCCAGCCTTTTCCTGTATTTCCTACCCCAAGCCAGAATTACAGGGAAAATATTTGTTCTTTTTCTAATCTGTTTGGGAACAAACCAAGAAACCTTGTTGGAGTTGTTCTTGTGTTCAAGAATTCCTTTGCTAGGAGAAGGAGGTCTGGAAAAGGAACCAAATGTATAGAAAGGAAGAGAAACTGAAGTTTTTACATGGTAAAACATTTTCCTCAATGTTTTGCATTCCTGCTTGTTCATCATTCCTGTTAAAAATACCAAACCCCTTTTCCATTTTTCCCCTCAGTATCAAGTAAATTATTAACAGAAGAGTATAAACTTTGTCCTTTCTGCATTTCACAGCTTTGGTTGACATTAAACTTCCAGAAACTTGATCTTCTAAGTTAGAATCACAGAATGGCCTGGGTTGGAAGGGAGCTCCAAACCTCATCCAGTCCAACCCCCCTGCATTCAGTAGGGACATCCCCAACTAGATCAGGTTGCCCAGAGCCCTGTCTAGCCTCACCTTGAATATCTCCAGGGATGGGGCTCCAACCACCTCCCTGGGCAACCTGGTCCAGTGTTCTACCACCCTCATGGTAAAGACTGTGCTGAGATCTGGCTGAAACAGTCATATGTAAGGTAGGAAAGGAAACAATGGTACTATCTAGGTAGGATAACTCATCTATGCTATCATGGCTGTGTTCCTAAACCAGAAGCCTCTGATGACTTAAGGAAAACAAATCTGCCTTATTGAGTATAAATTCCACTATCCGCCATGCTGTTCCCCAAAAATAATACATTCAGCAACTGCTTTGCTGGACTTTCTTATTTAAAATATTGTGGCATATTCACATTTTTAAATAGGACTTCTGCTCTGCAAAGTTTTCAGTGTTTGAATGAACTGCAATGATACCTTCAGGATTCTGGGAGAGCTGTGATCCCTGTCTTGACAGGGTCTGTATGATTTCAGCCCTTGGTGAAGTGAGGGTTTCATAAAAACACATTTGTAGTGGTTTTTAGCCCCAGCTAGTCACTCTCTTATCACTGCCTTGTCCAAGACAGTAGAGGTTTTGAAGGAATCACTTAGCAAACAGGAAATCTTCTTTGTGATGTGAGGCTTAGAATCACAGAATCATAGAATTGTCAGGGTTGGAAGAGACCTCAAGGATCATCCAGTTCCACCCCCCTGCTATGGGCAGAGTCGCCTCACACTACAGCAGGTTGCTCAGAGCCACATCCAGCCTGGCCTTGAAAACCTCCAGGGATGAGGCTTCCATCACTTCCCTGGGCAACCTGTGCCAGTGTCTCACCACCCTCATGGAGAAGAACTTCTTCCTAACATCTAATCTGAATGTCCCCATTTCTAGTTTTGCTCCATTCCCCCAGTCCTATCACTGCCTGACTCCATAAAAAGTCCCTCCCCAGCTTTCTTGGCCCAAATGCTCAAGAGCTGCCTTAATAGAAGCACTCTTTACCTCTGTTGATCAGTGGGGTTATTTTAATCCTCTGAAACCTTTTTAAAAGGTATTTATAGTTCAGTCTGACTGGGTGGGGGTGGGTTTTTTGGTTTTTTTTCCAGGGGAGGTTGTTTAGTGGGTTTTCTCCAATCTTTGAAGAGGAGTGGGGAAGTGGCATTAAGTTAATTTCCTGGGGTTTGTGCAATTCTTGAGAGCTGTGTCACACTGATCTCTGTAAATGGTTGACATTAAAGTGACCTTTGTAAAAGACCAAAAAAACAAAGCAACTTGTATTTAGGCCAGGGTTGGGTTGGTTTGTTTTAATTTTCAATTTTGGGAAATACATTATTTTTCCAAGACAATACAGCTTAGTGTGCAGTAGAATTAGGAGGGTTTTAGGCCAAATGATCATTCTCAACATATTGTATGATATTCCTCTTCTGTGTGGATTCAGTTTTAAAACAAAGCCTGTTCAGTGATCTAGTGACCAAAAATAAGTAAATATTATCTGAACAAAATCTAACCCAGAACTTGGCCAAATTGCAACAGTAAAAGTAAACAGCAAATCTCAATTCTACACATGAGAGCTCATGATCTCTTTTCTAGCATTTTCATTTCTTCAGGCTAAAATCCTGCAGAAACAAAGATCAAACAAAAGATTGCAGAGAACTAAGAGAGGTGACAGAAACTGGAGAGAGATGTTCAGAGAAGTAGTCTCAAGTATTTTCCACTGAGGGAGTTTCTAGGTCTATTTCCATTACTGAATACATCAAAACAGCAACTGCTCAAGAATTAAGCTAATCCAATAAAAAGTGCTAAACCTGCCTGTTTTCCTTTCAGCTGGTCTAAGGTGAACATTTCGATGAAGTCAGCAGGAAAACTGGAGCTGTTCAAGTGGTAAAGGGGATGCCAAATGAATCCTTTAAATTTCCAAATGCTGAAAAGATACAGGATCACAGGATGTATATACAATATATAGCTTATTAAGGAAGTTTCTAAAACATTTTAAAATTACTTGATTTTTATTTTTTTCTTTCTAGAAATAAAAGTAGTCCTCCACCTCACCCAGTCCTGTCTTCCATGTCAGTTCTTTTTTGCTACCATCTAGGAACTGCCGTAAAAGGCTCCTTTCTAATCACAGTGCTGAGAGTACCAAGGATTGTCCTCTTATACCTTTATAATGCCCTAAAACAAAAGGTAGGTATACACTTATGTAACACTATAACGATAGTTATAAGATTCATGAAGAAATACAAATGTGCTTTTTGCTTAAAAATGGATGATGTGATCTGGATTTCATATTTTGCTTCATTTTCTTCATTAAAAAAGCTTTTTGGTTTTTAACTCGGGTTTTTCATTCTCAACACAGATACTTCCAAAAGCAGGAAACACCAAGTTTGAAAGTCACCTATATTTAGTGGGTTTTATGTAAAGGGGTCTCATGCAGGGTGAAGGAAAAATTGGGCATAAAGTTCCCTTTTACATTTGTGCATCATAGATTTACAAACAGGGCTACGAACTAAGAACATAATTGTTGCATATAAAATATATTCTAGACATGCTTTCAGATGCCCTGTAACCTGAGTCTGCACAAAGAATGTGTGAAATAAGAGCTATTCCAGAGATTTGTGTAGGATCCATATCTTTTAAGATATATTATATATATATATATATATCTCTCCTGTCTGCTTTGATTATTGCTTTCTTTCTGTCTTCCACACCTCTCTGCATCTCCTCTCTGCTGCTGCAAGCATACCACTGCACTTAGTTCTGGCACTTGGCCAAGGGGAGAGGGCTGTCATGACTGCAGAGCTCTGATTTTAGAGGAAGTTTTTAAATCTAAGTCTTTTCTTCTTGAGTTTACTTTGGCCTTGAAGCATGCTATATATAGCACTAATGACCATCCTTGGCACCTGTGAAGGATGTATATTGGATACAGTTAGTGAACACTTGAATAAAAACCCCTGCAGAGATGTGGAAATGTCTGGGATGGTCACTTTCATTTGAAAGCCTTTGTTACAATATTTGTTGAGTTGGGTCAACCAAGAACATTATTTAAAGATATGCAGACTAAATGTTGCTGCTAAAGAGGCTGTGAAGTGCTCAGGCAAGGTTGCAACCCTGGTTCACAAAAGGATCACTCCAGAAAGTGTTCTCACTGGATCCATGCAGGACAAAGGACAGGCTCTGGCCTGTTTGCATGAGGCTCAGAGCAGTGGTACTGATGGAGCTCACCCAGGCTTTGCTGCACTTGAAAATATGCTGTTGTTTATGTGGAAGGAGGAGGAGGAAAAGTCAGGGGTCTAGAAGCTTGCAGGTAACTGCACAGATGTTTTCCACACAGCAGTCTTCAAAGAGAATCAGAAAGGAGATGGCAGTTGAAGTCCTTTGCTCTAGGTTTTTAGTAAGCAATACTTAGTGAGATGAATACCATTTGAGTAAAATGATCTCTCCAGCAATACACAGCAAGAAGAAAACATTTCTCTGCTGGCAGGAGTTTGCAGGTACAGTCACCTGTTAAAGAAATTCTTTCTGGAATATCTTCAATAACATCTTTGGATGTAAGGGAGGTTCATGGTTTGTGCATGAGCACTGGTAATTGTGTGGCTGGAATATAGTAACTGGAACATTCTGACTTCTGGAAAAAGGTTACAGAACTTCAAGTATCACTGAACTGAATTTCCTTGTGCAGAGAAAAACAGCCACTTAAATCTGGAAGGCTACCATGACTCCTAAGATGTCTTTTTTGGGGGGGGGGTGGGGGTGTGTGTGTGGAACAAACACTGAGCTTTTTTGCTCTCTAATGCTGTTCTAATTCTTGCTTTTTTCTTCTGCCCTGAAGAAGGGATGTATGCTCTGAGTCACTGTGCATACGTGCATTCCTTCATTGTTGTTGTTTGTTAGGGCAGCAGTCATTGCAGAACTCTGAAAGTTTGGTGATAAACAAAGAAGTTAAAAACCTGTCAGTGTATTCCCTGGTCATGCAGAGTACTGCAAGGGTTACTGACGTGCCTGCCTGTTTTGTTCTCCAAGCAGCTGTTAGCTCACAAAGCTTGTTGCACCTCTTCCTTTCATTTCCCAGAGAATAATCTTCCATCTACAGGAAGAAAATACGCTGAGCTCACCAGTCATTTATACTGCAGTGTCTGAATTAAAACCAGTTCCTATAATCCTTGAAGGAAGTATCTGGTGCCTAAGGGAATGCTTGGTTAGAAGAGTCAGCCACCCATACACCAAGTTTTTCTAAAAGGGAAAGTGTTCTGAGCCTGTGTCCAGTAACCAACATTTCATTTTATTGCAGGAGAGTGCATGTGCAAAGTGCCCATTCAAGTGCTGTTTGTGCTGGTGTTGGTGCCAGGGGAGTTGCTTAAGATACTCTAACCAGGTACACTCTCTCATCCCTCTGTCCCTCATCCCTAGTGTAGAAATGGTGTGCCTGTGCCGGCTCCATTTAGTGTGGCTAAAGCGACATCCAGTGCGTCCGAGTCAGTTTCCCGCTGGCCACCTGATCTAAACTAACAAAATCTTCAGGTGTAGGTGGAACTTGTTGCAGAGAAACGGGGAACTGACAAGCATGCAAGGTGCAGGATTTTAGACAGCTGCAGACAGCCTGAGGTAGCCCTTCCAGACGTTCACCTGCAGTTTCTGTAGGCAAGAAGACTTGAGCTTGTGTTGAGTTGCACCAGTCAGGCTACTGGAGTGCAGAGGGTGCAGGTGAAAGGGAGCAATGGAGAAGTAAGAAGCCCTCCTGAAGATGTGTCATTAAACTAGATGAGTATTTTCCACCTGAAAGTCCTGAATGAAGCCAGTTGAACTCCTGGCTGATTTCAGTTATCAATACATCTAAGTGTGATCGATGAGGAAGGCAGCCAGCCTATCGAAGACTCTCTTGTTCTGAAAGATGTCTTTGTTTTGTTAGCAGTTTTGTTTCAAGTGGGTTTTATTGGAAATGGATCGTTGCTGACATATAGCAGCTTTTCAGAGGTTTTACTCCTACTTTTTCCTTCCTGATCCTTTGCTCCGAATGTTTTCTACCTCTACATGTATCATTGTAAATAGTTCATTTTTCCCTTTGCCAGTCCCCTTTTGTTCTTTCTGATGACTGTGGTATTCTTAATGTGAAAGGGAATCAGATGTTCATGCTGATTCCTGACTCTCTGACCACTTTGTTCTTGTTGCTGAGGGTAGTGGTGAAGTAAACGAGATGATTCTGGTAAAGGTTCTGGCTTCTTCTGTAAAAGAGGTGCATAAATTAAGCTTCAGCTTGGACAACTCCAAAGAGAGAGTTTGTCATTTAGTTCAGCCTAGATTAAATACTTGTGCATTGAAACCTCTAGTTCTGGGTGATCAATTTTCCAGACGGTTTTTGGGCAGATTTTATGGTCACTGACTGGGTGAGGAATCTCAGAGCTGATTCTGGTTCCAGGCGTTCCATTTGTAATCACCCTTGCCCCTTGGCTTCCTGGTTTTCAAAGAGATATGCAGTGTTCTAGTGTTTACTTTCTCTAGATGTAGTGGGCTATGTGCTTGGTAAAGAATTAATTACTGTAATGTTCTTCCTTTTGTTTCTGAAGGCTGTACCGCAGCTCTCCTTCCTCTCAAAGATTTCCTGTTTCCTAACCTATCGTAGGCAGATTTCTGGTGTTAAAGGAGCTGTGAAGTTTAACCTGAGGATCACGACACTGTGTTTGCCTTTAGAGAACTGTTTGTTGGAACAAGGTGATGGTGCTCCACATGTTCCAAGTGTGGGGCAGTTTGTGCAAGGGATACAGGAGCAGAAAAGCAAAAGCAAACTGTAAGACTTCACTAGAAATTGGATCTGTGAAGGGGTAACAGTAGTCTCATTACTGTATTTCATAAAGCAATTAATGTACCTAATTAGTTTGGGGTTTCTTTCCAATAAAGAATATTTTCAAGCCTATTTATCCAAAATATATTTGGACTGTGATTGAAAATCTTCATCTAAAATTTTGTAAAATCTGCTGCCAAGTGTGAAAAAGGATAAAGGGAAGGCAGCTTTAGGAAGCTTAACATATGGCTTAATTAATAGAACTGTTGAATTCTTAAGAGCTCTTGCTGAGAACAGTGAAAGCTGCTGCGTCCAGCCTGGGAACTTCACATAGTTGTTAAACGTAGACTTTAGAGCAGGACTTAGGAGGAGTTAAAAATTTCCTTGTGCCTGTATTTCTGACATTTTGCAAGTATTTTATAGTTCAGATTTTGATTTTTATGTGAGTTTAAATTGCTGAGATATGGAGCATCTATGACAAAAGATGGTCCAAAGCTCATCGTGTATATTAATATTCTTTATTTTTGCCTTTGATGCTAGTATAGCTTTCACCATAGTAATAAGCTTAAAAAAATAAAAGAAAAAAGCATTCCCCATTACTGCTTCACTTCTGCACTATTTTCCTGGTTTTATACTGTTACATGATTTACATTTTTTCTTCTTCCTGATTCACAAGTGTAATCAGGATTAAACAGAGCCCCTTTGGGAAACTTGCAGATAAGAAACAGGTGCTGGAGGAAGCCACACTGGTGAGAGTGTGAGCTGCTTTCTTTCCATGCATGTCAACCAAATGCTCTGTTATGTTATCAAAAAAGTACTTTTTAGGCTGAGCTGTCATCTTTCAGGTAGGATTTGACACTGATTTTGAAGGCCCTTTGCATCCCTGAAGTTACTCCTTCTCTGCAGGCTCAGCTAAGTTCTGTTCATCTCTCCTGGAACTTAACTGAAACAGGGCCCAAAAAGGTCCCCTGTCCCCTTGCCCTTGTGAGAGACTGCTGCCCTGGACACTGACAGCTGCCCTGTTTGCAGTAGTGCTTGTTGGAGGAGGGTGGTGCAGATCGCAGTGTGGGTGATTACATTCAGCATTCTGAAGTTTCTCTTGGATTTGCGACTGGATCCTGTGCTACCCTGTGGTATAGTGTTGCTATGTGCTGTTAAACAGCTTACTCCTTAAGCTGTTCCATTTCAGTCATGGGCAAAGTGATTCATGTGTGTGTATAATCCATTAGTACCAATTGTAAAGCGCTCTGAGTTCTAGCTGGATGAAAAGTGCTTTGTGAATATAAAGTCATTATCCTTACTTGACAGTTTTGTTTGCCAACACTTGTCAGAATTACCACAGGGTTTTCATCTTCTGGCTCTGATGGCTTCAGTATGTTCCAGATAAACAGAGCCAATCATCTCAAGTAAAACCTGTGAGGCTGAAATTTCTCTTCTGTAAAAGTAATATATTGGGGGGGTTATGTGGTTTGGGAGCTGCAAGGTCTGTCTGTCTCCCCTTTTGGTAAGTTGCAGGGGCAATCTTAACTCGTGATGCATCCAAGTGCCTGCTTTTTTTTTGTTTTCTTTGATAGCCCTATTGCAGTGATTTTGTGTAAACAACATACCCATTTCAGGATAGTTTTGCTTCTCTGTGTATATTTTTTTCCAATCTGCAGCCAGTTGGCAAGCAACAGCTCCAAAGTGCAGTGTGTGGATTTCTGAAGGCCTTGCTGAGCAGTGTGTGGTTTCGCTGTTTGCTTCAGCAGACTGCTTGCAGTGTAGTCTTGCAGTCCATTACTGAAGTCAGCAGTGTGTTAGCCTGAATTGGCTGATACAGAGACCTTTCACTGATAGGAAAGCCAGCAGCTGTCTAGTGTAGAAAACCAGCAGCAGGTCTGTCTAATAATCATATATCCATGGCAGTTGGTTGTCTCTTAAATTTGGATAGAATTATAGAATTGTAGAACAGCTTAGGCTGGAAGAGACCTTAGAGATCATCCAATCCAACCTCCCTGCCGTGAGCAGGGACACCTCTCAACCAGCCCAGGTTACTCAAGTCCCCATCCAACCTGGTCATGAACATCTCCAGGGAGAAGGCCATTCCATACTCTTGCCATCCTCACAGTGAATAATTTCTTCCTCAGATCCAATCTAAACCTATTCTGCTTCAATTTAAACCCATTTCCCCTTGTCCTCTTGGCAGACACTCGTGTACAAAGTCCCTCTGCAGCCTTCCTGTAGGATCCCATCAGCTATTGGAAGGCAGCTCTAAGCTCTCCTCCCGGAGTCTTCTCTTCTCCAGGCTGAACAAGCCCAGCTCCCTCAGCCTATCCTCATAGCAGAGGTGCTCCTGTCAGGAAGTTGTGGTGAAATGCCTTGTGAAAAAGTGAGCTATATAAAATCAACTCCATGCGTGCTAGCGTCAGTACAGTTCTTCTCTGCACTGCCTCACTCCGTCAAGTACTTTTTCTTGCCAAAATCAATACTGCAGTTTAATGTTGCTGGCAAAATTGCTTCTAGATGTTAAGCTAAAGTTTCCATCATCTTGAAAATACAATTAGCTAAAATGTTCATCCTCAAGGAAATTTTATTTTAAATATGTTTGTTTTCCCTCTAGAGGCTTTATGGATGTGACAGCAGGAAATAAAATTCCTTAAGTCTTTACTTGTTTTGCAGGGTGAATGATGAAGGGGCTAGAGACAAGGCTGACTATTTCTTGCCTTCTCCTCTCCCCTGTCCCGTTAAAAAAGAAACAAAAAAGAGAGACAATAAGAGGGAATGAAGCAAATGACCAATAATTTGATGCTTTTAGGCAAGGGTACTTTATGAACAACTCTCTGGACATGTTCGGTTTGATTTTATTTCAGAAAAATGAGACCATTGCTGCACCGACTGCAGGAGGCACTGTAAGCAGTTCCAGGAATGATGGCATCATGATGCAGTGGTAGCTTAATGCAGCATCCTTGTGATCCAGCTGCTGTAGTTGAAGTGAAGCCCAGGTGTAGCAGTGTGATGCTGCCCAAAAAGGACACCCAACTACCCTGCAAGGAGGAAGCTTGGTCTTACCCATTGGGTGATGACAGCCGTGGAGGGAGTAGTTTCCATGGAGTAGGAAGCAAAGAAAGTTGAAGGACAAGTTTTTCTCTGTTAAGTCCAGGTTGTACATGTAAGGTGGAATGGAAACAAATGAAGGTTGTGCTTCTTGCACTGCTTGGGAAAATTCAAGAGGCTATTGAAGGATTTCTTGCAGATGGTAATTAGTCTAAGAATCAAAAATAACCATTTCTGTATTAGCTGTGTGCTTCCTGGTTGGAAGTCAACCACAAGATAAAGGCAGCTCACAGGGCAGATCTGGCCCTGGAAGGTCTGAGGTCAAACACCTGCACCAGAAAGAAGATAGATGCTGTTGTGGCGGGTGCTGCCCAGTGACCAGGCTCATCTCACCAGGGCATCTCCTGGTATGTCTGCTTGGACAGCTGAGGAGAAAGTGCAAGCCCATTAGCCATCTACAGCAAAGGAACAGCAGGGAGGGGTAAGAAGCTCAGCAGAAAAGAGAATAAATGTAAAATGTTCCTTACTTTATTGTCGTCTGGAAGCTGGAAGAAGGCTCCTACGAATCAGCAGGATAACTGTCTGGAATAGCTCCAAATGTAAGGGCTGGGAGAGGGAAAGGCCCTAAATAGTTTAAAGAGGGAACTTTCCACTTAATAGAAAAAATATTATCTGATGTGCTAATGTGTAATAGCCAGAGGCTGAAGTGGCTGAAAGGCCCTCCCAGCCTGACATGTCTTCCTCTCTTCAGCTGGGACTCACAGGCTCGCATTGCTCTCGTTTCCCACCACTATCTGAGACATGATACAGCTTGTTCGCTGGGGCCCTGCTGCACAGCAGCCACAGGAATGTCAGAGCCTCTTGCTGCCACTGGGTTTTGTTCTCTGATGGGGTTGCACTGGTAGCTGTGCTACTTGCAAGCTAAGACACTTATAAGTCCAGCCTGAGCTGCAGTGCTGCATTGGGTGTAGCTAAGCAAGGCAGCCCCCGAGAGAGTTGACAGCAACAAGGTCAGATCAGGCTGAAAATACCAGCAGGGCAGAAAGAGCTGAAGTGGGGTGCAGCATGCATCCAGCATGCACACCAGCCTGTCTCCTGCTGCTTGTTCAGGAAGGTTCTGTTGCCGTGGCAATCCTGTCTTCTGCAAGCTCATTTGATGGAAGCAGGTTGTGGCAGAGAGGGCTGAATTCAGCTGTTACACAGAGTAGCAATTATTCTCCACAATTGGGGAACTCATGGCCTGGGTCTGAGCCACAGGGGCCTTTCTCATGAAACTAGCGGATCAGTTTTTCCAAGACCCTTGACATTCTGTGTTGTGAGGCACAGAAGGATGTATTCTTTAAATAGGTTTTTTTTGCATACTGTGGTATTTGGAAATATGTAAACATTCACATTCCTTATTTATTCATCCCAACACTGAGAAACTAGTGTCTGGTTCCCAGGCTCCAAGCCAGAGGAGGCTTAGCTTCTTCACAAGGGTGGTGAGGCTGTATGAACTTGCTGGTGCAGGGATAAAGACTGTTCCTGACCTGCTATCCCCAACTCTCTCTGACTCGCGGCATGATGCCAATGCTGTTATTACTCATTGGCCGCCATAGCAGAGACTGCAATTGTAAAGCATCAATTCATGGAGCAGAGGTAAAACCCTTAACAGCTATATTGGGCCAGACTGGGTCTCCATCTAGCTCAGTTTCCAGCAGTGGCTGTGAGCAAAGGCCAAGGTGTCTATTGCTCTGTCCCCATGCTGTTTCTGAATGGTTTCAGCCTCGGGACTTCTTGAACTGAGTACAGTGGATTTCTTTTCTCTGAGCTTTCCTAGTCTCCCTTGAGTTCACACAAGCATTTAGCAGCAAAAGCATCCTTTTTCCAGTGAAAAACATCTGTATTCAAGTTTGGCTCCTTCCACTTCCACTTCCACTTCCACTTCCTGTGTTTCTCTCTCTGTCTGGTGATGGTTCTGGAAGAAGCAGAGAGCCATCTAACCCTACATACCCTCTCAGCACTGGTCATGATTTCCAGTACCTTAAGGGGGCCTACAGGAAGGCTGGGGAGAGGCTGTTCCCAAAGGCCTGCAGTGACAGGACCAGGGGCAATGGCTTCAAACTAGAGCAGAGCAGATTGAGATTGGATGTTAGGAACAAGTTCTTTATTATGAGGGTGGTGGAACACTGGAACAGGTTGCCCAGGGAGGTGGTTGAGGCCCAATCCCTGGAGATCTTCAAGGTGAGGCTGGACAGGGCTGTGGGCCACCTGATCTAGTTGGGGATGTCCCTGCTGACTGCAGAGGGGGTGACTGGATGAGCTTTGGAGGTCCCTTCTGGCCTGGACCATTCTATGATTCTCTGATTCTGTAGCCTTCTCACCACATCCTCTTTTGGTCATCTCTCTTCCAGACAAAAGAGCCTGGTGCACTCAGTTGTTCCCCAGACAGAAGACATTCCATACCTTTTGGATCATTCCTACTGCCCTTCTCAAATGTTTTCAAGCCCAGTAAAGCTCTTGTGCATGGAAAAAGAGAGCACATTGTTGTAAATAACCTGCTGAAATGAATGGGGTATTTAAGCTGCTTAGTGCAAGGTCCAAAACAATTTCAAACGCTGCTAAGAGCTTGTGTGTTGAGGTGTTCTTTGGTGGGCAGGGATGAGAAATCACTGCAGCTCATTTCTCTGTACCTCTGAGGTTCATGGGAGCATACTTTTGCCTAAGTGTGAGGCAGGCATTTTGTTAGTCAGGAAGTGCAGGTTTCTGTGTGGCTGGATTGCATCAAAGTATGGGATCAGCATGGGAACATTGCTGATGGTGGGGAGAGTGCTTGGAGCGGCAGCCAAGGCTGAAGAAGAAACCCTCTGTCTTCACAGATACAAGAACAGTGAGTTTTGTCAGTAATGTATCTTTTGCCAGAAAGCAGAGATCACTTGGCTTAGTCTTCAGCTTGTACTAGTAACATTCTTGCTTCAGCTATGCCAAAGAATTACAGAATCATAGAACAGCTTAGGCTGGAAGAGACCTTAGAGATCATCTAACCCAACCTCCTTGCCATGGGCAGGGACACCTCTCAACCAGCCCAGGGGACTCAAGGCCCCATCCAGACTGGCCTTGAGCATTTCCAGGGAGGGGGCATTCACAGCCTCTCTGGACAATCCATTCCAGACTCTTGCCTCCCTTGTGGTGAAGAATTTCTTCCTCAGATCCAATCTAAACCTATTCTCCTTCAATTTCAATCTGTTTCCCTTTGTCCTGTTGTTGGACACTCTTGTACAAAGTCCTGCTGCAGTCTTCCTGTAGAATCCCTTCAGGTACTTGAAGGCAGCTCTAAGGTCCCCCCTAGTCTTCTCTTCTCTTCTGTACACTCCCAGCTCCCTCAGCCTGTCCTCATAGCAGAGGTGTTCCAGCCCCTGGATCATCTTTGAGGCCCTCTTCTGGACTTGTTCCAACAGATCCATGTCCCTCTTGTGGTGGGGACACCAGAACTGGACACAGTGTTCGAGGTGGGGTCTCACCAGAGCATGTCAATGACTAGTTTTGAAGTCTGCAGCTATTCCTTCATTTCTGTTTCTCTTGTTCGTTCTATCATGTTGGATTATTACCTGGCTGCCTTTCTTGCTTGGATGTTGCAACTAGTTAGATGATTTGTTGAGGTTTTATTTGTTATAAATGATGTTTTTCATCAGTTGCCTCGTTACAGGCAATGTTCAGTCTCCAGCATTATTTTTAGTCTTTCCAAGGTAACTGTTGTGGTTAATAAATATCAGGAATTCTTTTCACTGCACATTCCTCAGATACCAATGTGGCTAATTCGGGAGTGCAAACAAATGGTTATTTATCTTAAGTGCAGAAACAATGTTTGTATAAGTGCAGGTACATTTTCAGCATGCTTTGTGACTTTTAGGACAGGACTTCTTTGCTATTTATAATGAACTGGCAATCTTTGTTTAATTGATTGGCAAAAGTTACACTGACTTCACCAGATTGGGATCTGCTCAGTGAATTTAGTTTTTAAGTCACAGAAACCAACTTACAAAGCCCTTTTGCACTTTGTGTCTCAGTTTCTTGTCTGTTAATAGGAGCAATGAAATGGACTTAACTCACAGCATGTTATAAAGTCACAGAATCACAGAAAACATCCAGCTGGAAGTGACCTCCAAGCTCATCCAGTCCAACCCTTGACCCTTGTGGCAGGGTCAGTGCTAAACCATGTCCCTAAGCACCAGCTCCACAGGCTGCTGGAACACCTCCAGGGATGGGGACTCCAGCACTGCCCTGGGCAGACCATTCCAATGTCTGAGAACCTTCTCTGGGAAGAAATATTTCCTAGCATCCAGCCTGAACCTCCCCTGCTGCAGCTTGGAACCATTTCCTCTGCTTCTGTGGCTTGCCACCAAGAAGAGATTGCCCCGTCCTCACTCCAATCTCCTTTCAAGGAGCTGTAGAGAGCAATGAGGTCTCCCTCAGCCTCCTCTTCTCCAGACTGAACACCCCCAGCTCCCTCAGCCCTTTCTCATAGCCCAGGTGCTCCAGGTGCTTCTCCAGCTTTGCTGCCCTTAAAGTCTATCCCATTTTGAAGCAGGCAGAGACAGCTACAGGTAGAAGATAGAGTGCTTGATTTGGCCATCCAGTGCCAGCATTCTGGGGAAACAGTCACTCTCTTGCTGCCACATCCCAGGCTGATGCTACTGTGGGTGAGCTTGCAGGCTGTCAGGTTTCCTCACAGAATCACAGAACTGTTCAGGTTGGAAAAGGCCCCCAGGATCTCCAAGTCCAACCCAGAACCCTACTCTACAAGGGTCACCCCTAAACCATAGCCCCAAGCACCACATCCGAACAACCTTTAAATACACACAGGCCTCGGGACTCTACCACCTCCCTGGGCAGCACATTCCAAGGCCTGACCACTCCTGATGGGAAAAATTCTTCCTACTCTCCAGTCTGAACCTGCCCTGCTGCAGCTTGAAGCTGTTCCCTCTTGTTCCACCACTACTCACCTGGGAGAAATGACCAGCACCAACCTCTCCACAACCTCCTTTCAGGTCTCCCCTCAGCCCCCTCCTTTTCAAACTAACCATCCTTCAGTTGCTCTTCACAAGATTCATTCTCCAGGCCCTTCCCAGCTCCTCTGCCCTGGCTCCAGCACCTCCACATCTCTCTTGGATTGAGGTGCCCAAAACTGGACACAACACTCAAGGTGTGGCCTCCCCAGAGCTGAATCCCAGGGGACAATCCCCTCCCTGCTCCTCCTGGACACAGCATTTCTGATCCCAGCCAGGATGCCTTTGGCTTTCTTGGCCACCTGGGCACACTGCTGGCTCCTCTTCAGCTGCTTGTCCCTTAGCACCCCCAGGTCCCTTTCTGCCAGCAGCTTTCCAGCCACACTGCCCCAAGCCTGCAGCATTGCTTGGGGTTGTTGTGTCCCAATAGCAGGACCTGGCACTTGGCCTTGTTGCAGCTTCTCCTGTTAACATTGGCTATGGATCCAATCTATCCAAGTCCCAGGACTGTCCCTGATGACTGCAGAGGAGTTGGACTGGATGACCTTTGGAGGTCCCTTCCAACCCAGACCATTCTATGATTACATGATTTACTTTTACTCATTTTCTCCTTACCATCAGAGAAAAAAAATCCTTTGTTATATATCAAATGAATAATATTCACAATAAAGAGCCAAATTAATTTCTTTCTTTATAGTGTTTTAAGATGTCAGTGCAGCTTTGCCTCACTACAATGTTACAGAAATTGCTGTGGGATAAAACTGGACTCTGCAGAATTAAATTTTCTCTGCCTTCAGCTATCTGAAGCTATTTTCTATTCTGATTTGTAAGTAAGAAAAAGCAGATGTGTGAAGAGGAAGCGTTTTGCAGTGGGCAGTAGAATTCACTTCCAGCAGAGCAGGTTTTTTTTCACTTCCAGGTGAAGCAGAAAGTAATCTAAACATCAAGTCCATGTATAAATACATACCTTTGGAACAGTAATTTCTTGCACACTGTGGTTCTTGCTGACCATGCCAGTTGTGACTGATCTACCTTCTAGCATTTTGACTACAGGGCAACTGCTGCTAAAGCTGAGCGTACACTTGGGTGTCTTGAGTGCTGGTTTTCTTAGCTGATATTTTGGGCACAGTTCCCAAGTCTCGTAGAGGTGTTCCATACATGGGATGTACATGTCAAGTTATGCACAAGTGCTGCAATAATCCTAGCCATGAAGGTAAAGCTTCTGTCCTCTCCACCTGTCTTGGCAAGTTCCTTCAAAGAGAAATCCTGTAAAGTTCTCAGTGCATCCAAAATCAGTGAGTGTCCCTCGTGTCTGCTGAAATTCTGAGGCTCTTTGGTGACCTAATACTTAGTGGTCTTGTCCAGGATCCTCTAGGTGTTTTTTTTCTAGTCACTTTCACAATTGATTTTGTCTTTCATTCAAAGGGTTATTGTATGGCTATAGCCATAAGCTCAACTTACAATGGCATAGAAATAGTTTGAAAGGGCCACACAGAAAACCTTTTAATCATCAGCTTTTAAATTCCTTAACTTAATTGTTCCACTGACATAGTTTGTCAGCAGTCTTGGAGATAGATTCACAGCAAGTAAGAAACTTAAGTTTGTATAGTGGGACTCCCAAGCGTCTTGTGGCAGTTTTGTCATGTTCATTAACAAAAATGAGGGTAGAGAACTGCTCTTTAAAAATAAACTCAATAAAGGTCGGGTCAGAAATTGATTTAGTCACTCACCCAGCATTTGCTAATGGTGAACATTATGCAGAATAAAATAACTGAAGTCAGAAGCATGGGTATTACAGTCACTTAAAATAAAACTGCCATATCGAGTTGGTGTTTCCAATAGAGTTTGAGGCTTTGCCTTTTGCTGAAATCAAGCCTAGATAAGTAGGAGTTTTTGCTCTCACTGAGTGACTCTCTCCTCTTACCCCAGCATGCATACACAGCTACCACCATAAATGGGACAAACTTCTGTACCTCAGCAAAGGACGCTGGCTTTGTTTTGGAGAAGAGCTCTGCTAAACTTGCATCCATCAGCTGCCCTGGAGATTTTCTCCTGTTTCTAGCAAAGGTAAGAGTAAAGAAAATACTGTTCTGTAAGAATGAGGTAAAATGCCAGAGCTTGGCTGTCTCCTTATACCTACAGTAAGTAAGGTTTTATCTTTGTTAAACTCAGAGTTGTTAATGCTGTAAAATGAGTTCAGGAAAGATGATGTTTGAGGAACTGAATCCTTTTCATAGTCTTTACAGAGTTACTCAGCTGTTTTGTGGGAGTGTCCATGGTGCCACTCTCACAGTTCCTGTTGCAGTGAGTCTTTGCTAAAAGATTGTCTTTGCAAAAGAGAATTACACATTAAACTGCACAGGAATTGTGGCAACTAACAATGCTAGAAGCCACATAGGTATCTCCCAGATGAGACATGCTGTTAAAGGACTTCCTGTAATGTGTTTGCCTCAGGGGTTTTGGGAGCTTTGGTTTTGGGGGATTTTGTTTTTTTTTTTTTTAAGAACCATTTCTGCATGATGAATGCAGCTGCATGTCTCTTTACAGGTGTTTGTTGTGTGTTTTACTGTTTTCGGAGGACTGATGGCATTTAACTACCATCGGGAGCTGCAAACTTGGGTAGTTCCTCTGCTGCTGGTTGGATTTTTTGCCTATGTGTTGTCCCACAGCTTTCTGTCTGTGTTTGAAGTGACAGCAGATGCCCTGCTCCTTTGCTTTGCTATTGACATGGAAACAAACGATGGATCTGCAGAGAAGCCATACTTCGTGGATCAGGAGCTGCTGGTAAAGCCCAGGGAGAACAGCAAAGATATTCAAGCTGTTCGAAGCTTTTGGAGGCATTTTCTTTCCCTAATGCCTAGTAATTGGAACCCACAATCCATGCTTTTTCCTTTCCAGCACCTTAGAGCAGGATGGGTTCTGGGATAACAAATCATATGTGAATTTATAAAGTAAAGCAGGTGGCTCCCTCTGAGTTTTGTGAGCTGGCTACCATCCATGGCTTCTTTTAGATCATACCCTGTAAGTCACAGCTGCCTTTTTGGCAGTAAGTAAGTAAATAGATGAGCCATCTGCAGAGACTGTGCCAGCTGCCCACCTCAGAGTAGATGTTTGTGTGACTTACTGTACAGTGACAAGCAGAAGTACATAACAAGGAGCTTCTTGGTGCCCACAGCAGCTCAGGGATCCAGCTGTGTCCTGTGGCTGCTGTAGTTCTGGATGAGCTCCATGCCAGCTCCAGCTGCTCTGCTTCATGCCTAGACAGATTATTTTGCCAAAATACTCTCTTCTACCTTTTGATTAAATCCTTCTCCCTCTGGACTGCCTGCTTGTGTCTTCACCTTCACAATTAGTGAATTGTATTACAAGCACTTCCAGCATGGAGAATCATTCTGTAGTGATGGAGAGCTTTAGTGAATTGCTGTATCTGAAGTGCTTGACTCTGTCTGTGCCATGCCTTCAACATTCAGCTCTCCAGCACTTGACTCTGTCTGTGCCATGCCTTCAACATTCAGCTCTCCAGCACTTGACACTGTGCCATGCCCTTCACATTCAGCTCTGAAGATGCAGCTGGTTTTGCCTTTCATGCTGTTTTTGCCAGTCTGTCTTTTCCTTCATAAACCATATGACAAAGGAAAATCTCAGTAACTGATGCAAAAGAAGCTCAGCAGCCAGCATAGCTCATCTGATATGAATGTTCTGGATGGCTTTCTTCAGGACACTGTCAGAGGAACCGTTCTGGTTCTTTTTAACACCTCACTTAGCTTCCCTATAATGTTCATAGAATTTTGTGGAAGACAAAAAAGCAATAAAAAGGCAGCCTAAAGACAGGCTTGACCCTTTGCACCAAAAGAAAGCAGATAGATATTCTCTGGCTTTGCTTCAGAACAGCACTTAAACACACGTCCCGAATAGGAATATGTTAGTGAATGGAAAACTCAGAAGCCTCGACCTCTGTGCTGCTCCCTCTGTTTTACCAAATGCTAAAATGCTTCTTAAGCCAATCCTCCTTCTTGAAACAGAGGCTTTTCTTTCTCTGATTCTGAACTTTGTGGTAATTTCTCTTTAACTCTGGTCTGAGTTCTGGCATTAGCCATGCCCTACAGTGAAGAGAGGTTTCCCCACAGGGGTGAGAAATCTTCCAACAGGGCAGGCTGTATAACCTTGTGTGGAAAAACTTGTGGCAGCACATCTACACTCCTCTCCTCACTGCATGATCAAGAGTTGGTTTGCTCATGCAGCCAAAAACTCGGAGTTTCCCAGCAGGCGCTGGAAGGCATTTGACTTTGATGTCTGTGTTCCAGTCAGGTTACAAATATCTAGAGGTGGAAGGGAGGCTCTGTGGCCCTCAGGACAAAGTGTGGCAGTGGGTGGAGAGCTGGGTGAAGGATTTCAGGCAGCCAGAGTCCTTCTTCTTGCAGTAGGAGATGTAACAGAGATTCATGCTTCTCAGTTGGATTGGTCACCCTTGCTTGCCTCTCGGAGTCCTTCCTGGTATCTCTCTGTGTCATCTGGCTGAGAACCAGCTACAGTTTCTTAGCCCTGGGCTAATTATCTTTCTTGACCAGGTATTTTTATTTACATAATGGTTTGCATTCCTTAATGGATCTCACCCTGGTTTTGGCTTGCAGACCTTTGTGAGTCGAAGTAACAAGGTAGCAGAAAGGCAAAAGCGCAGGAGCATGAGACCTTCCCAAGACAATGAAGATGGCATAGAGCTGCAGCCTATGGTGAGACACCTGTGGGATAGGTATTTATCTGCCAGCTGTGGGATTGGTATTGATCTGCCAGCTCTGTGTCTCAAGAACAATGGGTGTGGGTTATCACAGATCTACTGATGTTTCAGAGCAATCTATATTCTGTACCCAGTATCCTGTTTTTCCTGCTACTGCTTTTATCCCCTCAGGAAACACTTTGCTGGTGCAAAATGAACGGATCAAATACTTGTTTTCATCCTTTTTCCCATTCCCCAGAGTGCCCAGCAGAGGAAGGATAAGATGGAACAATGGCAAGGGGGTGGGAGCTAAATCCTATTCAGATAGTCTTTTATATGTCTGGTGTAGGAAAGGCAGGAGAGTAGGAGCTTGAGTTCATGCTGGAACTGCTGGAGCTTCAGAGCCTAGGGGTCATTCCTTTACATATTTATTTGCCCTGTTTCATGCTGGGGTAAGAAAGCTGAGATGGCTGAAGGGAGTGTTTCCTCACACCCAGGCTTGGGAAAGACCTGGAGTAAATGCTCACTGACTGACCTCTGTAAACATACTGCAAATTGCCTAACCCGAGAAGCTGCCCCAGCGGGTTCAGAACTGGGCTGGTTTTCCCCCAGTGCTGCAGGGGCCAAGCCAGGGCTGCAGTAACAGCTACTGACCCCTGCTTGCTGCACAGCACTGCTGGTGTTTGCTAGCTGCTCCTGACACAAACGTAAGGCACCTTGGTGATTCCTACTGACCTGCTTTCTAGGGGAACCAGGCTTTGGTGAGCTCACACAACCTTGTGGGCATTTCTGTTACAGGCAGAGCGCTGCTTCAGTTTATTGCTGCAGTGAGGGTTAGTTGTACTTGGGGTGTTTTTCACTGAGTCTCTGATTACATTCTTTGGTAATTTTGTGCTGAGCACAGAAACTGGGGGTGGAGGGTGGTGTTTTCCCCTGTGAGTGTTGTGGATTGGAGGCACAAAAGAACCTTAATTATTGTCCCAGTGTACTCTTACTGCAATTAAATGTCGTAAGGTAAAGAGTGCTACAGACTGATCCCATTTTCTCTTTGTAGACAGGAATGTGAGGTGCCCTGGGAGCGTGAAGACAGACCAGCAGCGGCACAAACAGTCCTAGGAAAGAAGCGAAGGTCACCGAGAGCCTAGGACAAAATATTAGTGACTAAATCACTCTTGTGCCTTCTGCACTGTAAAATGACACACAGCCTGCTTGTACCAGTAATGGATTTGTGTGCCTGCACATCCAGGCTTATTATGCCCTGAAAGTTGATAATAAACCCCTTGGCAATTGTTACGTTCTCAGACTTGAAATACCAAGCTGCCAAGGCCATGGATCTGTCTGTCTTATCTTCCTGGTGTGTCAGCTAACATTAGGGGGAGGGGGTCTAATGCTTCTCTGGGAACCCTGGGACCAGTAAAGGTAGAAACATCTGTAGAGGAGGCAGTTTGAGATGACCAATTCCTGATTGATTCCGATGCCACCAATTAACGAACAGCACCAAGCTCACTGACGGAAATTGCCATGGATAGAAATTCTCTGTAGTCAAGATAATTAATGGTTATGAGGTGTGTCTTCATTATACTCATTTGGGAATGGTTTGTGCAAGTTAATATCACAAACTATCCACTGGCCCCTCTCCAAAGTGGGGTTTAGTAAATAAATACGTACCTTCCCTTTGCAATTGAAAAGACAAAGGAAGCAGAAAAATTTGTCTCTGGATTTCAAGCTTGACAAGCAGCAGATGAGCAGTGGCTGGCCAGAAAGGAGATAAAAGGATGCTATAAATAATACTTTATAGAAACACCAGCTGTAACATGGATGTGAAAAAAACCCAAGTCCTGGAGGAATGAAGAAATTTTTATATCACTCTCCTCAGAAGAGGGAGATAATTGGAAGTTTTTAGTGTCTACAAAGTTGGTAATAGTCAGCATTTTCCTGTGAGCAACTGAGGTTGTGACCCTGGTTATAGCACACTTTGTGGGCTTCATCTCATTTTGAGTATGGGGTAGCTTTGGATCTTACTCAGTGGCATATGATTTTACTCTTTCAGCAAAAGCTCCTTTAACATTTTGTTGGGGTGGGAAGAGTACTCCAGCTGGAGACGTCAGCGGTCACATCAGTGTAAGAAGCGAGATGTCACTGCAGGCCAGTGACTCATAAGCTTCCATGATGAACAGATTGATAAACCTTAAGATTAGTTCCAGCTGGGAAGTGACACAAAAGCTCACTGATGGCCTGAAGCAGACCTTTCAGCTAAATGCTGTCTCTAATTTCCTGTTGTTGAAGGAAACAGTTGCCTGCTAGGGAATGCTACGAAATACTTGCTTTTTACTCTTCATTTAATTAACTTTTGTCTGCTTTGCTGTGAGCTGAGTCAAGAAGTTGAAGAATATGGGATGAACGGGAAAGAAGTAGATGATTAATGACTTTCTGCAGGTGAAGCTGAGCATCTGCTGGAGGTGACTTGCTCCCTGTCATTATTGAGGATTGTGCATTTGGGTACTTTTGGGGGTTGGCTTGTGGCTGCTGTGGGATCACACTGAATAAGCAATAGCTCTTTAACTTCCTAAGTGTGCAGATGTGGTGCTTACAGAGGGGCAGAATTTCTCTTCTGCCGCAGATCCAAGTAAGGCTGTTTCCAAGCAGCAGTGTCTCCACAGTTTATAAAGCACAGCAAGTTAAAAAAATCACAGTGTTTGTGTTCCTCTTTGTCTTTGAGACTCACTGCAAGGTCTGACCTTGACTCACTCCCTTGGTAGAAGGGAGGGAAATGTTCACGCATGTCCTCATCTTCAGAAATCTTTACATGACCTCCAGAGGTCCCTTCCCATCTCAGGGCTTCCGTGATTCTGTTCATTATAATTGTGACACAGTGTCACTGCCTTCACTGCAGCTCCTGCACGAGGAAAGGACTTGTAGGCACTTGGGACAAAATGGGGTTTGCTTTCTAAAGAAGGTACTGAACAATCCCAGTGAAGCTGTGCTTGCATTTCCTTCAAGCAATGCTGTACTGCCAGGGTCCAGAACTTACCACTGGGACAGTGTTTCAAGTCAGAGCAGTTCCAAATGTGTAACTTTTAATTCAATTCAGCATACAAAAAGCAGTTCTGTAGCTTTCAGGTCTCCCAAATGTGGATAAATTCCACTAGCAATTGTGTCAACAACCTCCAGCTGTAGCATGAGTATGTGACAGGAGCTCCCCTGAGCTAGAGGGGTGAAGCACCCCTGCAGAAGCTGCTGCTCTTTAGTGGGTGGAGGGAGGCACAGCTCATGTGAGTACATAGTACCAGTTGAGAGATTGATGCTTGTCCAAGCTGCCTTGCAAAGCAGCCCAGTACAGTACAGGATTCTTTTCTTAACAGCTGTAGAAGATTGGATTCAGAGGGGTGGACAGTACTTTTATGACTACATGCTGTAGAAGACTGGATTCAGAGGGGTGGAAGGTACTTTTAGGACTACCTGCCTTAAAAATAGGAGGTGGGGACTGTTGGTGCCTGCGTGCCAGGGAATGGTTCAGTATTACAGCTTAACTGTTCTAAGCAAGGCAGTCTGCATTTGGTCTTGCTTGGTGTCTACTTCAAACCTTCCTCACTTAATTCAGTGCCAATTCCACTGGATGGCTCTGTGGCTGAGAGCACACAGGCGTACTGAGAACAGTGTGTGTGTTGCTTTGGAGCTAGCAAGAGCAGGAGGCCGTGGTGCAGCTTTCAGAGACCCTGCCTTCACCCAAACTGTGACAGCAACAGAGCTTTTGGTGATTGGAGAACTGCTCTTCAGCGCTCAATACAATGTTCTGAATTGTTAAACACTGTTCTTTTGAGGTAGGAGGAAAATACTACAGTTCAGGGTAGAGCAGGCCAGCTTGGTACTAATTCTCTTGCCTCAGATGCAGGGCTTGGACCAGTGGTCTCCAGAGGTCCTTTTCTGTGAAATAAATAAGCTTGTCAGGTCACCACATCACACCCACAGATAATTGTGATGGTTTTAAGACTGTCTTTAATTTTTCATCACAAAGTTTGAGCAGAAAAATGAAAGAATGTAAATAAATCACTATTGGGTGTAAGAAGGCAAAATAATGAGTTATTCTAAACACTTCCATTGGAGAAACGTGTAAGAGTCAGTACTCAAAACAAGATAGAGGACAGTGGGGCAGTCTTCTCTCTCAGTCTGTCTGCTCCGTTCTTCTGGCTGGATATAACACACACCTGCATACTGACCTTGACAGGCTAAGTCTACAAACCTCTGGGCTTTTCTTTCCCTTTGCATGCCAGCTCTGGGAAGGGGGAGAGTGAAAAAAGCAGCAGGGGGGGAAAGAAGCACAGCCCTTCTCGGGACCAGAGGGCTTTGTTGTGCTTTTCTGTTGATTGTACGTACTTGTGAATGTTGTGAACAGTGTGTTATTTGCACATATTCATTGCATTTCATCATAGATTGTAGTTTTGCTTGTAAATACAGCTTCATTTGCTTCCAGACTGAGTTGGCCTGGTTATTATCAGTGTGGGAGGGGGATTTCAGCTCTCACACTGTAACAATAATAAGAACTAATGGAGCAAAGCAGCAGTTTCTAGTCTTAGGGGAAGGATCCTTCACAAGTCCAGAAGTCACATGTGTAAAACATTTTAGATGTCAATGTAAATAAAAAATGTAGCTGTTAATGTAAATAATGTGCATCAAACTAAATACTTTGGTAAAGCAAATAATGTAAAGTCCTTTTAACTATTTTTACAGAAGTCAGGCTCAGCAACAGTGGTCCCCACTGCTAGCATGCTCTTTTTCCTCCTGGTAAGAGCAGCCCAGGTGACCCAATATAGCCTGTCTGCACTCCAGGGTGAGGACAGCTGAAGGCTGCTCCTTACAGAAGCAAAGCTCTGCCATCAGTAAGCAAAGATCTTGGATCGCAGGCTAGCAGGCACCAAGACTGGGATCTCTCTTGACTTTGAAGCAAGAGTGTTTGGAGTTCTGAGAGTGATGGTATGAAGGCTACAGGCAGCATTAAATGTGCAGTTCCTTATTCACCTTGGAAAAAGATTTGGTGAGCTGCTAAGGACCTGGTAGTCACATAGAGGGGAAGTGAACTGTGTTGTGAAGGAGTCACATTCTTTTCCTCTTGAGTCAGTCACTCCCAGGACATTTTTACAAGGTTGTTAGATTAAAGCACGTGGAAAAGAAGAACTCCAGCTTCAACAGCCAGCAGATCTACCTGACCCTGAGCACAGGCAAAGGTGATGCCAAGTGGGGAGTAATTTCTGCGGTATCTCATCATCACTAATGGTAGCACAACAAATAAGACAGGATCTTCTACATACCTTTAAGAAAAAATATTTATTTATAAAAATACACTGGATCAGTTTGAGAAGTGTGGCAATAAATACAGTTCAAGGAAGAAAAAGCATTTCTACATGGATACATTATGGCACAATAAAAGGTAAATGCACCATCCATCACGGACTTCCTGTTGGCTCAAGACTTTGTACAAGCTCCCTTTTTAGCAAGACAACTGTTTGTGAGTTTGATCAGTGTTGGTAATGGAATGAATACACTATCACAAATGCACACTTCTGGCTAATGCATGACTTACCATGAGCAAACAGCACCTCAGAAAGATGGGAATGATAGTTAAATCAGCTTATGAGATGGCTAAGATTTCATTGGCAAAGACACATGGAACTTTAAGCAGGAAATTCTTGCATCTCATCTGGCAAACAGCAAAGCTGTAAGCATGTAAAACGAAGGCTTAACATGGTCTGTAAATCCCCACTTCAGCAGGGACGTGAAAATACAGAGCTCCTTATGAGACACCCTGGCTGTACAAGAGCACTCCCCCTTTCACAGTATTCCTTTTACTTCATATGCAGTTATTGTTTATGCTGTAGACTACAACTGTTACAGCACTAAAGGCAACTAGAGAGGGAAAGGGCAGAAAAAGGAGAAAGGAATGTATGTAAGGCAGTATTTCTTTAGGTACATTAAGTATAGTGTGTAGGAAAGAGAGGGAACGATTCCACAAGGCTAGTTTCGTTCTTACTGAATAAAATAATGGACTAATACTGAACTGTTGATGCAAGGCTAATAATCAATGCCCTGGTCACTGTACTGACCATGGTAATCTCTTTGATAGTCATCTTGGTACTCTCCGTGGTAGTCATCAGGGTACTCCGCCTGGTAATCGCTGTCGCTGATCTCAGAGCCGTTGGTGCCTGTCCCTTGGCTGCCGTTGTGAATGACAGGTTCTGTGGGAGCAGCACAGTACTTGGGGTCGTACACCTGTCGGCCCAGACCATACACACTCATTCCCTTCTGGGAAGCTACTTTGTTGGTACCCATTTGTAAGGAAATCGTCGAGTTATCCACGGGCTGGAGGATGTGCTTCTGGTCATAGATGTCTCTCCTGGTTCCTGGGGCCAGCATCCCAGCCTGACAAGAGAGGATTGGGGAAGGTCAGTAAGGAGATCAGGAGCTGTGCAACCACAGCTGGTACACCTGACTGGGTGTGCTAGAAAGCAGGATTAAAGTATAACAAAGCACATCCCAGCAGCATGTGTTCACCAGCAGTGAACAGTCTGAGAAGAAAGCCCTTGCAGAGAGCTCCAGTTTACTTTCCTCTTTGGCAAGAACACACTGAGTGTTCAGACTGAGACAGTGCCTAGGAAGCAATTTCTTTTTTGCCTGTCTTGTTAGTACTCGCAGTGACTGCTTTGCTTTGGTATAGCACAGCCAGCTGAGCATTCCAGAAGCACAGGTGATTGCTGGGCCTCAAGGCATTCAGCACAAACCACAGTGGTTAGTGAGAAGAGATTCAAGTTGCTGGATCACCGCACAGAAGCACAGCTGATCTGTGCCCTGCCGCCACACACAGCCTGCAGGCTGTCCGACCCCAGCAGGCTCTCCCAGGTGAGGAGCTGTATTTGCACTGCTGCTTACCTGACTCGCTCCTTTGTTAGTGCCCATCTGTAGGCTAATTGTTGTCTGGTCAAATGGCTTATCAGTTTGCATTTTTGGATCATAGAGGTGTCTTCTAGTTCCATAAGCAGTCATGCCTGCCTGACTGGCACACTTGTTGGTGCCCATCTTTATTGGGGAAGGAAGAGGACAGAGAAAGTTACTTATATTTGTACAGCAAGCACAGTCTGAGGAAACAAATATAGTTGGTAACTGTGATAGCTAACAGGAAATTAAGAGTGCAGGCTTTCCTCGTGTAGCTTGACCACTGTGGTTAAATCTCCCCTTCTCCACACCCAGCTTCACAGGGAAGCTTCATAAAGGCAACTGTCACACTAGGGCACTTCAGTGACTGGCATCTGCCCAGCTGCACTGCAGTTACTACAGATGCAGGCATCCACATGGAATCGGTAAGTTTTACCTTGGACAGCAATGATTCAATTACACTGCCATAGCTTCTTCACCACAGGAGTGTTAAGTTTTTGTGCCAGTTTTGGTTTATATAACTACTAAGGAAATTGGATAGTTAAAAAAAAATCTCCTACCCTCCAAAGACTCCTACTTAAAGCCACTCTAGAGGAGGGAGACTCCGCTGCTAATGTTAGCTGTTCCCTTCCTCCTTAGCACTCTTACTGCAGCTTTAACACAAACACAAACCCTCCACGAGGTCCCTTTAGCCTGACAAGCCAATCAACAGCTTACAAAAACTAAAGCCTCATACCTCCTTGCACGATAAAGTTGTATTTTAGTTCTGCAGCTGGTTTTGCACAAACAGCACTATCAGCTATCAAAACAAAAAAGTGTAACAGATTAACTGCAAGCTAATGTCAGACTTACCTGCAGCCCAATTACACTCTGACCAGCTTTTAGTTTTCCTGCATCAAAACTTCGTGCTTGTTTCTCTGCATATTTGACACCAATATCAATTGTAGTATGAAAACCTTTAGTCTTTGCCTATTTAGGGAGAGGGAAAATATGAGCATTCAGTTTAAAGTGTATTTTCTGTTGTAGGAAGAGTGGCTTTACAGCCCTGGCCCTGTGCTCTCAACTGATGCAATGAAGTAGTTTTATATCTTAGGAGTTTGCCAGGGGTGAGAGAAGGTAACAGTCCCCCATGCCATTTTAAGGTGGCCCACCAATGCTCCCCAGGTATCTTGTCAGAAGGATACTCTGCAGGGATCAGTGTTCTCCCGTGAGCCCCTCTGGTTCTATGTATACACATGGAGCTCCAGAGCAAGGCCAGCTGCAGTCAAGAATCCTAACTCAACTCCAAGCCTTCCCTGGAGGCATGTGGCAGGACACAGCTCTCCAAAGTGTCCCAGTATGTGCCATTTGCCACATTTACATGAGTAGAAGGGTCTGGGCTGGCATGTGGCTTTGTGCCACTGCCATGGATACAAGTACTTACCAAACCCGCCAGTGCCACTAGAGTTGTCTGTACTTGAGTCATGTTTCCATTTTCAAAAAGATCATTTGCCTCAAAAATATCATGTGGCTTCATGCCATAGATTTGGATGGCTTTGATAAAATTCCCAATGTTCTCCAGCTAAATAGGTAAAAAACAAACAAACAGTTTTCTACTCAGTGTTTCAGTTCAGTGTTCAGTTCAGAAACTAATTTTAAAGACTTCTGCTCATGGTTTGTTTTGCTTGTTTTCTGCCTTATGCCAACTGGACAAAACAGTTGTCATGGTGAAGTGACTGGTGGAAAGGCTGAGATTTAGCTTTAATACTGACTTCAGAAAGTAATCTAAGGATTTCTCTAGCTGGGCACCTTCCCATTGGTGAGTATCACAGACTTTGTTAGAAGGGGCTTTGGTGACACAACTGCCTCAACTGTGTCCCTTGCAAGAGAAATGTGAATCTAAATCTTGCTTCCAACTGAAAAACTTGACATACTGCACATGCTATTTGAATTCAGCAGTTGGTGACTGAGTAAAAGCACAACTCTGTGCATAGTAAGAACATATGACTGGGTTTGAAGGTATTATTGTGCTTACCTCAAGACAGATTCAACAAAAAATGTTGGGATTTATTCCAATGTTAGCAGCACTATGTGCTGTAGAAATTGAAAAGCAATATGGCATAAAAGGAGTAAGGGCCAAATATCAGCTTCCCTTCTGAAGCCTTAAGAGGGACTAAAACCCTTGTGGAAGGGGAAATGCTGGAATAAAGCACTCCTAAGAAACCAAACCTGGACAGACTGAAATAAAAGGCATGCTGTAGTCTGCAGTCTTGTTTTCTGTTACACAACCACTTCTTCTGAATCTCTTTAGATCCCTTCCCTCCCCATCCTCTCCAGCTGCTTTCTCAGGAGGGCACTAAATACAGTGATGTCCTGGTACAGACAAGCTGTTGAGCTAACACCTTGCAGCACTGCCTGGATGCAACACTCCAGCTGACCTAATAAAAAGAGTTAACAGCTTGTTTTAACTTGGAGAAAGGCTTTGCTATAGGGCTTGATGTTCTTCTCCCATCTGCAGTTCTGTCTATCAGTTAAAGCACTATTACATACAAATGCTCAACTGCCCTTTACAACCCATCCCAGCTCCAGCTGCTTCCTGTTGACTGCTGTTGATGTATGCAGGGTCCTCAGCTGTAGTGTTTGTATCATACACAACACCTGGTGCTAGTAAGATTTAAGGTGTACCATATTCATAGTTAACTTGTTAACACAGAACAAAAGAACTGTTGGGGGGTTGGAGGGGTTAGAGATGTAGCTTTGGGGATGCTTTTTGGTTGTTTTACCTGGTGCCAATTTAGTTTTGATTGATTAATTTTCTTCACTGATCCTGGCTGCAGCTTATTTATAAGCCTGGGGAGGTGAAAAAAAGGGAAATGCTTAAACAATAAATCTTGTCTTTATACCAACTGTGCAGGCATCATATAATAGTTTCACTCATGCTTTATTAGGTGCATTAGTTTAATCAAAAGGGTTAATTGTTTTGTTTTATATATAGTGCCTAGCTCAGATCTAACAAGTCCAACAGACCAGAAGAATTGTGTGCCATTTGATTATTACAGAAGAGAACTTCACTGTTACATGTGGAAATACTTAGACATCTTTGCTGAAATAGAAAGGAGATTTAAGTTTTCATTCTTTTCCACAGAACCAAAGAAACTGTCTCCCACCCCACTGTCACTTATTGCTCATGTGTTTCAAGAGGAGTCTTGACAGAGTCTCTCCTTAGTTCCTTAGAAGTGGAATGCTGCTGAAAATAAGTTTACTTAATAAACACTTACTCGCATAAGATGATGCCATCCTTTAATCCCAGCTGGAAATTAGCACCGATGCTCATCCCTGTAACCTCTTCTATCCAGTTCCGCAGATCTTCTTCTATCTGAGGGTCATATTTCAGGGCAATCTGTAACACAAGCAGTTACGAAGTTACTTCACCGGAGACAACTGCAACTATTACCCCCCAGCAGTCTATTTTCAAGAGTATGCTACAGCATTTATCCACTCTCTGTGCTGGATTTTAAATGTCAGAATACAGATGTAAGTTTCTAGCCTGTTGATATAATGTTTCTGGCTTTCCCAAACATTCATTTAGTAAACCAGCACTTTGATGTACTCAGCAGTTCTTCCCACTGCAAGCATTGCAAGAGCTTGTGAAGAGTCTTTTGACAGCTGCAGAGGAAGGAGGACTTCTTTAAAAAACTGTTCTGTCAAAGCTGTACTTCAGCAGGAAAGGTGAGAGAGTATTTTATGAACACAAGAATTCTGCACTGCCCTGCCATTGACACTACTACTCAGGTGTACATTTCCACAGGTGAACTTTTCATGTAACAGAGTTGTTCAGCCAAACCTTATGGTGGCCTTGCCTTTCTTTAAGGTAGACTGTTATATGTAGAAGTGACCCAGGAAGTTCTGCCCTTGTTGCTACAACATTAAGAGTTGTGAGCTTTTTTTATAAACTTAAGAGAACTAAGAGGTTTACAAAAGCTTTTTTTTTTTTTGGCCCTGCTGGAAGATTGATGGAAGAAACTGTGATCTTATGTCTTAAATTGCAAAGAGAAAAAAAATGCAGTGGGCTTTAAAGTTAAAAGTACCAGAGGCCCAGAGTTGTTAAAAAGCTGACTTAAAAACTCATTTTCCAGCTGTTTGAACCAGTTAATGCTTCAGTCACTAGGAATTAATGCATGTGAATGGAATGCCTACACCTAGTAACCTTCACCAATGCCAGCAGCAGACAGGGCCCATGCTCCACAATCCCTTCAGCCTCAGCCTGGCACTGTGCAATGCTGCTCAGTCCTGGTGACTGCAGCAAGGGCACTGTGTCACTGAAAGCATTGCTGCTTGTTCTGCAATGAAGAGCTGCCACTACTGTGGAAGCTGGCAACACTTCTCAACCTTCATTAGAAGGGTCAGTGAGCAAGACAGGGAGTGAGGGAGCTGCCCTGAGGAACCTGACAGGTCAGTACAGAACGTGCTTTGCAGTATTTCTGCCTCATGGACTCCATGGACTGCTTTCAGATTCATAAACAGAGACCAATGTGGAGCCACCTTCGTTCAGTTTAAAAGACAAATTCAGTATGTTCTATGTGGTGTTAGGCTTCAGCCCCAAAAGGGCAGCTATTGGCTATCCATACTGCAAGAGATCCCAGTGCCAACCTGCCTGCAGTACATGGGTATAGGCAAACGCTACATTTTGGCTAGCACTAGTAATCCCCAACTCCAAATTACATTATTCTGTGCTCTATTTTTCATCTAAGGGAAATGGAAAATTCCTGTATCTCTGGCTTTACTTCAAAAACTGGTCTGAGTAATACTTATTTTCCTTAGACTATTTGTGATGGTGGTGCTATGGTGCCTTAGTTACAGATAAGCATAATGAACTAACCCACTCTCTTATTAAGATCTTGATTAAGGTGTAAAATTTTGTGCAATATTCTGCCCAAGATGACAAGTACCTCAGTGCCAAAAAGCTATTTAGACCAAAGCTGGCCTAATTGAGTCAAGAAGAAGAAAACTCAGGTCATAGTGCCTAGCATGAGGAAAATGTCATGACTTCAAATACTAGCCAGCTGAGAAGCAGACTAGGAAAACTCACTGCAGTTCACACCTTCATACAGGAAACCTCTGTGGTTTTGCCTCTTTAGGGACAGACTGTCCTCTTGCATCTTTCTTAAGGTCAGGACCAGAAGCAGCACAGCCACATTCTTCACTGACAGTGATGGCAGTAATAGAGGGTTGATAATCATGTTTTTGAGGGGCTACCAGAAAGGTTAACATCTTGAAAATGATATATGAGGAAGCTGGTTATCATCTTTCTCCTTCCTAACCTGGTGATCAGCTTACAAACTACTTCTCATGGCTACTTTAATTTCCTATGTAAACAAGGCTTACATGATCACAGCCTTCATTTGTCTCCCCTGCAACATCTGGTAGAACTCAACTTATTAGGAGAGCAGCAGTCAGCTGAGCCAGAAGTTGCCTTGTGTGCAAGTATCTTTGCAAAGGATAAAGATCCCGAAACAGCCCCAAAAAGACTTAAAAGTAGCATCACACTTGAACACATTAAGGAACCCAGAGATCTCACATAAATCATCTTGTCTACAAAATCTGAAGTTACACAGCACAAAATATTTCTGTAGACACGTTCAAAACAAGCAAAATAATTCATGGGAAAGCCAAAACCAGGTTATGTTCTGATATTCCAGTCAATAGCCAGCAGACAATTTGGGCTGATCTTTGTATGTTGATAGTCCATGCTAGGTTAAAATGGCCACTTTAATGTGCATGTGGGCACAGAGAGAGGGGCTTAACCTCATCTCTTTTGTAGTTCTTTAGTTCCACAGTAATGTGACAGAATCATAGAATGGTCTGGGTTGGGAGGGACCTCCAAAGGTCATCAACCCCCCCTGCAGTTAGCAGGGACACATCCTCAACTAGATCAGGTGGCTCACAGCCCTATCCAGCTTCACCCTGAATACTTCCAGGCATGGGAACCCAACCATCTCCCTGGGCAACCTGTTCCAGTGTTCCACCACCCTCATGGTGCAGAACTTGTTCCTCACATGCAATCTAAATCTGCCCTTCTCTGGTTTAAAGCCATTGCCCTTGTTTGACTTTGCAAACAGTCTCTCTCCAGTCTTCTTGTAGCTTCCTTCAGGTACTGCCAGGCTGCTGTTAAGTCTCCCTGGAGCCTTCTCTTCTCCAGGCTGAACACCCCCAGCTCCCTCAGCCTGTCCCCATATCCGAGCTGTTCCAACCACCTGATCATTTTCATGGCCCCCCTCTGGACTTGCTCCATCAGGTCCATGTCCTTCCTGTGTAGTCATAGTGTAGCCATACAGCAGTTACAAGTGTCTGGAATAAAATTGGAGTTGTCTTCCCACAACTTATTTTTCTAAAATTTCATTTAATCTGAAATCTGGGAATAACTTTTTTAAAGTCTATGTTCATGCCACCAAAAGACTCCTTTTAAAGATCATGCTCCCTTCCCAAGGGAAGGGAAGAACCACTAAGAATGAGAAGCCTGAGGGCTTCTGGCTATTTACTGCTTCTTGGCAAACACATAAAGGGAAACAAAAGGCCAAAATTGTTTTCATTGAACACTAAGTGCATTCCACGTGCGAAATTACCACTCAGCTGAATATTAAAGTGCTGCCTCAATTGCTGGGGGAACTGAGAAGTAATCACATGGAATTTTATCACTTCTCCTGAAAAACGTTTCCTTGATGTTGGAATGCTTTATCATGTATTCAAATATTGAGGTTTCCAAGAGGTTTTAAATTGTTGTTGGGTATCACTACAGTGCTTCTGTAAGTGCTGTCTAGCGACAGAAAACAAAACCAGCCACAGTGTGAAGAATCTTGTCCTGTTGCCACTGAAAGCAGCACTGTTAAATCTGCTCGGTTTTAGAACTGGCTTCGCTACAGTTTGACTTAAATGTGATAGCATTTTTGTTCTGATTTTTGAAATAGTGGGAAACTAGGTTACAAAAAGTGAGGAGAGGTGATATTTTCTTCAAAAATTATACCCAGTCCAGCTGATAAGCTAAAGACATGGAAACTTCAGAATCTGGTTTTAAACAAGTGACAAGGAGGGGGTTAAACAGGGAGAATGACAGGTCAGGTACTACCAGAAATGAGGCGCTGTGCTTACTCTGAGTTCATAGCTCTTTTACTCCTGATAGCACAGACAGAATGTATGTAACACTACCACCGAATACTTCCACATCTATCACACTTGTTCCAGATTTCCTTTGATTGCTATCTATACGGGGAAGCTGAAAGGATCACAGGATGGTAGGGGCTGGAAGGGACCTCTGGAGATCTTCCAGTCCAAGCCCCCTGCCAGAACAGGACCATAGAATCCAGAACAGGTCACACAGGAACACATCCAGACAGGGCTGCAAAGGCTCCAGAGAAGGAGACTCCACAACCTCTCTGGGCAGCCTGTTCCAGGGCTCTGGGACCCTCACAATAAAGAAGTTCCTCCTCATGTTGAGGTGGAACCTCCTGTGCTGTAGTTTCCATCCATTGCCCCTTGTCCTATCACAGGGTGCAACTGACCAGAGGCTGTCCCTGTTCCTTCTTTCCTGACCCCCACCCCTCAGCTATTGATAGACATTGATCAGATTCCCTCTCAGTCTTCTCTTCTCCAGACTAAACAGTCCCAGGGCTCTCCTCATCAGGCAGTGCTCCAGTCCCGTCAGCATCCTTGTAGCCCTCTGTTGGACTCTTTGAAGTAGATCTCTGTCCCTCTTGAACCGGAGAGCCCAGAACTGGATGCAATATTCCAAGCACTGATATAAGTGGGGCAGAGGGGGGAGTGTTGTTTGGTTTTGACTTTTTTTTTTTACTGTTACTACCAATAAATGTGCCAACAGTCAATCCTCTCTGATTATTGAACTTTCATGGATGGTACTTTAATCTCACAAGTCCACAGCACAGGAACACATACATCACCTACTGAAGAGGAAAGCTGCAGCTAAGCAGATTTATTTCAAGTTATGAAATCAGTGTAATGAAAAAAATAAAAAACAACAGATAGGAAGATTTCATGAAAGTATGAAACTAGATAGCAGGAAGCCATCTATTTTCTGTTATTGATTTTGTTCTGACAAGTCTTACAAGACATACAAAGTTGTAAGCATTATTTTTTGTTGATGCTTCAAGAGGTACAGATGTAATGGGCAGAAACATCTTTGAAAGGAAACTAAAATGCATACAGGTGGTCAAAATTATAGTGGTGTCAGGTTGTGGGAGGAAAAGAGTAGGTATCACTTGCCCACTGCCAGCTGATACAGACATTTATGCCAATGTGTGCCCCAGGATAAAATCCTTGGGATGAACTTGATTCCTCTGGCGACTTCACACCCAGTTCTTGGGTCCTGTTCTGTTCATGTAGGACTTTCCTGTCTGGGACCTCTTGCAGTGTAAAAGCCCTCCCTCCATCTGTAGCACAAGAACAGTAATCATCACTGGGTTTATCAAGTGTTTGGATTCCTGGAAACAAAGAAAGTTCTGTCAGCCAATTCTAATCATTTGGTTGTGTCCCCTCAAGTGATTCGATGTGCCTGTAGCATGTGAAGTTTGAGTGATGATGTTAACCAGTATTTCACACCATAAGTGATATCATATGGGCTTTCAGTTGTCCTTTCATACTCATGTTTTCCAAATTACACAGTACACACTGTACACCAAGGACTACATAGATGCCAGATATCTGGTTTAAGAGTTCAGCTGTCTATACTGCTGCTGCTCTGGAAAAACACTGTAACAGCATCTCAATAGTTCAAGCACACTGCATAGGTTTTTATAAGTCACCGGGACTGACACAAAACTTGGGTATGAAAGATAAACCTTTCAAAGCTACTGCTTTGTCACAACAGCTGACACTGCTGAGTCCTGACAAACCTGTGGACTCAAGCTTTAGGGGTCCAATGTGTAACATGCAGCACACTAAAGTACTAGTAAGCATTTGAAGACACTGATCTCTGGCCCAAAATGTTAACCATAAAAGCATCTGCTTGCCACAGTGAATGACCAACCCTATCACAGGAACTGTGTCAACAAGCCCTAAGATCTAAGGTCTAGTTGAGAGGCATCCCTGCCCATGGCAGGGAGGTTGGATTAGATGATCTCTAAGGTCTCTTCCAGCCTAAGCCATTCTATGATTGTATGATTTAAACACCTATAAAAGTGCAGGAAAGCAGGTTGTGTGTCACTGGTTTCCAAGGTCAGTAAAGCACGGGATAATGTACAGCAAAAGATTATACAGGCAAATAGAAGTAGCTTCACGTTCACAAGCCCTGATCCTCATGGGGGATCTCAACCACCCTGACATCTGCCGAAGGGACAACACAGCAAGGCACCAGCAAACCAGGACGTTCCTCCATTGCATAGATGACAACTTCCTCCTCCAAATGGTAGAGGAACCACCAAGAAAAGGTGCTATGCTGGACCTTGTTCTCACCAACAGCGAAGGGCTGGTAACCAATGTGAGGCTCAGAGACAGCCTTGGCTGCAGTGACCATGAAGCAGTTGAATTTAAGATCCTCAGGGCAACCAGAAGAAGATATTCTAAGCTTACGACCCTAGACTTTAGGTGTGCAGACTTTGATTGCTTCAGGCATCTGCTGGCCAAAGTGTCGTGGGACAAAGCCCTAGAGGGAACAGGGGCCCAGGACAGCTGGTCAGTATTCCTGGACCACCTCCTAAGTGTCTAGGATCAAGGTATACCGACAAAGAGAAAAGCAGGGAAGAATGCTAGGAGGCCTGCCTGGATGAGCAAGGAGCTCCTGAACATGCTGTCTGTCACTTAAAAGGAAACTCTACAAGGAGTGGAGGAAAGGACAGCTGGAATGGGGGCAGGTAAGGAAGCTGCTCAAGCAGCAAGAGCCCTGGTTAGGAAAGCCAAAGCACAGTTTGAACTGAGTCTAGCCAGGGGGGTTAAAGGGAACACCAAGGATTTCTACAGGTATATTAATGGTAAAAAGAAGCCTAGGGAAGGTGTGGGCCCCCTCAGAAAGGAAACAGGTGAAATGGTCACAAGTGACCTGGAAAAGGCTGAGGTTCTCAAGGACTTCTTTACCTCAGTCTTCACTGCAAGGGCCTCCAGCCACACTCCTGGAGCCATGGAAGATAATGGCAGGGACAGGGAGGAAGAGCTGCCCATCATAAGTGAAGATCAGGTAGGTGATCACCTGAAGAACCTGAAAGTGTTCAAGGCCATGGGACCCGACGGGATACACCCACGGGTACTGAGAGAACTGGCAGAGGAGGTTGCTCAACCCCTCTCTACTATATTCCAAAAGTCCTGGCAGTCTGGGGAAGTCCCCACTGACTGGAAAAGGGGAAACATTACTCCCATTTTCAAAAAGGGTAAGAAGGAAGAACCAGGGAACTACAGGCCAGGCAGTCTCAACTCTGTGCCTGGTAAGATCATGGAGCAGATCCTCCTGGAGGCACTGCTGAGACAGAAGAATAGTGAAGAGGTGATTGGGTACAGTCAGCATGGGTTTACCAAGGGCAAATCCTGCCTGACAAACCTGGTGGCCATGACAAGGTCACAACATTAATAGATGAGGGGTGAGCAACTGATGTCATTGACCTGGACCTGAGCAAAGCCTTCGACACTGTCCCACACCACCTCCTGGTCTCCAAACTGGTGACACATGGGTTTGATGGGTGGACCACGAGATGGATAAAGAACTGGCTTGATGGCCACAATGGCTTGGTGGCTGCCAATGGCTCCATGTCCCAGTGGAGGCCAGGGACAAGTGGAGTCCCACAGGGATCAGTCCTGGGACCAGGCTTGTTCAGTATCTTTGTTGGTGACACAGACAGAGGCATTGAGTGCACCCTCAGCAGGTTTGCTGATGACACCAAGCTGTGTGGTGCAGCAGACAGGCTGGAGGGAAGGGATCCATCCAGAGGGACCTGGACAGCCAACGTCATGAGGTTCAACAAGACCAAGTGCAGGGTCCTGCAGCTGGGTCAAGGCAATCCCAAGCTGGGCAGTGACTGGCTGGAGAGCAGCCCTGAGGAGAGGGTCCTGGGGATGCTGGTGGATGAGAAGCTCAACAGGAGCCAGCAGTGAGCACTTGCAGCCCAGAGAGCCAAGCAGAGCCTGGGCTGCATCAAGAGAAGTGTGGCCAGCAGGGTCAGGGAGGGGATTCTCCCCCTCTGCTCCACTCTGCTGAGACCACACCTGGAGTACTGTGTCCAGTTCTGGAGCCTCTGTTACAAGAGGGATATGGACATGCTGGAAGGTGTCCAGAGAAGGGCCACAAGGATGATCAAAGGACTGAAGCACTTCTGCTATGAGGACAGACTGAGAGAGTTGGGGCTGTTCAGTCTGGAGGAGAGAAGGCTCCGAGGTGACCTTCTTGTGGCCTTCCAGTATCTGAAGGGGGCTACAAGAAAGCTGGGGAGGGACTTTTTAGGATCTCAGGTAGTGACAGAACTAGAGGAAATGGAACAAACTGGAAGTGGGGAGATTCAGACTGGATGTGAGGAAGAAGTTCTTCCCCATGAGAGTGGTGAGAGCCTGGAATGGGTTGTCCAGGGAGGTGGTTGAGGTCCCATCCCTGGAGGTGTTTGCAGCCAGGCTGGATGAGGCTCTGGCCAGCCTGATGTAGTGTGAGGTGTCCCTGCCCATGGCAGGGGGGTGGGAACTGGATGATCCTTGAGGACCCTTCCAGCCCTGACTGATTCTATGATTCCATATAGCCAGGACTTTAAGCCAGTACCTGAAGAGGTCACACATACACTTTTTCAAAGTGAACAGAAAGAATAAACAAAGCTCTAAGTTTTAGATGCTAATATTCTTTATAGGAAGAAATTTTGTGTGGCCCATATCCTTGCTTGAAGTTACACAAATTACTAGCTTTTCAGTCAATCAGGGTAAAAAAAAAAGGCAGAAAAAGCTTACTGGATTTATAGTAAGTATGGGTCACATTGATCTCATACTGAATTTAATCCATGCCTACTTTTACACATTTATGTCACATCTACTAAAAGCAAAAAGATAACTAAGGGAAAACCACAGTTTTTAAGACCAAAAGTTGTGGCATTTTTCAGCAGCAGTTTCTCCCTCTATCAACCTTTCAATTTTTACTGATTTGGAACTATGTGAGTGGAATAATTTTACAGTTTCAGTGGTGACTTACAAATGTCCTTTGCACTGAAATCAACACTGCCTCTCAGGAGGCCAAAGCCACCAGTGTTGATACTTCTTTATCATTTGCTTGGCACTAGTGTGTGGGGAAAGATGAAAGCATGATTATCTCCGCATACCAAGGCAGAAGATTCTCTCCCTTACTCCTCAGCAGTGGGAGTGAGGCAGACAACATGGCTAGTCCTAAATTTTTCTCCAGAACTGCAGCTGGTAGCTGAGCTGCCCAGTTCTGTTCCCCAGATGCTGTTCTGAATCACACTTAGCAAAATGTCCACTACAAACATGAGCTTACTGGTTTCTGTGAGTGACCAAGACAAGGGCACGGGAGAGTAAACATTCTTCTCAGAAGCAAGCAAAAAGGTTTTCTAGATTTCTTCTTCTGAGTTAAACCTTTCTGGTTAAAATTCTATAGTGTAAATATAACATATCTAAGCTTCAGAGGCGAGGAAGAGCAGCAAGGACAGTATTTGTCTGCAGTTTTAGCCTGCCAGCAGAGTGGTTTTTTTAGTCATAGACTAAATAAATACCATAGTGGGTGAGAAAGAGTAAGAGGCTACCAAGCTTTTTGTCAAGGGGAGCTTCTTGTCATTTGTGCTACCAACTCAATGACCTTTCATCATAAGGACAAATTAAAATTCCCTGTTAATTTTATCTGTGTTGACTAGGACTGCATGTAAATATCAGGAGGCAAATATGTGCATGAGAAACCCAGAGATAAAGGGAGGGTAAAAATCCAGATGCAAGTAAGGAGAAGCAATAATACTGGAAGATGCATCCTACTGTACTATTTCATACAAGAACTTTACAGCTGTATGCATTTTACTTAACATTCAAGAGTATTTTTCACATGTAGGATAACTGATAACTTGCCAACATCCCACTGTTCTCTCTCTAAACCAAAATGTAGGCTACAATCTTTAAAGGAAGGATGGATGAGCATTAATCCAAAATTCCTGGCTCTCTTCCCATAGGCACCGGTTCTGAAGTAAGAACAAGTTGTGCTTCAAAGTTTCCAAGTCATTTTACAAGCAAGGTGCCTGTATCATGCATGGTGTTTGCTGCCAGATCAGCAGGCTGGAAGAACTAAGCATTCTACTCCCTGGCAGCCAGTATGATTTTGTGACAGCCTGCAAACTACTCAAGAAGCAAACACTACCTGCTCTTCCTCCAGAGCACACCAACAACTCAGACGTGCACCTGCCCTTGGACTAAGCACCTATTCCCTCGTCCTCTGCAGCTGTGCCACTGCACTGCTCTCACCCATACAGATCTGTTCTCACAGCTTTTCTCACATTTCTTGTTTCTTCACAGTGTCAGTTTTCTGGCAATTCTCTGTGGCCATCAGCTTCCACTTGAACTGTTGCACGTTCTGCCACCATACACTATGGTGCCATCCAGTCCCTTCGCACTGCATCCATAGTCTCTGTATTACCTCTTATCTGAAATCATTGCTGCTTTCACTTCAAGGAACACTGTCACATGAAGTTTCTTCTCAGCTAAGTCTTGCTCCAACTCGACACACAAAAGCCTCTTATTCTCTGAACAGATTCTCCTTGCTTTGAAAACTGCCTTCAGTATGACTGGCATGAGCTCTGACACCACACCATGAATCTGGGCAGGCACTGACACCATTACTGATGACATCTTCTGAAACTACCTGCTGAGCACTGCACTGGAAATACTGGTAACCTGCTGTACTAGCAGACTGCAGTGATACCTGGGTGCTCTTGTTTTGTAGGGAAAAGAAATGTGCAAAAATAGTCTAACAAAACAATCTGGTACATAAACAGCAAAAAAAGAAGAACCAAGCAGAAAGTTTGAAAGCAGCCTACTTTTCCTAGTAACCCAGGAAGCATCTCCCAAGACAACTTCTACTCTACTCTGCTGGAAGTTCTCAAAGGCTAGAAACAGTAACATCAATCACCACTGTATCTTTCTGAGAGTACTTTTCTACTATAGCAATCCAGGAAATTATATATTCTTTCCACTTCGGGTATTCTCCTCCCCAGTAGAACAGCTTCTAAAGCACATCACATTACAAGTAAATTGTAATGTGCCCCTGTAGCTCTCTCCCAAGGCACAACTGATGAGAGTTCCTTCACCTTCCAAACAGGACTGCAAAATCCGATTCTTTTGGACTGAGACTCTCATACTTCTCCTACTCTTCAAACCTTCTTCACTTACCAAAAGCAGAGGAACTGTGTTGGCTAATGAATAACTCAGAGCTCTCCAAAAAGTTAAAGAAAACTGAAGTCTTGAGACAAGCTTTGCAAAATGCTACTCTAAATGCAAATTCCCTCGGCCTCTCCTGCACAGGCACAGCCCATGCACTGCATTGTCTCAGCACTGACACACTGAGTGGTTTGAGTGCACTTCCCAGGAGGGAGCAAGAATTAGTGACCAGAGCAAGTTACCAAGGCTTAAAGCGCTCTTGGCCCAGCCACTGGGACTGAGTAAGGCAGTCTGGACTGCAGCTGGGAGTGCAGCACTACATGCCTCACTGTAATGGGCTTCTCTTACTACCAGCTCCTCTGGGGTGATTAACACCTTGAAGACGTTGTCATTTATACATCCAGAATTCAGGTAAGAGATGGGCTTATATAAGCAGCAAGAAGTTTCGTTGTCTTCCTTCCTAACATCTGCTGAACTCGGCACTAGTTTAAAAAGGAGGGGCAAAAAAAAAAAATTAGGAGTTTTTTAAAGAAAAAAACCCAAACAAACAAACCCCCCACAACATAAACCCCCCCACACCCCTAAACATAGAACCACCCACGGGAAGAAAGTTAAACTGTTTGAGAAAAACATTGTACTTCAATCCCACTAAAGAGAAACAACAACAGAAGTTACTCTGAGGCATTACTGCAAAACCAATAATATTTACCCAAAAGAAAGCATTTGGTGCTGAATATAGCTACACAAGTTAGCAACTGTTCAGTCACAAAAAGCATTTTTAAGCAAAAGAGTCCCTCTTAAAGAAAAAAGGATTTTCACATGATCTCACTTTGAAAAAATCTGTTTCAAATTGCCCTACATGTCCGGGCCTCAAGCCCATTTTTACTGAAGGCCTTTCCTGTACAGTTCCACAGGGGATGGGAATCTCTACAAAGTTTGCCTTAAAAGGATGTGTCAGATGCGCAGCGTATACAGTGTTACATAGCTACAGCAGCTAACCATTCCGAGTACAAAAACCCTTCTATCCTTCATTCTCCATGACAAATTATACATCATTTGAAGGCAAGGCTCTGCATTAATGTTCTTACAAAAACAAACCCCAAGATGAGAGAAAAACCTAATAAAATCACTGACATGCCATTATCCCAAAGCAATGCATGCATCCCTCTGTGTATTAGGGGCACTGACTCAGTTACAGGACTGTAACAGGCATTTTTCAGAGCTTCAGGCTAATCCTGACATGACACATTCCTGTGTGCACATTCATTTGTCCATTTCAAACCAGCAAACATTACTGCAATGCAAATTCAGCTTTTTATTTTCTGATACTGCAATCCCATTTAATTGTCATGACTCTGCCAAACTCTCTTGGCTTTCTTCAGAGGTGTTCTGGCCACAGCTATACTGTGAACTTGCACGTAGGGGAGGCAAGACTCAGTACTTAATACAGGTCCTTACACATTAACCTCAGCAAGTTTCAGGTTTTTCTATCACCAGTGTAAGTTTTACTAAAAGTTTACTAATCCGCCAAAACCAAGATCACCAGAATACATTCGACAAATTCACTGAAAGTGCTTTAAACGTGGAAGTGCAGAGACCTTGTACTTCCCAAGGTTAAACGCTGAAGTTTACAGCAAGCATCTTCACCCTTCATTTACACAAGCACCATGCTTTGCCGGCAGCAGCAGCCCCAATTTTCTTGTCTGCTGTCCTCATGCACACACAGAACAGGTTGATGCTCCACCTCTACTTTGATTTTCAGGAGGCAGGAGCCAATTCTGGCTATACCATGCCACTCATCACTTCCCTCCTAAGAAAAAAAGGTGTAAGCCAAGAGATGGGATTGGAAACTGCATCCCTTACAGGAGGCTTAACGCAGGGCTGGGACACATTGCTCGCAGTTCAGGCATGGCTGTGCACTGTTTCAAGTGACCAAGTTTTGAGACCCATGAGTACTCCAAAAGATAACTGTCAACTTGGCAATGGCATGTGAATGCTTACAAGGGATTTAAACCATTGAGCAAAAAAAAAGTTAGCCTCCTGCATCAATGGTTTACAGCAACAACTGCCAGATATCACTTGGGTGGCTGCTTTCACAGGTTTGTTTCAGCTCACCTACTCAGGGGTGAAACTGGATAAAGGGTATGTCTAGCCAGAGGGGTTGTCTAAGGGCTTCAGAGGCAGGCTCCTTGTTCATGGATTTGGGTAAGCCTGCAGAACAGGTAGCACTGGCTGACAAACACAAGAGGCTTTAAGCAGGTGACAGAAGCACTACTATCCAAGTTGCTGGCAAGGAAAGTGTTTCCATGGCAAATGACTTGCTTCTGCTTACCACGAAAGGAGATGCATCACATGTATGAACTGCTACCTAGGTTTCATCACCATCACTTTGTACTTGTTAGGAGCTCTACTTATTACTGCTATGGTGTTAAATAGTTCTATTCAAGTAACCGCAGAACTGGAAACCTATACCTGAAACATGCTAAGAGAGCAGACCTGTTCTGAGACAGTAACAGTGGAAGATGAAAATGGATCAAATGCATTGAGATAGAGAGAATGGACAGTAAAGGATGAACATGAATAAAGACACTGCAGTTAGGATTCTACACTGCAGGAGTAGCTTCCTCCTTTAAGGAACAAAAAACCAAATCCAAAACCTGACCATGTAGCTATTGATTAGTCAGTCAGATTTCTCAGTCAATATGAGAAGTCTTGACACATAGGATGTTACACTAGGAGAATACAAATTACGGTATTACTGCAGCTTAATAAAACTACTGTTTGACTAAGGCTCTTTAAGAAGAAAGTCCTGTGCAAAATCTCCAGCAAAAGGCTAAACTCACATTTCAGCAGCAGAGGTGGCAAACACTTTCTGAGACGCCTAAGAGGCTTCTGCACAGTGAACAGCCAGCACGTGATTTGGAAGGAGAGGGAAGCACACAGCAGCACCATTTTCTAGGAAATGTTGAACACAAGTGACTGAGATGTAATATGGCCAAAGGAAAACTGAGCATCAGAAAGAAGTAGGGATACTGTAAACAAGTCGGGAGACTTCTCATTGATACATTAAAAGAGCATATTCTGTCTTAACACTGACAAAATACAAGTTTTCATTGCTTTTATCACTAATGTGTTTAAAGTGAAACATACCAAAAGCGAAACTGCACCAAACACTGACTGTATCTTTAGCTACAGAGTTATTTCACTGTCATCTTTATGCTTTGTGGCAAGTTTTGCTGCTAACTGTACCATTAAGAACCATTCTCTTACACTGAAGGCATTCTGTGCACCTAGTTGACAGATTTTGTAACTAAACCTATAGCAAAAGTTTTTACTCAGCATTTAATTAATCTCTGCACATTACAATTATAAAGGAGGCTCAGGAACAGCTACGAAAAAAAATAGAATGCTTGAGGATTAGCACCCAGAACGATTTCTGGAACACAATAAATACGAAAGACAAAGTTATGAAGTTGTTAATTTGAACCGCTAGTTTGTTACTAAAGCCTGGATCCAGCTGGAAAAACTACCACAGTTCTTTGGAAAGCACACAGCAATCTGACACAGAGAAAAGTTTTAGTGTTATGCCTACTGAAAGAGGTATTTAGGTAGCAAATGTTTACTTCAAGAGCTATGATCAGTGATCAGAAACCACAAACAAACCTGAGTGACTGATCTTGTAAAACTCTTCTGCTAGTTCTTCCCAAACTGCCTTTGTTAAATCTCAGTGTATATGCTGCTATTACAGTATTCCCACAAACACCAACATACTGGATTTTTAATTTATTCCCCATATAATGAATTGAAAATCCCTATCACGGAAACGGTAACACAGGATGATTTTATCTGAAACACATTAATTTACAAGCCGTGAATATAATTCAAGATACCACTTCAGGTAAAGATTACTTAAAGGGTATTGCTTTCACTACAAGAAGAACACTGACTTGCTGGAGCACATCCAGAGAAGGACAATGAAGCTGGAGAACAGGTCTTGTGAGGAGCAGATGAAGGAATTGGGGTTGGGTAGTCTCAAAGGAGGCTGAGGGGAGACCTTAATGCTCTCTGCAGCTACCTGAAAAGGTGTAGTGAGGCAGGTGTTGGTCTCTTCTCCTGAGTAACTGGTGATAAGATGAGGAAATGGCCTCAAGTTGCACCAGGGAAGGTTTAGATTGGGTATTAGGATAAAATTATTTACTGAAAGAGTTCTCAGGCATTGCAACAGGCTGACTAAGGAAGTGGAGTCACCATCCCTGGAGGTATTCAAAGACCATGTAGACATGGAACTTTGGTTTAGTGGCCATCCAGGTAGAAGAGAACAGGAATGCCGAGATCCTGTACTGTCAGTTATCACACAAGATATCCACCCGTGCTCTCAAAGCTGAAGTTTTCATTGCCTTTATCCAATATAATCTCCTTTTCTATTACATAATTCCAGACAACATTAATAGAAATAACACTTTATCAGCAGCAAATATTCTTATCCAGGGTTCATAAAATGCAGTGAGCGAAACTGAAGGTTTGCCAAACAGTCTCCAGGAAGTATAAAGGATACAACAAGTAGGAACAGTTAAATTTTAAGAAGGAAAATGATATTATTACTGTTTTGAAAGGAGAGATAAGAAACTACAGTCACCCAGAACTTCATCTAGCTATTACACTAGTTACAATATCTGAAAGTTAATGATTCAAATTTGGTTCCCAGTTGAAAACAATGATAAAAGAGTAATTTCTGGACACAGTAATTAAATCTATGTATTTGGCCTGTAGCAAGTGAAATACAGTACAAAAATTCTCTCCTCAGCAGTTTCAGGAGAAACACAATAATCATATCTAGGAGTAGTTAGCATTATTCACTACAGACTTCACTTCTTTATCAATCTGGATTTGCCCTCAAGAAGGAAAGCAGACAGTGTGACTGCCCTCCTGCATACTTGTAAACAAAGCATCTCCTAATCTGCAAGTTCCATTTGACTAACAGCCTCCACTTGGGAAAGCTTGTTTCCTTTCCCTTTCCCTGACATTAGCGTTTGACCTTTCAGGAGGGCAGCTGCAAGGACAGACTACGTCACCTCAGTCACTCTGGTATCTTTAAAAAGTTTTGAAAATGGTACTGACCAGGACCTGCCTCCTGGCAGAGAGATGGCCTGGAAGGAAGGCCAGAGACTAGAATGGAGACAGCCAAATGCTATGCAAAGTTTAACTCCCCATACAGACCGTATTTCTGCCTGCCCTTCCTCTCATGTGGAGGTGAAGCTGGCAGTGTATCAAAGGTAAGAGAAAGGAGAAGATAAATGCCTGCCCAATACAAATACCATTTCCATGGGAAGGGTGGAGTCACTAGGAAGCCGCTGAAAGAACGGGAACCTCTCCTTCTGCCTGGTGTTCCTGTTTGCTCTGCACCTTGTGCAGCAAGAAAACGGAGCAAAAATTTCTAATTGCTTATCTCCCTCAGTTGTAAATTAGAGACAAACACAACATCAGCTTGTAGCTTCATCTAATTGCATCACTACCTCAAGTGAACCTCATGCACTGCAGAACTCTCCCACTGCATTCAGCTCAAAGGGCTTCTCACAGAGTATTTGTTTTGGATCAAATATTTCAAGCAAAATGGGGATCAACTTCAAAGGGATTATACTGGTTTGACTACCTACACATTTCTCATGCAGACAAGTTTCCTTACAGCTGAGAACTAGTGCCCAAACTCCATCTATTCTTCATAGGAAAGAGAAAGATAGATCCATAACAGAGACCAGACACCTCAGTGTCAGCTAATATAAGGAGCAAAACAAGAGAAGGATGGAGCCTCTAAAGGATGGGAACAGAAAAAAAACCCAAACAAATAACAAAATCCCTAAATATCTAACTAAACAAAGATTTAAACTTAGAGACAGACCCTTGAACACCAATTAATTAAGCAGAATTCACAGAAAGCATCAGGACATGTTATGTTCACCTATCCAAATACCCTTGTAAACAAAAGCTCTCTGACAGTAAAATAATGCCAAATGAGACACTTCCATCCAGCAGAGCTGGGTTCTCAGGCAGCACAACTCTCAACACATCTGTTTTCTGCAGGAAAACACTGCTTGGGGATTAGCACTGAAAATTTCAAACAAAGGTATCTAACATTCAGCATCATTCAAGCAGGAATATACTACAGCTACTTACAACACATTAGCACACCTTTAATACCACAGTTTGCACAAAGGTCAGTGCTTTAGAAATCACCATTAAGATCAGTACCAAAAAATAGTCCTTCAAACCAGATTTTTTTCCAAGTATTTTGAGACAGAAGAATCTGGAAAAAGAAAACTCTGGTCTTTACAGATCTGTTATCTTCTTGAATTATCCAGAGAAACAGAGGTACATATTCTATCTGTCTGCAGCGTAATTGCTTTGGAACTTGATTTTACAGCAGATGCAATGTTCTCCAAAGTTCAAAGCTTCACCTTTTGCTGGAGTTTTTGGTGGTGGTGGGATTTTTTTTTTTTGCTTGGTGTTTTCTTTTTAAAGGAGATTAATTCATTTGTCCCTGCCACATTCAAATATTACTGTCATGACACTGCTACACTGACCTTTCCAAGGACTGCAGCAGAACCCTGCACACAAATAAACTGAAGCTGCCACATCTACTTGCACTGAAAACAAAAAAAGGCAGAAAAAGTGAGCATTAAAGAAAAAAAAACAAAACAGCAAGATAAAGTAGAAAGCCCTGTAGCAAAAAGGTGTGAAATACACCAGTTTCAAACCTTCTGTCAAGGAAGGGGCATGGAACAGTTCCTCTCAGGAGGTCCTAAGGAGGCTGATGACAGTAAGATACTGGAAAAAAGAACAACTAATTTCTTCTCATCTCATCCCCACAGAGAAATCCCTGTTAAACTTGTGTGATTCTGTCAGTAACTGTGAAAGTAAGGTAGCATTTATTTTCTTCCTAATTGACATGCAAGTAACACGCAACACATGTTTTAGCCATTGGAAGCCATTGTCTGGGCCACATTTGATTACAGGATGTCATCAAACTTCACTGCAGAAGCCCACAACCATCCTAAGAAAACCAACTAAGGAAGAAAACAAATGTATATTTTGTGAAGTTTCCAACATATTAATTTAAGACTTTCTGCATAAATTACAATGCATAAATTACAATGCTTAAACTACTTCATTCCCTCCTTCCCCTATACTCAACCACAAGTAAAACAGGATCTGGGGATGTGCTGAAGCCTGAAGCTAGTCATGCGGGAGAAGCAAGCACTTATTAAATACCGCGTTTGGAATTTAAGCCTGCGAATAAAGACACAAAGCAACCGTTTATCCCTTGTTGTTTACCGGTATAGTTTTTATTGCAAAGGCTTTTCCGCTTACGGGCAACTGTTCCCTGCAAGGTATCAGCCTGTGCAACAGGACGCAAAGACAGGCAGCTTTTGTTCTACAGAACACGAAGAACACGGGAGCCAAACCAGAACAGCTCAGTAAAACAAAGCACAAAAGGTGCACAGCTCTCGGGCGGCAGAGTCTCGGCTGCCGTCGCGCACAGAAGCCCCGAGCGCTGTTACAAGCCCCCGTCACGACAGGGGCGGCTGGGGGCCGTCCTTGAGAGCAGCGCTCCCGGCAGGGCGCGAAGCTGCGGACAGACTCCACCAGCACCGCCCCAGAGCCGCGGGCGCGCGCTACCCCCGCGGCGCGGCGCCTTTGTGTGCCCCTCCGGGCCGACAGGGGCGGGGCAGGGCCGCGCCGCGCACACAATGCGCGGCCTGTGCGGGGCCCGCGCCTATTGGCTGCGCGCCGCCCGTGCCCATGAGGTCATGCAGCTGGAATGCGCCGCGCGGGGGGCCACGCCGCGTCCTCAGCCGCGTCTCTCCTCTCCTCTCCGCTCGGTGCCGGTAGCGCTCTGCCCCAGCAGCTCGGGCACCGCCCACGGCTCCGCGCCCACTCCTGGCGAGAAGAGCGGGGACAGCGCCCGCGGGGGTGAGCGGGACGTCCCGTACCAGGGCTGCCAGCCCAGGATGCGCCGCGAATCGCAGCATCGCCGCCCACGAGTCGGCCCAGTACTGACACTTCTCTGGCTCCCGGCGCGGCTGCAAGTTTCCCGAGCAGCGCCACGGAGAAGAGCGATATGCTGAGGCCGCCGGCAGGAGCACCTTTCCTGTGCTGCGCCCAGGAGGAGATCCCCGTCGGCAGCTGGAGGTAGCGAAGCCCGACGTCGCATCTCGTCCCGCCCCCGCCAGCCCGGTGCAGACAAAGCGCGGTCAAGCCTCGTGCTGCTGCCGCCGCCCCCCGTACCTTGTTCTTGACCTCGGCGGAGAGTCCGTAGGAGGGCCCCTTGTTGAAGTGGGTCATGTCGGCTGTCTCCCTGCTGCCTGAGGGCGCAGGTCGCAGACACTGGCAGCTCCGGGCTGAGGCGAGAGTCCGCCCGCGGCCGCGGAAAGTTCTAGTCCCTCCCTCACAGCCCGGCCCCGCCGCCCTCCTCGAGGCCGTTGGAGCCGTCCGCTCGCCAATCGCGGAGCGGGACCGAGGCGGCCCCTCCCGGCCCGCCTGGGGAGGGGTCGCGCCGCCCGCCTGGCCCCGCCTCGTCCCGCCCGCGACCGGGTGACGCCCGGGGGTTCGAGCCAGGGCGGGGAGCAGAGTGGGGGAACGTCAGCGGGAAGGAATCCGCTGCCACCGAGGGCTGCTGCGGGGAAGCGCCGCCGCCGCCGCGGATTCCTACCGCATGCGGCGCCCTGGCGGGGGGCAGGACAAGGGGTGCTCGGTGAGGGACTGGCGGTCATGGCCCAGAGCCATTCATGAGGGCCTCCCTGCCCCCGATTACCGGGGGGTTGGTAGGCGGTGGGAAGCCCCCGCTGACGGCGCTAGCAAAGCAGTGAGGAGCCGGAAAGTCAGGGAGAACAGCGGTGGTTCTGGGTGGCGGAGGGATGCCTTTCCTCGGGCTCTTCCCAGACGGTGCGAGCCCGGGGACTGCCGCCTGAGAGGAGAGATAGAGAGCCTGGGCTGGGGGCTGGCTGCTAGGAAAGGCCTGGCCGCGGCTTAGGCAAGCAGCTCTCTTGCACCACTCCTAAAATTCCATTGAAAGGTTACAAAATCACAGGAAAGTTTGAAAAACGCTGCGCGACAGCAGAAGTCAGGAGAAAAGTGCGCAAGTGCTTGAGGGAGATGAAGGTGGAGCAGGATGGCGTCCCGAGCGCGCAGCCCCTTCGCGGCGCCGGCCCCGCCGTGCTGCGGTTCGGCTCTGCCGCTGTGCTGTACGGCGCGGAGAAACCTACGCAGCGCTGCGCCGGGTCCGCCCTGCCACGGGAGCACCCACACGTAAGGTTTGTGCGCTGAGCATACCGGCGGGACTGCGCTAGAGCCAGCCCAGGGCGTGGGTGTCCCTGCCCGGCAGTGAGCCGTGGGCCGCGGCTGCCTTCGGCACAGGCGCATCCCACACACGGTGTGTTGAATTAAGCACTGGCCCGAAAACACAGTGCTGTGTTGCCTTCAGTATTGCCGTAACCCTGGGCATACAAAGTAACCTCTCAAATACTGCTAGGTTTTAACAAATTTGGAGGGGGGTGGGGGGGGGGAACCAAAAACAAAAAAACCCAGATTATCTGCTGCTAGGATTGGCCGAGTAAGAAGAGCAGTCTGTAAGATTGGCTGGTGGAGCTGTGGCCCTAGCCACCTACTTGGTATCGCTCAGAAATGCCTGGTGTGTGCTCCCGTTTCATAGCACAAACTCAGGATGCAGTGTCTGGTCTGACTCCGGTTGAAGCCAACGGAGTCTCTTCCAAAAGGCTTGCGGTAGGAGCCCCGGGAGGCTGCAGCACTCCTGAGGGACTCCCCAGGCAGCCAGGTGATTGTTTCACACTGCGGTGCTGTGGATCAGCTCAGCCTAGGCTGCTCTACCGCTGCATGTCTTCTAACGAAAACAGCCAGGGCTGTTCCTAATTAAAGGAAACAGAACTGCCTGAACTACCCATTAGGAAAAGGAAACTGCAAGAGAAGCAGGAAACTGAAGAATGGAGTGAGGGAACTGGCTCACGTAAACATAATGAAAGCTCATTAGGTCTTAGACATTCGTGTTGGGGTAAACTCATCTCTCATGACACCAGAAAACATGATTTAGGGATGTATATTGATATTAGAACACGACTTAGGGCTGTATATTGATCCTTCAAAGTCCTTGGAAATTACTCCATTGAATTAAGTGAAGCTGGATTAAGACTTTAGTTGTTAGTGCTCAGTCATTTTTGCTACAATACATAGTATTGGGAAGTTTGAGTCATTTACAACTGATATGCTTTTCTCAGCTCCACAAATCATGTCCATCCATTTTTTTTAACAAAAATATAGCATAATGTTTTCTTGCTGGACAGTTGGGTTTAAATTATTCTCAGATAAATCATTTAGGTTTGTTGGCTTATTTCTTTTCTTACCTCATCTGAGCAGACTACAAATAACCATTCTTTGTTTTTATTATGTTTGAGAAAGCTAGCCATCTTTTGGGGCGATGGCTACCACTTATTCTGTGATCAGTAACATGTTCACGCCCCATGGGAAAAGGTTTTAGAAGAACTATTTGAACACAGTTAAAAACACATCCTGGTTTGCATCACTCTGACAACACAAAGCGAATTTACAGCCCTTGGTGCAGTGCAAAGCAGCTGGAACGTACTGGGCAATCTGGCTCATTACATGTAAAACTCTTATCTTTGCCCTATTTTACTACATTCCTTATTACTAAAGCTTTTTGTGTGGAAAGAGGATTTGTATGAGAATTATTCCCCACCTGAAATCATAATCCTCTTTGTGGCCACTGTAAATAACTTCTTCAGCACCCACATATAATATCATAACCATACACTGATGACTGCAGTTGGAAACTAAGGGAGAATAGCTCTGAAGAGACAGAGTTATGGAAATATGGACCATACTCTTACAATCATTCTTGCACATGAATTACTGTGAGCCTATGTGCAGTCCTACTAGACTCCCTGAGCCTAAATTATCCCCTGTGTAATTCCACCATAATCTATAGAATTAATGTGGCTCAATGAAAAGCTATCAAATAGGCATCGTGATCTCTTTGTTCCGCTCTGTGCTGGGGCCACACTGAGCATCCTTGATGGAAGACATGTAAGTGGGTGGATGGCAAGTCCTACACATGGAGTCAGGCCTAGTCACATCTGAGATGGATCCTACCCATCTGACCCTGGTAAATCCTGGTTTAATCAGTTGGCTCAGCTGAGAAGGAGCAGAATGATTGCCCTGCAGGACAAGGTTGTTTTTTCTCAAGAGAGCTAAACTCTGTACAGGAAGTTAAACTGCTGGCACTACCTCCAAAGGGCAACATACAAAGGGAAGGAGGAAGGCTCGCTGAATGTTGTGGCTGGTCTGAGGGAGGGGAGTAGGGTGCTGAGCTGGGGAGGGGGGTGGTACCAGCCATCGGGCTGAGTAAGAGAAGATGAAGAAAATACACCACTGGGTGTGTGTTTGTGGTCATGAGCGTGGGTGCGATTTTGCCTAGAGCAGAGGAGTAGGTTCTTGGGTGGGTGTGGGAGCTGCTGTGTTCAGAAGTACCAGTGTGGGAGGAAACTGGAGCAGGGAGTCCTGCTGGCTTGGTATGGGCAAAAGGTGACTCTGGTGAGGAGCAAGCCCTGCTTTGTGATGGAGCTCAGTGGCCTGCAGGTAACCAGTGAGGAAGATGGCTAAAGAAAGTGCTTTCCAATAACCTAGTATTTTAAGGAATGGAAGAATGCTCTAAGCTTTCTGAGTGACAATATGTCCTCTTCTAAAGACAAAGAGGAAAAAATACTAATGAGTGAGTACTAACCTGCTGAGGCAAGGGGAAGGCTGTACTGCTTGCTTACCCTTTGAAGTGCTTTAGCTAAGAGGCAAGGAGCTAACTAAGCCCCTTTGCAATTCCTTTCAAGTTGAGGAAGGCTTTTCCAAGCTTCCCTGTCCCATGGCAGTGTGTTAACTAGTCCTGGTGTTGTGAAATGTCCTGTCCCAGGGTGCCAGTGACACCAACAGTAATGTTTTAGCCTACTTAACTTATATGACTAAAGTTATTAAAGCAGCTATACGATAAATGCAGCTTGTGACTCTAGTAACACTTGTATCCTCCAGCTGGCTGATACCCCCTGAGACCAAACATCAGGACAGTGTGCAGTGGTACTGGAGAAACAGCAGAATCAAAACTCTGCAGAAGGAGCCAATGGTGAGCTTTGGCTGTACTGGGTTTGATCTTTCATTTCTTAGAATTTGCTTTTGAAATGAATCAGTGTTCTAGGTAACTTGTATGACATCTCTTCATGTGTTATCTCAAATACCTACTCTTAAACATTGCTGTGCTCATACTACTCATGAATTGGGAAGACTTGAGGAGCATGCAGTACTGCCCTTGGTACTTCAGTTAAACATGCTGTGCTCTGTGTGCACTGTACTGTTTCTTGACTGCTTTAACAGATTATTCTCATCCCACGAGGGGTCCTCCTGCCTTGTAGAACAATTATGAGGTGTCCATAGCCCACTCCTCTTTCCTCTGTGCCAGATTACAGAAGATGACTTTTTCTTGGCAGTCATTAATTCTACTTAAATGGCCAGCCTGCAAGTGCCTGAAAATCAACATCTGGAAAAACTAAGTACACAGACTTCCTACAAATGCCACGGGCTGAATCATGGGGCCAAATTCAGCCTTGATGGAATTACTGTCTTAGAGCTGTCTTCCGTTTTCCCTATATTGCTTGAGTAAATTCCCTTATATGGAGATGTCTTCAGAGATACGTCTGATGTCAAAATGCTCAGAGAATTGCCTGGGACCGAATCTAAAATACTGAAGTAGAAAACAGAAATATAAGCCCAGGCTTATCTTAAAAAGGGATGGTGGTGAAAAGCCCTAATTAGACAAGTATCAGTTGTAGGAGTGGGAGCCTGAGTCTTATTTTTGAAAGAGTCCTCTTTGTGTCTACTTTTTAAAGACATAAATGTTACTCACATTCATGATGAAATAAGCTGCAGAAGTGAAAGACTTACCTACATGTTTGCATTTGTAGAGTTTAAGTTATATTAAAAACAAACCAATATATTCAGGTTGTTAAAGTAGCTAAATGCTTGCTTCTTAATCCATCAATTTTCATTGATTGCAACACTGATGTCTATTGTCCTCCATCCTCATATGAAAATAAAGGTTGAGTTTTTGTTTGTGGTTTTGATTTTTTTTTTTGTTTTGTTATCTTGGTGGTGCTAGCTGTTGATAAATCAGCCTAGGGCAGACTTATGCACTTTTGTATTTTTATTGGACATTCATGACCTTCCCTTAAAATGTGATAGCTGCATTCTTATCAGTGCTAGAGAACAGCTGAATGCCGAAGCGTGTTCCCGGATAGAGCTAATATGAAAGAAAAAGGCTAAAAATATCACTTCCCTGCAAGCTGATTAGTGTGGAGGGTCCTGCATTGGCATGTGCCTCCCCCCTTGCCTGAGCGAAAGTCTTGCTGCTGGCATTGGTTTTTAACTTGCTAAAAGCAGTACAGAAGCAGAAGGCAACAAAAGACTTCAGGCTGCTTGCTGTGCAATCAAAATGCCTGACATGTTTCACAATTTTCTTCTTCAAGCAGTGTATCAGGCAAGAAACTTTGTTGGCTTGCAACATGTAGGCTCCTGTTAGGTAGGCTTCTCTTCTCCATCAGTAAGACCTAAACCATCTGCAGACAGTCTGTGCCATCAGCATCCATGTACCCAAGAGTTTGTTTCTGTTTGGCAGCAAGCTAAATATTAACAGCCATCAGTTGCATTTCACAGCCATGTTTGCCTATGGGAACAAGGAAAGGCCTGCAGGGACAGTGTGTTAGAAGAACTGCTCTTTGTGAGGCTGATAGGACTGTGGTGTCATCGTCTTGGGTTTTTTTCCTACTTCTGAAGAAAAAAAAAACCAACAACTCAACTCTCATATCACCACTTAAGGCAGACTTGGTAGGCCAATAACTTGGCACTGCATCTTTGTACTCTTGCTAAAAAGAACACCAGGCCCCCTGAAAGTGGTGGCTTTTTCTTTAATTATTTCGCTTCTGACAGCCCTTAAAACTTCCCATCAGTCACAGTGTTGCTCCTGAAGTTCTGCTTCCTTGGCAGCCACAAGCATCAGAGAACTGGGGCCTGGACCAACTGAGCAGCCAGAATTTTCCCTTGCAGTGTCAGGGAGCAGATAGCAGGGAGCAGAGGACACCCTTACTGCCAACAGACAGTTTGGATTCGCAGGGTGATAGTGCAGCCATCAAGAGAAGTATCAAGCAGCCTCCAGGCTAGCTGGTGATTTTGGCCTGGGGGCATGCTGGGACTGCTGGCTGAACACCTTCAACTTAGTAAGACTTGATATGAAGGAAGTGTTTGGCTCTTCTCAAGCTCTGAGTGAATGCAGAACTGGCTGATAGAACCAGTTGACTGCAATGAGGAATGGCTTTGAGGACTGAAACTTTCCTGACTTTTCTGTCAAGCTTCCTGAGTCAGGTTTCTGCTCTGTTTTGGGGGGATCATCCTACTAGGGAATTAGAGGAAGGGAGAAAACAATTACTTGGTGATATTTTGTGCTTCTGTAATTCTTGGCTATCACTTTAATTTTCTATATATGCATATAAAATACAACTTCACACATATAGATTTTGAAGAGGCAGTGTCTGGCTCTCCAGGGTGTGGACAGAGACTGTTACATTTACCATTTGGCTGATGCCTGCTCACAGTGCTCTGAGATTGAACACATAATCTCCATCCCCAGAAGTCAATTTTTCTGCCACTTGAGCATGTTCTCCGTGTTTGTTTGGGTGTAGCTCTTAACAGGGGCTGGATAAATTCATGTCTTCCAATTTTAATTATCTAGGCAGCATTTCTTTGAATCATAGAATCACAGAATGGGCTGGGTTGGAAGGAACTTCCAAAGGTCATCCAGTCCAACCCCCCCCCCCCCATCCCCTGCACTCAGCAGGGACACATCCTCAGCTAGATCAGGTTGCCCAGAGCCCTGTCCAGCCTCACCTTGAAGATCTCCAGGGACAGGGCCCCAGCCACCTCCCTGGGCAACCTGTTCCACTGTTCCACCACCATCACAACAAAGAACTTGTTCCTCACTTCCAATCAAAATCTGCTCTGCTCTAGTCTGAAGCCATTGTCCCTCATCCTGTCCCTGCAGGCCTTTGCAAACAGTCTCTCTGCAGCCTTCTTGTAGCCCCCTTCAGATACTGGAAGGTCACTGCTAGGTCTCCGCAGAGCCTTCTCTTCTCCAGGCTGAACACTCCCAGCTCCCTCAGTCTGTCCTCATAGCAGAGCTGCTCCAACCCCCTGATCATTTCTGTAGCCCTCCTCTGGACCCTCTCCATCAGATCCATGTCCTTCCTGTGTTGAGGGCTCCAGAGCTGGATGCAGTACTCCAGGTGAGGTCTCACTAGAGCAAAGTTGCAGAATGCCCCCTCTAGATCTGCTGGCCACACATCTTTTGATGTCTGAAATAAGACTAATTCATAATCAGAAATATGTTTCCACCTCTGACATGATATTACAAGCTTGAGGAAGTGTGGTGTTACTTTCTCTTTTTGTTACCTTTAGCTCATTGTCCTTCTTTGCACTTTCATGGTAAAGCTTTACTTAGAAGTCAAAGTAAGTTCAACAGCAAAAGGACACACAGAAAGTGATGTTCCGAGTGTTTTGTAAGGCTGCTCAGGACTGCAATGGTATGAAGGAAAAAAGGCTGCTCAGTGTGGCACATGATGAGTGAGTAGCTGAGCTGCTGTGGCACTTAGCCAGAGGCTGACTCCCACAGCACGGAGATGCTGTTATTACAATAGTGAGGATCCCAAATCTGTTTGGATAAGAGAGGTTTCAAATAATCCATGTCACTGTTAATGTACTTCAGTGGATGTCAGAGGATGTGATTCAGACTTGAGAGGAGGAAAGAGAATTAGGAGTAGCTGGTAACTGAGACTGTACGAGAATATAGAATCCTGAAGGTTTGAGCCACTTTATCCCAGATCATTAATCTTGTCCATTTTTTGCTTGTGCTGCATCCCACACGGCTTCAACGTTTCCAAGAGATGGTGAGTGTGAGTTTTTTTGGTTTGTTTTCTTTTTTGTGTGTGTGCCTGCTGTGGAAAAGTCCTTATTTGCTTAAGTTTTAATGCAAGTAACACCCATTGTTTAAAACTCACTGACATCAATACGATGTCCTTTGTGTGTGTTAAGTGCACTTGCTGCCAGTGCAGTGCTGAGAACAGTTCAGTACCTGCAGGTCTGTTGACATTTATCTCCACAAGTGGGGGGCTGGGGCGAAGTAAGAGCTGCATGCAAGTAGAAATCACTGCTAATGTTTAGTTGTAAACACAAAGGGAGATTCTAGATAGGGAGATTCATAACTGTAAGCAAAGAGAGAGAATTTTGGTTTGTATCTGCATTGTATAATAAACCTTCTTCAGAGGCAAAGCCAGGCAAGTGAGCCTGGTATTCCAGAAAGAGTCATGGCATCTCAGCCAGCTCCTTGTGGTGTTACAGACCAAGAGTTAATTCAGACTACCCTGTGTAAAACCTTCATTGTTTTGTGTTATATATTCTGACTCTTTTAATAAACCTGAAAGAGCTCTGTGTGTGTGTGTGTGTGCAGGGGAGCAGGCAGCAGTCATAATATCTCTCCTCTCAGAATGATCTGTTCAGTCTTTCCCGAAGCAGTACTTTGCGTGGAAACTGCTCTGTATTTTCTCAGCCTCCCAGTCTTGTTACTCAAGGAAAAACTTAAATGAAGACTTTCAGGTATTCTCTCTAGTCTGGTGTTAAACTGCAAGCATGCTCAGAACTGTGATGGTGGACTGAGATAACTACCTCTGCTTGTCAGTGGCCAGCTTCTGTCTGTAAGAGGCAGAAGAGCAGAGATCCCCACACCGAGCATTTTTGAAGGTAGCTATTTTGTATCTAGCTGCAATGCCAAATCTCACTCCGTTTGCCTTTTTGAAAAGCAGGCTACTTTTAAAAATAATGATCACAAATATTAATGTGCAGCTGTTGTCACTTAAAGGCTTGGTTTAAAACACTACAGCATAGCTTTTAGTATTTTTCTTTTCGGTGTGGATGTAAAAAGATCCCTAACTGTGATTCCCAGCTGTCGTGCCTGCGCTTTCACAAACGGCTGCCTGCAAAACCAGGCCCTGTTTACTGCTGCTGAATAATAATTCCTGGTCTTCATCTTGGCAGTGACGTTGCAGAGATAGCCTCTAAGCCACTGAATTGGAGGTTAGAACATTCATTTCAGTGTCAGCTGACATCCCGAGCTGGATCATAAATGAAAAGCAGCAGAGTTCAACTGCACTGTGTAACAATAAAGCAGGAAACACCAATTGCCAAACTGCTGGCAGCTGAAAGTAGAATTTACAGTAATGCTAACCGAGCAGATCTGGCTGCTGATACAACATCACAAATATCCATTCTTTATTAAAGCAAGCTGAGGGTTTGGATTTGAGGAATGATTGTGCACCAGTGCATAGAAGAGGCAAGACTACACATGACAGCTTCACTGTGCGATTTAAAATGCTTCTTAAATCTCAACATGAAAAACCAACCCTGGAACTTTGTGTTAGGGACAACTTAAAAATTATCTGCTGCATAGTGCAAGGATAACTTCACCTGTCTATGAATATTCTCTCTCTCAAGTGCATACAAAAATCTCTTTGAGCACCCTGTCTAAGTCCAACCCTTTCCACGTCACCTCACTGCATAGCTATCAATACCTGACCTCTGTATCAAAAATCCCCAAACAAATCCAGTGCTCTTGCCATGCTCCCCCCATAAACCACCCCCAACCAATCAACCAACTAACCAAAAACCACACAAACCCCCTCAACCACACATACACACACACACAAAAACCCTACAACTCCCCCTCACCCCCCCAAAAAATCCCAACCAAACCAAACAACCTAAGCCACCCAAGCCCCAAATGAAACGCTCTGTGAAGAACAGTGACAAACACCTGCACTACTGGAGCAGTCTATGCTGCCATTCATGAAGCATGAATTGGCAACAGACTTGTTTAAGATGCACAATACCTTCGCCGATAATGTGTAATACATTGTTTAAAACAAGACCCACTCCTTGCATACACCCCTCCCTTACACCGTTTTCATCTGTCGAACATTATTATTGCCCCCAGTCCCTCTCTTCTTGGAGAATAACAAGCAAATCAAACCCCTTTCCTAGCTCTGTTCCCCAGGTACAAGCACAGGTAACAACAGGCACGTGTAAAGCTGATGTTGGCAACCCACAGCTGCACCTTTCTATAGCTACACATTTGCTTATAGACTGTTATAGACACAGCTGAGTGTGTCATTGATTATTTCTAGTGCATGCACATTTCTGTCTGACCTATTAACCGGATTATCACAGGATGTTAGGGGTTGGAAGGGACCTCTGGAGATCTTCCAGTCCAAGCCCCCTGCCAGACCAGGACCATAGAATCCAGAACAGGTCACACAGGAACACATCCAGACAGAGCTGGAAAGGCTCCACAGAAGGAGACTCCACGACCTCTCTGGGCAGCCTGTTCCAGTGCTCTGGGACCCTCACAGTAAAGAAGTTCTTCCTCCTGTTGAGGTGGAATCTCCTGTGCTGCAGTTTCCATCCATTGCCCCTTGTCCTATCACAGGGCACAAGTGAGCAGAGGTTGTCCCTGTCCCTTCCTTCCTGGCACCCAGCCTTCAGACATTTATAGACATTGATCAGATCCCCTCTCAGTCTTCTCCTCTCCGGACTAAACACCCCCAGGTCTCTCAGTCTCTCCTCACCAGGCAGTGCTCCAGTCCCTTCAGCATCCTTGTAGCTCTCCATTGGACCCTCTCCAGCAGATCTCTGTCGCTTCTGAACTGGGGAGTCCAAAATGTGATGCAATATTCCAGGTGAGGTCTCGGTAGGGCAGAGTAGAGAGGGAGGAGAACCTCCCTGGATCTGCTGGACGCACTCTTAATGCACTCCACAATCCCATTGGCCTTCTTGGCCACCAGGGCACATTGCTGTCCTATGCAGAACTTGTCCACCAGCACTCCCAGGTCCTCCACAGGGCTGCTCTCTAGCAGATCACCTCCTGACCTGTACTGCTGCAGTTTATTCTTCCTTCCCAGGTGCAGGACTTTTGTCCTTGTTGAACCTCATTAGGTTCCTCTCTGCCCAGCTCTCAGTCTGCACAAGTATCTGAATGGCCTCACAGCCTTCAGGTGTCTCATCCAAGCCTCCCAGTTTGGTATCATCAGCAAAATTGCTGAGCAGACTGTCTGTCTCATCATCAATGTCATTGATAAAGATGTTGAAAAGGACTGGCCCCCAGCACTGATCCCTGATGTTATAAAACACCTTAGAATTTTTTTGGGGTGAGGAGGTATAACAGATATAAGAGATACTAAAAGTGACATTTTACACCGTGCCAAATAATCAGAGTCAAAACAAGCATCTCAGCACAGGCTGCCTGCTTGTATCACACAGCACTCTGCTCCTTCTCCATTACCACTGCAGCATGAGACAGCCATGCAGGTGACAAATGCTGTCCAAAGCCACTGCAGAGAAAGCTGCTGGGTTTCTTCAACTCTCATGCAAAATCCTATGCCTTATGAAACTGCCTTCTGCAAGATGACCTCTGCCTCCAAGTACTTCATATTATTTCAACAATACTGCTCACAGGACTGTCCTTATGCTATAAGGAAACAGAGTGATTCAAAATGTTAAATCTGAGTTTCAGGAAGGTCTGTGTTCAAATGGTGCTGCTACATACAACCAGAAAGGCTCAGTGCTTACTTTCTCCACACTCAGCCACCACCTAAAGCAACCCGGAGGTTACTGGTACCGTGTGTGGTCTCAACATGGGCCAGCAAAAGGGGAGGAATATCAAAGCGCTGGCTGAGAGCCAAGGAGCTTCTTCAAACAGTGCACATAGTGCTTGCTTGTGCTCTGCCTTATGGTGACCAGTGCCAGCAGTTTTCTCACTTGGATGACTGTCAGATCTTGTGCAAGAATGCAACTCAGTTTTCTTTAAATGCACTTTTTTTTTGAAAGCTCTCATTTTATGCTGTGAAATTTCTGAACTGGGTTTTTCTGTCCCATAACGCAGGCAGCACCTTCCCAGTGCATTGCTCTAGTGGCAGTTAAATAAGCCTCAGTTAATTGATCTTTGTGTGTTCATCACAGGCTGCTGCTTGGATGCCATTTTTGGCAGCACAGTGGCTAAGGTGCACTGCTAAGCTCATTTGGGTGTGAGACAAGGACAGAAAAAAAAGTCTCACTTTGTCAGCTTATGTTCTGTGGCCCCTTACACAGATCTAAGAGGATCATTTTGCTCTACAACCACGATCACAGATCACAGGATGTTAGGGACCTCTGGAGGTCTTTGGGTCCAACCTCCCTGCCAGAGCAGGACATTGATCAGATCCCCTCCCAGCCTTCTCCTCTCCAGACTGACCACCCCCAGGTCTCTCAGCCTTTCCTTATCAGGCAGTGCTCCAGTCCCTTCATCATCCTTGCAGCCCTCTGTTAGACTCTCTTGAATAGATCCCTGTCCCTCTTAAACTGGGGAGCCCAGAAATGGATGCAGTATTGCAGATGAGGTTTCACTAGGGCAGAGTAGATGGGGAGGAGATTTGTATCTCTAAAATGGTCAATGTGCTATTTGTATACAGCAGTCTTTTGTTTCAAGGCATTACCTGCCATCTGTTAAGACAGGGTGTTTGTGCAAGAAGCCAGAGCTCTGAAGAACTGTGTGGGTACAACTTAAGAAGTTACTTCTGGGACTTTGACTATTGTCCCCAGAAATCCTTAGTGGCTTGCGAAATGTTACAGAGCAGCACAACTTTATTGGAATGGTCACTACAGTGTTAAGAAATTGGACTCGTTGGCTCAAAGCAGATCAGTCTGCTTAGCATTCCTCTGGCAGAACTTGGAAACCATCTCCTAAGGTGTTTTTATCAAGAGCCAACCTTCTTCTCATGTTGGTGTTTTATTGCAGTCCAACTGGCGCTCCTCTTTCATCTGCCGTTCCGCTTCTTCCAAAATAAAATTAACCTGCTCTGTTCATGTACATGCAATATATACTCTCCAGTAGAAGACAACCAGTTCAAAAGAGAAGTAACTTTGAATACTTAATATCTGACAGCTAATGTGTGTCTACATACAACAATCTGAATTTGCCTTCCAGGCTAGGACTTGGGGAAAGAATTTCTGGAATTCTTCTCTTCTCTTGAATCTTTGCCAGTTTTGATAATGCTATAAGCCATAAAATCAAACTTACTTTCTTTAAGAATATATTTCTTCCCTATTTGCTTCAAATCCATATGATATTATGTTTAATGGAGAAAAAAAAAGAGGTGACCTACTTCACTCCAAACGTCCCTTGTAGACATAATACTAATGTGTTTATATCAACATTAATATTTAAGGGAGAGAGTCAGACACAGCAAAACCCAAGAATCTAAAGACAAGAAATCCACTCTGTGACCTTTAGGTTTTGAGATAGACACTGGGAGCAGTTTTCTGTTCTTCCATATTGGGAGCAGGAAGAGTGCATTTTTCTCCTGTAACTGTGACAGTTTGGTTGTACTCACCTACCAGCCACAAAAAGATAAAAGCTACTTAACAACAAAATGCTACTTTACTTCTTTCCTGTGCTCTGTGCCTTGAAGGCTTTGGTCAGGATTTGGGTGTGATCGTTCTGATTCTCAGCTCTCCTGAGTAGTTCTAGCTGCTTCAACTTCAGACACTTCTGGGTCATTCCTAAGTTTGCACTCACCAAGACTGATCATAAACTGCCAAAAAGCAATTGCCCTGAACTTAAGCTGGCACTTGATCCAATCATCAGTAAAGAAAACTGCAACCAGCAGAAGGAGATGGGCACCACCCCAGTCTCTCTGAGCTGGTTACCCAGATTAAAGCTCACTTTGTACGTGCTGTGTTAACCTGTGCTTCCCAAGCTGACCAAACACAGCACAGAATGTGCTCTTGGGGGAACACAGGCAGAGATGCTCTCAGCTTGCTCTCCCAAAAGGCTGCCAGGAAGTAAATGTGGAATAGTCTTCCCAAGTCCTTGAAAATGAGATTCCTTCACATCAGATGTTCTGGAGCAGGTCAGTGTTTCAGAACAGCCTCTTGTGAAGAAATCTTCTGTTACCTTCAGAGCATTGACATGGAGTTTGAACAGTCAAGTGCTTTCCTTTAGCAGCAGTCATTGCCATGCAGGTGGCAGGTGGAAGAAATCCCTGGAGCTCCCTAGTGTTCAAAGGCAGACTCATCAAGTTTATGAACCTGTTGTCTGAAAGCACGCCAAAAACCAATGTCCTGCCCTGGGCAGGGCTTGGAGGGAAGAACTGAGCAGCCAGGGCTGCCTTCTCTGAATCCTAGAGCAGGATCAGGACAGGCTGCACTTCGCTTGTCTCTGAACACAGTCATAGGATCACAGGACGTTAGGGGTTGGAAGGGACCTCTGGAGATCTTCCAGTCCAAGCCCCCTGCCAGACCAGGACCATAGAATCCAGAACAGGTCACACAGGAACACATCCAGACAGGGCTGGAAAGGCTCCAGAGAAGGAGATTACACAATGTCTCTGGGCAGCCTGTTCCAGTGCTCTGGGACCCTCCCAGGGAAGAAGTTCCTCCTCCTGTTGAGGTGGAATCTCCTGTGCTGCCTCCATTCTCATTCCCCTCTGATCTAGTTCCCTTGCAGAACAGAGAGCACTAATCTAAACTACCAGCAGCCATAATAAAGGCTGCTGTATCTCCACTTCACCAAGCTATCTGTGGTCCTGATAAAGCAGTCCTCACTCCACTTCAGGGATAAAAAGCCCTTGCACATATCAGGTTTACTTCAGCCAGGTCATTTTCAAGGACCTGAGTATTTACTGCACAGACAGTCCTTTCCACATAGTCTTAACTCATTAACTGTTCTGCTCTTTAATGTCAACATAATCTGGTTTAAAAAACCCCACAAACCCTCTCTGTTCTGCATTCTCATGTGACCACATCAAGGGACTCTGCTTATGTTGATGATTATTAAGCCTGTTGGACAGGTTAGAGCAGCTGGCTCCCCCACAGGGCCTGGCAACATCCTGACAGAAGCTTTCTCCATGATGTCTTCTGATGATTGTGAATGATCTTCTGTGTGAGGTAGACTATCCCCCTAGACCTTTGCTTCCTAACAGCAGGAACCACCCTTTCTGTTCATCTAAATTGCACCCCTCATGCCCTACCAGCATAGCTGCTGCAGCATTTTGCCATCTGACACTGAGGGAAAGGCTTCAGAGGGCAATTCTTCTCCTGCTGCAGCAGCCAGGCTGTGTACTCTGTGGAGTGCTTCTGCTGCTCTTTGAGCTCTTCTCTTTGTGTTTCTACAGCCAGACACAGAGCTCTCTGTGCCTGCAGATGACAGATGTGTTTACATTGCTTCAGAGGTGGGACAGTATGTGGAATGATATTTTGATAGATGAATGGCAATGCTGAAGTAGACCTTCATGTGCTTAGCTACACCAAATAACTGCTCAGAGTTGTTCCCATTTGCCATGACAAAAGCTTCAGCACCTATGGTATGGCTGGAAGGAAGGTGCTTAAATGAGAAAAGAGCATGTACTGAAAGTCATAGTCACGGCACCAGGAAAAGAGAGGGAACCTCTCTTCCTTCTCCTATTACAGGATCACAGGATGATCACAGGATGTTAGGGGTTGGAAGGGACCTCTGGAGATCTTCCAGTCCAAGCCCCCTGCCAGACCAGGATCACAGAATCTAGCACAGGTCACACAGGAGCACATCCAGACAGGGCTGGAAAGTCTCCAGAGAAGGCAGCCTGTTCCAGTGCTCTGGGACCCTCCCAGTGAAGAAGTTCCTCCTCCTGTTGAGGTGGAACCTCCTGTGCTGTAGTTTTCATCCATTGCCCCTTGTCCTATCACAGGGCACAAGTGAGCAGAGGTTGTCCCTGTCCCTTCCTTCCTGACCCCCAGCCCTCAGACATTTATAGACAGATCTACATTATACACAGATCTAGGAGGATCTTTGTGCTCTACAACCATGATCACAGATCACAGGATGTTAGGGACCTCTGGAGGTCTTTGGGTCCAACCTCCCTGCCAGAGCAGGACATTGATCAGATCCCCACCCAGCCTTCTCCTCTCCAGACTGACCACCCCCAGGGCTCTCAGCCTCTCCTCACCAGGCAGTGCTCCAGTCCCCTCATCATCCTTGGAGCCCTCCCTTGGACTCTCTCCAGCAGATCCCTGTCCCTCTTGAACTGGGGAGCCCCAAACTGGATGCAATATTCCAGGTGAGGTCTCAGTAGGGCAGAGTAGAGAGGGAGGAGAACCTCCCTGGATCTGCTGGACACACTCTTGTTAATGTACCTGATATTATTACTGATAGTAACACTTCTTGTTGTTGATGTTGTTATTATTATTTCAAATATCATTTATTATTATTATTATTATTACTACTGATAGTAACACTTTTTCCTTTTCTCTATATTAGAGACTGAACCACTTGAGTTTTCCCCAGTGGCAGTTTGCTCTCTGTGATGTAAGTTTGCTACGGATTTTTGCTCATGAGCTTTGAACAAAGTGCTTTTTCAACCTGTAAGTACTGTGCTCATAGCATGACACTTACTACCTTTTAATTTATCTTAAGAAATGAGCAGCAACTTTCAAAAGTTTTCACTACAGATTATAAGGACAGCTCTGATGAGTCCAGAGGGAAAATCATACTGATTTAATGCTCTGGGGGTTTTGGAAGGCTGTGAAGGACAAACTGTCATAAAGCCAACTTAATATAACTGTTTCCTTTATTCTCTGAGGATTCAAAAGAGACTTCACTGCTAGCATAAAAGAAATAAAGCCTGTTGTGCCAGAACAAGACTTTGTTTCTTGCCATTTGGAAAACCACACAAAGTTTCCTTACAGGAAATGTTACATTCATACAAATCCCCATATATATTTGTAGACAAAAATTGCCATTCACAGAGCAGGAAAACTACATGAAAAGAGAGAGAGAACAGACCATTGTAGGCTCTTGGGGAACAGACCTGCATGATGGATAAATACAGCTACATGAAAATGCACTTCAGTGTGGGCATATCTTTATTATTGTCTCAGTTTCCAGCACCAGCCTCATTTCTTCACAGTGGAAATAAATGACGACCTGAATGCATTCCTGCAGTCAGGAGCTTGCAGAGTTTATTTGAGGGAAATCTCCTCTGTTGTTACACTATTCGACCAAGATACACTGACCTGGGGTATTTTTCCTTTAGCTCAGGCCACTGAACGATGAAATAATCTGACAAGTAGTAGAGAATCTTTCCAGACAAGGATAAAGTTTCCACACGGCAGATGCTCTCCACATACACAATGACTGCTCTCTTTATTCTGAGAAGCCCAAGAAGGAGAGCAGATATACAGACAGGAACACATGTTCCTGGTCCATTGCACAATATCTGAAAGAGAGGAAACATTTTGGAAGAGTAAAAGATGAGCAAAGAATTGTAAGTGTGCATATTCATACAACATCACATTCACCGTACAAAGAGAAATTATTTCCAAAGGTACTTTATCAAACAGAAGAGGCAAGTGAATATGACGAAAAAGGGAGGAGGGGAATGGGACAAATGAAACTCCTTGCTTCAAAGTGGCTGCCAAAAAAGATCACCTTTCCTTAGGGACAAGGAGAAGAGCTCTGAGGTGGCACAGGAAGCAGAATTCCTTGACTCAGGAGTACGTAACTAAAGCAGTGGCGATCTCAGACACAGCTTCACAGATTCACAGGTTGCATCAGGTTGGAAGGCACACTCAAAGGTTATCTTGTCCAATCCCCCTGCAATCAGCAGGGACATCTCCAACTAGAGCAGGCTGCACAGGGCCACATCCAGTCTGATCTTGAGCGTGTCCAAGAATGGGGCCTCAACCACATCCGTGGGCAGCCTGTTCCAGTATAAGATGATGAGAGGCTCAAGCACTTAGCTGTGAGAAGCGGCTGAGGGAGCTGCCTGCAGAGCTGCTGGGGGAACAGATCCCAGCAGAGTGGGGCAGGCTCAGGGCCATGGCACAAGACACAAGGACAAGAGGCACTGGGCTGGAGCCAGAGGGTGAGGGTGCCTCTAGAGAAACACTTCTGCAGCATCAGGAGAGGCCCTCACTGGAAGCTCTTGGCTGGGAAGTCAAAGCTTGCGTTGTATCAGTTGTGAGATTTCTGCATAGATTAAAGCATAATGAGGCCAAAGAAGTTTAGTTAGGGTGACTGAACCTGGGATCCAGTTATAAACCTCCTCACCTTCAGCTTAAGTCAGCAAACACTTCAGGAGTTCAGCAAAAATGTGCTGATGAATTCGGACGTTTATCAGAAGGTGCTGACACCTGTGGCTGGACTTCTTATTCTTTTTTTTTAAATGTTAATGAGCACCACTCCAGAGAAACAAGCACATGGAGGAAGGTGTTTGGTCAATACAGGCCACAGTCTTGTCACAGAGGATCTCAAATTCACTCATCAGTGTTAAAATTACAAGAAAGTGGTGCTTCCATTTTAGACCTTGGTAAACTGGAAACCAGATTGCTTTAAAGATTTAAGCCAGGGTATGTGAAGTATCAAGATTGATTTCTGGCAAGGAATTTCTTACTAAACTTAACTACTGCCATGTAATCAGTACTCTTCTGCACAGCTGTGGGGAACATGGAAATAAAGAGTTCTTTCATAAAATCATGGCCCTATATCCTATAAACTCATATTATCTTCAGCAGCTTCTGAAAGGTATTATATTGGGGGGAGGGGGAGAGAATATCAGAGCTTCTGTTTCAGGGCTGGAGCAATTATTTCAGAATGCTTCTTTCCCTGCTTGGTGGTGAGATCCCACTGATAAACTGGCTAACAATAATAACACCTTAGCCTCAGTTAAAAGCAGCAGTAGCAGCAGCTTTGGAGCTACTGATTTTCAAACACTCTCACCTATAAACTTTCCTCTGCCTTTAAGATAGCCTTAGAAATCTAGCTTGGGGTTGTGATGACCATACTGCAGTGCTTTCTTATCAGAATCAACAGAATGCAGAACTATTCTGATCTGATGGTTGATGTGAAGTGAGCTATTTACTCATGCCAGACTTGCTAACATTTTTTGACAGTCACTTAACAAGCCACGTGCTGTGCAGTGTTTGAATCTCCAAATGCTGGGGTGTCAGCAGCCACAAATGCTCGTGTGACAAAATTGCAAGGGTGCCATTCTTTTATATTAGCAATTCTACAGCTGAGAAGCAGAGAAGCTGAACAAATCAACTTTATGTACTAGATTTTTGAAATCAGACCAACACATTATGCTTTCAAACCTCCTGCTGAACCTCATTTCAAGTAAATCCATGCTGGGACTTTAAATCTGCTGAGAATGAAGATCTGTTTTTTATCTATTTTGCTTGGCAAGCAAGGCCATAAACCAACCCCACGTGCCGCCTTTTAGCACTCCAAAGAAACTTTTCCATATCTGTGAACTAAAACATGCATTTTCACAGAATCACAGAACTGTCAGCGTTGGAAGGGACCTTAAGGATCATCCAACCCCCCTGCCATGGGCAGAGACAACTCACACTAGAACAGGTTGCCCAGAGCTACATCCAGCCTGGCCTTAAAACTTCCAGGGATGAGGCTTAGACCACCTCCCTGGGCAACCTGTTCCAGTGTCTCACCACCCTCAGAATGAAGACTTCTTCCTAATGTCTAATCTACCTCTCCTCTCCTCTAGCTTGGATTCATTCCCCCCCCAGTCCTATAATTACCTGACACCCTAAAAAGTGCCTCACAGCTTTCTTGTAGCCCCCTTCAGATACTGGAAGGCCACAATTAAGGCATCTTTAGGTGTCTTTTTTTTTCCCTAGTGGTAATTTTTTACTGTAGTGCAAACATAGATGTAGGAAACAATTTGCAGTGTTCTCCTGTGTCTGCAGGCAAAATCCACCAGGGTTCCTGCTGCAAAATCTGGTCTGTTTTAGACTAGTGCGTAAGAATCATCAAAAGAGTCCAAACAAGTTATTTTCTACTTTTTTTTGTTGGGTTCAATATTCAGTCAGACTACTGATTTCAGATTAAAAATTCACCTTCAAGTGAACAGATAAAAAGGTGCACCACTGCCAAACAGAAACCCGTCTTTCCCTTTCCTTTAGTATTGCTACCTGGAGTACAAATATTGTCTCATCTCCACTGCTCCCCAGATCTTTTTTTCTGTCCCATTGCAGTCCTTACGTCAGTGTCTTCCATGTCATTGTTTCTCTGTACTCCTGCTAGCCCCCTGAGAAGCTTCCTACTCCTTTGCTCTTCCCTGCTTTTCTTTATGATCTCTGATATTCATCTCCCTGTGCATCCCTTTTCCCAGGCAGCCTTCCACCTATCCTCCTCCCAGACTCATATTGGCTCTCCACTCTGCTCTTCTAGCTTCCCTCTACTATGAAAACTTAACCCAAGTGTCTAAAGCAAGGAGTGAGGTCCCTTTCTTTCCACAGTCTGACACAGAAAGCTAGCCATCTGATTAGGTTGGGTAGACATTCTAACATTCTGCTCAGCTCAGAAGCTGAGAGGTGTACAAGAGGCTTTATACAAAGCTAAATTGGTACATTCATGGTCTCTATCAAGCCACTGATAGGCTTCCTCCTCCTTCCTCCCTTCACTAAACTTGGCTAGTGGCTTCAGCTGGTTTGGTATTCTTGTGTCTGGATGCACACACAGAGGTAAATGCTAGAATGAATTCCAAACTGAGTGCACTCACAAAAGATCAGGTAATGAAATAACAGGGAAGGGGTTTGTTTGTGACAGTGTATGTAGTTCTGAAGGCCACACTTAGTGCCTGTTAGTACTTTGCTATTAGTACTTTGCTGAGGTGCAAACCAGAAAAACAAAAATCAGTATTAAAATCATAATAAAATACCTTTCCCACATCCAGGTTTTGATATCATGCACTAATTCATGCCTTCTACTGACTTTGTAACTTGTAAGTTGCTATTCAGATGCCCTTTAATTCATGGAAAAGTACTTGCATGCAGAGAAGAAGACAAGGAAAATGATGGACTAGGCATTTCTAAACCACCAGGATCTGATCACAGCTCATGACCTCTGATCTCTCCCCTTCCACACAGACCAGTCCAAACAAGGCGAAGCAGATGTGGCTTTACAGGATCTCTGCATGCAAAATTCCTGTAAAATACTCTGCAGATGTTGCATTTCTAGAATGCTTGGGTTTAGGAATTGTCCCCTGAAAGAGACTCTGTAATAAACCTGCTGAAGCCAACAGATAACTAGATCTCTGCCTGAATCTGGGGTTGTGATCTGTAAGTCAGAACTATTGATCAATGTTTCTGGTGATTGAAAATGAACCTTCAGCTAACCTTCAGTGTGTCTAGAGGCACACTGTACCTAGAACTGGTGCAGCTACTCTTATGCTGAAGTGGCAATTCCCCTCCAAAAATCTGGTCTGACCAGTCCTACTTCCTCTCACCCTGTCAATGGGAAGGGAGACCAGCATTCCTGCTGCTTGGAATCCAGTGTCATGCACTCCTTAAGGGATACAGAGGAAAACTGTGAGAAAACAAATATACACATTATAGAGAGGAAATCTTGTGGAACCTCTGATCTAGAAATGCTGCTGTTCCACCTCCTGTCAAGATGAGAACTTGTTGATGGAAAGGAACTGAACAATCTACAGCCTTCCTTAAGCTTGTGAGAGAAGATAAGCTGTCCTGTACTGAATTTTAGAGCAACATTCAAAAGTAAATTTTGGATAATGATTGATGTCTTCCACCTTGAAGAGATCAAGGCTTTTGTTCTTTCCCTCCAACAGAATACAAGTATCTATCAGGGAATCCAGTTGCAATCATCAGCATGCTGTGGAGAAGCAGCAGGTACCTATTGGGCAAGAAGGGACCAGAGCCTCTCCAAGGTCAACCAGCTGCTCAGGGTAAGCCTTTCCTAACACTTATTGACTTTACCTACAAGGCTGCCTGCAGGGTATTTGCATTGCATGAGAGATGTCTGCAAAGATCTCCCAGTTTATTTGGTTCAGCTTTCCTTGGTGAGGCAAAGGGGAAAAAAAAAGCCAAAGATCATTTCTGTGTCACCTTTGTGACCTCTTGAGCTGGACTTTCTTGGTCACTGGGCTATGCATCTCTGCTGCCAACAAGCTGTAAGGGATTGTCCCAGGAGCCAGTGCTGCAGGTCTCTCTTTACCATTTACTTCAGCCTCTAATGCAAAGAAATGTCCACCTGTTACATTGGTTCACTGGCTGCCTGGCTTCAGAGCTATAAACTAAACCCCACATACCAAAATCCTCTACCATTTCAATGCTGTCAGTTTTTTAAACAGCACAATAAACTAATCAATCTGTATATAATGGAGGTTTAAAAGTAAAGGATCAGAATACAACGTTTATACTTAGCAACCCTGTCTCTAAATCTAATTTCAAGTTAATCACTTTCATATAAAAATAGAACAGTTCTTGCCTTTTGTTTCAGATATTTTCTCCAACTGCTGAAAGAAAACAAGCTAAGACAGCAGTCTGGCACACTGGGAACACTGGCACTGCTGCTGATAAAAGCTGCTTTGGAGTTGGTGAATGCAGCACTGTAGCAGAGTGACATTTACCAGCTCCAACACTGAAAGCACAGCTCACAGCTTCCCTGGCTTTAAATGTCAGACTACTAGTTAAAACAAAAAGGAGTGAGGCAGAAAACTTGCAGTTTTTCTCATAAATATGTCAATGTGCATTTGCTGCATGTCTTTAATGAACCTGAGTATTGCCTGCCTTCCCAAATGAAAGTAGGCAAAGGGAGGACAACATAAATTCAGTAAAGAAGGAGGAGGAAAACTAATGTGAGAACTGCTTTGCATGAGAAGCTGTCAGCACCTGCTGCTCTCTCCTGAACTATTTGCACAGAGATTGGCCTTTGCCACCTGGACAAGAACCAAAAAACTGCCCAGCTTTCTAAGGCTGGGCAAGCTTGTGGTGTGGGAACGCTCATTGCTGCCCAGGGGGATGCACATGTATGAGCTGTGCTGCTTGCCAGCTGCAGAGCTACCTCCTGGAGTATGTTTAGGGCACTGCCCAGGCCTTGTTATTCCTGGTACTACTCCTTTCTCCACAGTGCTAAACAAATGCAGGTAAGAATAAGGGAACACATGGTGGTGACCGAGAACTACTATAAGAGGCAAAGACAACTAGAGTGATACACAAATGACCCAAGCTGAATTAACTCTATGATTTCTGTATATTGATGTAAGTGATCAGACCTGCTCTTTTACAATACAGGGGAAAAAAAATAAGGTATTTTCTGTGTGGGCCTAAAAGCAGCCATTTGTTCGTGTTTTTGCTGTGCTCAGCTTTTGCTGATGCATACTTCATGTTATTTAAAGTTTGGGAACAAAAAGTAACTGTTCAGCCTGTTAAGGCAGGAAAGCTCAGAAGGTATCTCTGAGGTTTGTCAGAAAAGCCATGGAAATTTGAACAGCTGTTCCTGATATGTTAAGGAAGGAAAGGGAAAAGGAGAGAGGATAAAAAAAAAAAAGGAAAGCATGCAAGAGAGGAAGTGGGAAATCAACTTGAATTACAATTGAAAAGAAGTTAGTACTCTCATAGAAGGGACTTAAGAAAAAAGCTTTCCTGTTTCCATATAAGATTTCATTTAAAACCAAAAGAGCCCCAAACAAATCCCTTGATTCCTCTATCAAGAAAAAGGAGGAGCATAACTCAGTCTCACTCCGCTCTGATGAACAGTGAAGACCATCTACAGATCTGACAGAACTCCTTAGCCAAAGGAAAGTTCCTTGATGTGGACCAGATTTAACAAGTTTCTACCTTGCTAGGCAAAGCAAATTCTGGCATTGGTATGAGTTTCTCAAGGTTGGCAAGGAAATACAGAAAGTGTAGAAAGCAGCCAGAGGGATTGTAATCTGCGTGTTTGGTAGGTATTCTGATTTTCCTTGCCTGTTCTCAGTTGATGATAAGATGCCCAAATGCTGTGTTGTTATGCAAGCTGGACTTGAATAACAACAACAAAAAAGTACCACAGCAAGTTACAATACATGGAAACTTCACAAAAATCAGCCTTAATAAGTTCTAGAAACAAAGAAAGAAAAAATAATAAACCTTTCACAAAGGCAGCAGAAGTAACAACAAACACAATTCAATAGCATAGAAATGCAGAAAACTAACAGGGGGCAGAAGGTGATGTCTTGATGATGTCAAACAAACAAAGCCTCATCAGGAGACTACAAATCTGACTGCTAGAGCAACCTGAAGGCCCTTTCAGAAATAAGGCAAATGGCACATAGGATAATTCCAGTGACAGGGAAACTGAACAGTCATGTTCCATGAAAGCTGAGTAGAGGTCCTTGGAGACCGAAAGGAAACCACCACCATCAAAACCCCGCTGTCGGAAGATACTCATTTGTGTGTAGGGCTAGTTTTGGACTCCAGTACTCACAGAATCATGGAATGGTCTGGGTTGGAAGGGACCTCCAAAGCTCATCCAGTCCAACCCCCCTGCAGTTAGCAGAGACATCCTCAACTAGATCAGGTTGCCCAGGGTTTTGTCCCATGTAACCTTGAATATCTCCAGGAATGGGAACCCAACCACCTCCCTGGGCAACCTGTTCCAGTCTTCCACCACCCTCACGGTAAAGAACTTGTTCCTAACATCCAATCTAAATCTGCTCTGCTCTAGTTTGAAGCCATTGTCCCTCGTCCTGTCCCTGCAGGCCTTTGCAAACAGTCTCTTTCCAGCCTTTCTGTAGCCCCCTTCAGGTACTGGAAGGTCACTGATAGGTCTTCTCAGAGCCTTCTCTTCTCCAGGCTGAACACCCCCAGCTCCCTCAGCCTCTCCTTGTAGCAGAGCTGCTCCAGCTCCTTGATCATTTTTGTAGTCCTCCTCTGGTCCCTCTTCATCAGATCCATGTCCTTCCTGTGTTGAGGGCTGCAGAGCTGGACAAAGCACTGCAGGCGAGGTCTCACCAGAGCAGAGCAAAGTGGCAGAATCACCTCTCTCCATCTCTGGCCATGCTGCTTTTGATGCATCAGGTAGGAGCTAGGGGTTTTTCACATTTTGGGAATTTGTTGCCTTTTATGATTTCAGACTGGATTAAGAAATGTTTTTGTTTGTGTGGTTTTGGGTTTTTTTTATTTTAATGGGGGGAGATTGGTTGTTTCTGTGGCACGAATCTGCAATAATTATTTTTTTATATTGCCATGTAGATTACAGCATCCTGCCAGCTCATCAACCCTTGCTTGTTTTTAATATCTTACTGATTTGAAAATTTCACACTCATGCCCTGCAGGTGAACTTTTTTTCCTTTCACTTATGGAAGCACCGAGTGCTACCCACAAAGGCAGTTCTGATCTGGATTCTTGGTCTCAGTTGTTCCCACTTCCTGCCTCATTCCCAAGAACCTGGTTCCACTGCCTGCTCAATGAGCAGCCCCCAGATTTGTGGGAAGCACAACTGCCAGCCACAGCCCTGCAGCTGTGTGACCTGATTTCTTAACACTGCAGATGCTCTAACTGTAAAGCATCTAAATTAAAGATGCATCTGTGAACAAGTATGTCACATGATAATTGCAACTACAGTTAACTACATAGTAACTATCATTGTCACTTTAGGAGCTCACAGCCAAGGTGCAAGAGTGTCAGGATGTGGAGAGTCAAGAAATGTGGGTTGTCCTTACAGCTCTGCACAGCACTTCCTTTATGTCACACACATTTTCTGCTTTAACACAAGGAAAGCAATCATTTTTTCCTGACAAAGGATCCATCAAAATTCCTGTAGATCCATCCCAGTGAAGAAGGTCTCCATGTATGGAGAGTATTGCTGATATAGACTGGGCAGGGATTGGCTCGAGAGCAGCCTTGAAGAAAAGGACTTGGGGGTGCTGGTAGATGAGAAGCTCAAGAGGAGCCCCCAGTGTGCCTTGCAGCCCAGAAAGCCCAGAAGCCTGGGCTGCAGCAAGAGAAGTGTGGCCAGCAGGGCCAGGGAGGAGGTTCTGCTCTCATGACACCCCACCTGGAGCACTGCATCCTGCTCTGGAGCCCCTATTACAAGAAGGATCTGAAGGTGCTGGAAGGTGTCCAGAGAAGGGCCACGAGGATGAGCAGAGGGCTGGAGCTGCTCTGCTATGGAGACAGACTGAGAGAGTTGGGGTTGTTCAGTCTGAAGAGAAGGCTCTGAGGAGACCTTCTTGTGGCCTTCCAGTGTCTGAAGGGGGCTACAAGAAAGCTGGAGAGGGACTTTTTAGGGTGTCAGGGAGTGATAGTACTGGGGGGGATGGAGCAAAACTAGGAATGGGTAGATTCAGATTGGATGTCAGGAAGAAATTCTTCAGCATGAGGGTGGTGAGACACTGGAACAGGTTGCCCAGGGAGGTGGTGGAAGCCTCATGCCTGGAGATTTTTAAGGCCAGGCTGGATGTGGCTCTGAGCAACCTGAGTGTGAGGTGTCCCAGTCCATGGCAGGGGGGTTGGAACTGGCTAATCCTTGAGGTCTGTTCCAACCCTGACAATTTCTATCATTCTATGATGAGCCTGTGTTCTGATTCAGCAGCATGCTCAAAGATGAAGCAAAATGCAGATGCAATTTTCTTTTGAATAAAATTATTATTTCTTTAATAGTAGGGCATACCCATTAGGAATTGATTTTTGCTCGCGACTTTAGCAAAAAATGGGTCCTTTTCCCGTGAATCCCTCTAAAAGGTGTCAGCAGATATGTTGTTCTCCTGCATGGGAATAATGCAGTTGTGATCTAGAAAATGTAAATTTGTTTGGTAACCATGAAAACAAGAGGCTAATGTTAGGGGGGAGTGCTCCTGTTGAAGTCTACTAGTCTGAAAACTCAAGTTTTGAGCTCCAGGAAAACTGTCTTAGAATTGTCACTTTTATTTTTTTTTCCAAAGGGTTAACACCCCCCCCCAACCCCACCAGAATCTTTTCCCAACAATTCCTTATTGTTGTTATTTGTGGGAAGAAAGACTAATTTCAAGCTCTGTTTGAACAATGTAAAGGTCATCACTACCCTAGTGGTTACTTCTTTTTGAAGAGTAAAAGCCTTACCCACTTCCCTGTACACCCTGTATGTAAACTCTCTTTGCAGTTTGAACCTCCCAGTGGAATGCAGGCTAGGACAAAACAATCCAGATGTGTAGTCTGATGTAAATTGGATATTTAAGGTAGAATTTAATTATACCTGGGTACACTTCTATCTTCCACTGCCTTCAGGTCATTACCTGAATCATCAGGGGTGACAAAATAGATATAGTGTCCTATAGCAACAGCTTGTGTTCAGGCTGCTCAGCAGTTACAGCTTGTGGCCTTGCCATGAAAACCTTTCTTGTACATCTTGTAGGTATGGTTCCTGCTGTTCTTACCATACAACACACACGAGAGGAGGTGGTCCATAACCACAATAAATAAGATCAGTGAATGCCAGAGTGGGGAAGAGAAGAGGAAGAGCAAGGTCTTAAATTAGCACACTGTGCCACTGGGTTTCTGATGTGCACTACACTTTTTCTGAGTATTACTTTCATCTCTGAATAAAACGCACTGGGAAGCATCACTGATTCACTTATTCCCCCAGCTCTCACTTTGTAAAATCTTGGAGAGACAGAAATCCTGCCTGCTGGATTTTTGGTTTTTATGGGAGAAAAGGAGAGAGCTTTCACAAAACCACTAAGGACTAGACCTAACAACAGGATTTAATTGTAACAGCACCAGGTGCTGTCATTTCTGCCTTCTGGGCAGCAGCCTGACCCAGTATTACCAGCTCAGTGTCCTCAGGAGCAAGAGACAAAAAAAGAGGCCCACCTGATGTGATCTGGATCAGCATCCACATGCAAAGCAGCAAGGGAAGCTCCCAGTTTCTCATCCCAACAGAGTTCAGGAGTTCAGCTATGCATGTGGCTATCTGACATTGTAAAGACTTAAAGAGCTCAGGTCTGTTTCTGAACATTCCTAGGGGCTTTATTGGTGAGAAGAAAGATACACTGGTCTCATTAAGAGCCTCAGAAGTTAGACAATGGCTCAGTTAGGAAAGTTTGAGAATCTAGATTTGCATTCATAAAAAACCTGCAGGCTTCACTGTTTTGTTTTGCTATTATTACCATGATATTATTTTTAGGAAGCTAACCTTAAACACCCTGCTTAACTGCCCTCTATGTCAGGTGAACAGTAGCAGGCCCATCATGGGTGTTAAAAGGTCTTTTCATCCGTATATACAACGTAGGTATGTGTAAGCAGAATGGAACCTGTGAGCTCAGCACACTCCCAGCCCAGCTGCCAGATGTAGAATGAGAATCACAGAACCAATCAAATGAAAATAATGACATGATAAATAATGTGAAGATGATGACTGGTGCTCAAGTCTGTGGGAATGTTAAGTGTTATGAAAACATGAAATTAACATCCAGGCTGTCAGTCTGACCAACCAAACATCCTGAGCTCTGCCAGAAGTGTCAAGGAATAGTGGTACCCATGAGCCTTGTGAGAAGCAGAGAGAGATGGACAGAAGGTTGGAAAAGAAGATTGCCAAGGCAGATTAACTAAGTTCCTACCTGCGCTACCGTGGAGTGGGTCTGCAGTTCGTCCCTACTGATAAATTAGTAGGAAGTAAAGGAAATTTGACTTTATGTGGATGAAAAAGTTGGTCATAAAACAATCCAGTAAAAGGCTTTTGCCAGGTAAATTAAATGGTAGTTACTCAATTACATCTGTAGCTATGAACACTAGGGACCAGCTGTCTTTCAGCAAGTAAAGTGCTCCAAGTGTCACCTTGCCTGAGTCTGACCTTCACTGAAGCCTCTTGGTCAGGGAAATGCTTCTAGAGCCTCTTGAAACATAAGGGCTTAACTCCTGATATCAAGAAGTACTGCCTATTACAGTAGCCTGCTTCTACTCAAAATGAGTGGAGAAATTAAATCCAAAGACTGTTAAATATAATCACATATTACTAACAGTGGCCTAAAACGAATCTTTAATTGCAAATGTCAATGTGTCTTTCATTAGACAAGCATTCATTTCACTAAAGCTTTGAAGTGGTATTTAGGTTAGCTAGAACTGGTGGTTTATATTTATAGAAACATCTCTGAGGCTAGCACCTAATCACTGCAGTTGGTACGGCAAGAACCTGCAACAAATACCTGCCTGAAATGTCTTCACAGAGTAAAACCTACAAGTGCTAGCAACCTGCATCTGCTTGCCAACGGCCTGGGGCAGTGGTTAGATTTGTAGCAAGGCTGCTTACTTGAAAGCAAGCTTTATAAAATCCATGCAAATTTGACCAGGGCGTTCACTAGGCTCATAGGGAACCTGACAGCTGATGAGCTAAGACTGAGCAGTCTTTGGTTTAACCTCTGCTTAAATCTAAGCTAAGATCTGAGTTCATCTTTACATCTATCCTCCCTCTGAAATGTAGTGTCTATAGGCACGTCCAGCTGGCAGTCACAGGAAGAGCAGAGCCACTACCCTAGCTCTGAACTAACTGATGTGAACAGATTTAGATGCTCATCTTGTGCTCAGCAGAGGGTTGTATTGTGGCCGCAGGGTAGCTGTGCACAACACACAAGGCACAGAGGTGAACAATCACAGAGGTGGACAATCACAGAATCACAGAATGTTAGGGGTTGGAAGGGACCCCGAAAGCTCATCCAGTCCAACCCCCCTGCCAGAGCAGGAGCACCCAGAGCAGGTCACACAGGAACACATCCAGGTGGGTTTGGAATATCTCCAAAGAGGGAGACTCCACAACCTCCCTGAGCAGCCTGTTCCAGTGTTCTGTCACCCTCACAGGGAAAAAAATTTTCTTCCTGTGTCCATGCAACATCCTCTGCCTCAACTTTCACCACTGCCCCTTGTGCTGTCATTGGGCATCACCCAGCAGAGCCTGGCTCCAGCCTCTGGGCACTCCCCCTGCACATCTTTATCAACATGAATGAGGTCACCTCTCAGGCTCCTCCTCTCCAAGCTACAGAGCCCTCAGCTCCCTCAGGCTCTCCTCATAAGGAAGATGTTCCACTCCCTTCATCATTTTTGTGGCTCTGTGCTGGACTCTCTCAAGCAGTTCCCTGAGCTCCTTCCTGAACTGAGGGACCCAGAACTGGACACAATATTCCAGATGTTGCCTCACCAGGGCAGAGTAGAGAGGGAGGAGAACCTCTCTCAACCTACTAACCACAGCCCTTCTAATCCCCCCCAGGATGCCATTGGCCTTCTTGGCCACAAGAGCACATTGCTGACTCATGGGCAACCTCCCATCCACCAGGACCCAACAGGTCAGTCCACAACCTATCCTGCTCCACTGGGTTGTTCTTTCCCAGATGCATTGCCCTTGTTGAATTTCATTCAATTTCAGGACTCATTTTCATTAACACCATGAAGTGAAACACAAATTTAGAAGGCTTAACTTGGGTTTCTTTCTAGACTATACAATTTGCATCGCTGAATGTCTTCATTTTGTGTTCCTGTTTATTTTGACTGTTTTGATCCCAGCAGAACACCAGTAGATTAGGCATCCTGTCAGCCTGGTCCAAAAAAAGTTATAAATAGTGCAACAAGCTTCAGTGTACAAAAAGAATGCACCAGATAGTCTCAGTGCTGTATTACACAAAGTTCACTTGCTATAAAGTGAGTAGAGGAAAAATGCCACCACCCACATTTTGTAGCTTTCCACAAAGTTCTAATAAGGGACAATAACTTACTATTGGTCACAGCACTTTATTAATGTGCTGTGATCTTCAGGCATTTTGGTGAGGGCACAAGGAATGGAAAATCTTAGCTAAATGAAATAATGATTTCCTTTCACATAGCTTACTGTGTGAGCACTTCTGTAACAACTTGAGGAGCTTGCTGTAGTCCATTAGACTAGTTAGGGCACCAGGCATGTGTGATGGGATGTGCAGTCTTGTAAGACTGATATACTGCTAGAAGCATAATCAGCTGTGCAGGCTTCAGGCTTCTAGGGAGAAGTTTATAAAGGAGAGACTCTTTCAACTGACAGCTGGTGAGGAGGGTCACAGTGGAGCTTGTTGTACTTGCTGTGCACATGTAAACCTCTTACTACAGGCTTCCCATGAGAAGGGGGCTTTAATGTGGTGGGACCACCTTCTCTACCTAATTTAACCCAGGCTTTTCCAAACAGCAGTGATCCAAAAATATCTGCTCCTTTCAGGCTCTCTAGAGCACCGGGGGAGTGGGAACTGCTCAGAAATGTCCCAGAAAGGCAGAAAAACAAAGCCTAGTCCTAAAGGTCCCAGATGCACAACCTACTAATGAATGGAGTTTTATTCATTGCTGCAAAACTCTAGGTGAAGTTTAATTACATGAAAGGACAGAAAATCTCTGACCCAATTCCACAGCCCATCTATGTCTGAGAAGCACTAGATGCAAGCTCTGTACAGCCTTCTGGTGTGTGATGCATGCATATCCTGTGAACTCAATCTGAATTTCAGGTATGCTGGGATCACATGCCTGGGACATAATCACAGCCCAGCTGAAGGGCTAGACCACCTGAGGGCTTGGTTTCAGGACTGGCAAACTGGTCCAGAAACAAGTGTTCAGAAAGCAGCAGGAGAACTGCAGACCTGTTTCTTTTGGACTTGTACCTACTGACTTCAAGCATATTATGGGAAGGCTGTAACATTAGTTTATTCCTTTTTGGGCATCAAATGATCTGTGAGATTCAGTATTTTTATTTATCTTTGGGAAAAATCTCAGTGCAGCATGATAAATTTTCTGTAACAGAAGGATTTGCATGTTTCCTCAGACAGGAGACTTTCTAACATTATTATTATTTCATGTTTCTTCTCAGCTTTTCTCAGAGTGACAGCAATAAAAGTCTCTCTCCTCTGCCTGTTTTCATGGTAAGGATTTTGCAGACTTTGAGGCTACGACTGCATATTAAATCTCACTGCACCTGATGAATGGTTTAAAGAGCTTTTCTGAGGGAAGGAAGGTGTAGGCAGCATGCTGCCACAGACCTTGCTTCCCTAGAATTTCAGGCCTCTGCATAGGAAGCCTGTTTAAGATTGGCATGCTGTAAAAAATGCTCAGCTCGTGTGGGCCTGCAAGAAACTCCTTCACCTCTGTTTCTGTAACTCTCGGCTGATCATCACTTCTGACATCCTAATTTTGTAACTTGGTTTAATATCTCTAAAGGGACTTCCATTTTGCAGAGCACAGATGATCATAACTCAGAAATGGGCCTCTTGAAGATGATCTCAAACTAACAACTAAGCTAACTGTTACATTTCTTGAACTCCCTGGGAGCCTGTTTCAAGTGTGGGTCAAGTCTTGCAAGACAGCAAAGGTCTCCTGGAAGCTGTTCAGTTCTTTGTGAATTCACTGTCTTGAAGAAGAGTAAGATGAAACTGCTTTCTCATGCAAAGTAAACTAAGGAGCTTTGCCAGAAGATCAGTGTGAGATGAAATGGGGACACAGTGCTCATGTAAATAAGCACATAGAAAGTAACTCCTCTTGCTCTTTCCCCTTTACAGCTATTTCAGCTCCACAGAAATGCCAGCTTAAGCCTATCTGCTCCAAATCTTGCTGTTGTGCACCTAATGGTTTCAGGCTTCCCTTTGCAGTACTTCTCATCCTGCATTCCTCGAAAACTGACATGATTCTGCTTTTCTCCAGCTTTTGGGTGTCTAGAGACTACTTCAGTCATTCCTTCCAACATGTGCACAATTATGACAAGCCTAAAAGTGTACTGAGGATCGGTCATGGACAAATTATTTAGAAGCAATTCAAAGTTGTCTCTCCCTCCTTCAGTTAAACAAAACCAGTTTGTTGCCTAGACTGAAGCTTGCAAAACATGAAGCTTGCAGGATGATGCAATGCTTTGCATGGAGCTTGCAGGATGATGCAGTGTTCTGCATGAGGCTTGCAGGACGATATGATACTTGGCTTGCTTCTAAACTCAGGTGTTGATTTCTGTGCCCAAAAGCTATAGATGTGTCCTGTAAACACCAGCATTTGTCCCACTCTTTCTAGTTCTTCGAACTACCAAGGGCTACATTTTGCCAAGGGTAGAGGAACTGTGACTCACCACAAATATTTTATTCTAAGGCAGCTAAATATTACCAGTTGCTTCAAACATCACACAGTCCTTTCACCTGCAATGTCAAGCATTTTAATCCCTGAATCGCTTTCCTGTATTTTAAAATCTTTACAGCCCTCTGACTTAGTTTACAGAGCTCTTAAACCCAGACATGTATACAAGCAGTGTGCAAGCAGCCTTCAAGTGGTGTATGATTTGGCATACCAAGAGAGGCTGCAGCCAGTGGCAGTACCAGCTGCTATTGATGGTACCTGGCAACTCTCTCCTCTCCAGCCTTTCTCTAATCATGGATAAGGACTGTTTGGATAGTATTTTGAGAAGTGGTTCCCTTGAACACTACAAAGGGCTTAAAGGCCTTGCTAAGACATGTCCTTAGTTTTACAAGGACAAGAGTTTTCAAAAGCCTTAGGCTTCTGACAGCGTATTACAGTTTATCAACTCCAACACCCTTTCTGAGAATTATATATGTAAATAATTCCATTGCCACTTTAAATTCCTCTTGTAAACACAGAAGCCATGGAATCAGATTTGTAACTTCCTGCTGTTTCTCCCCTGGTGTGTTCTGTTGACACTTTTGGTAATATATTAAGCTACACAGCAAGATCTTCCAGTCAGTTTCTTTTAAAATTTCAAGTTGGGTTGGTTTTTTTTAAGCATATACACGACTGAAACCAGTGGTGCAGCAAAGTGATTCCTAAATAATTTGTTAATCAAGTCTGCTCTAAGGTGTCTGCTTCACGAAAATACCCCTCTGCTATTTCCCCCTGCCCTCCCCAAATTAAGGTAATTGTAAAAAGAATAGTATGGCAACTCCTCCTTCCTCCCAATTTTATCTCCAGTTTTCAGCACAGGTTTGAAAAACAAGAACTACAAAAAGTCCTTCTGTTGCTCTGCACACTACACTGCTCTGAAAACTCCAGCAAGCAGGTAGCTTTTGCTATGACAGGCACTGACCTGTACTATTGAAGCCAATGAGATCAAATTCACAGCAGCTGCTCCAAACACCTATATGAGCCTCTTTAGCCATACAGTCCACAGAGGCAGGCACAGGAGTCTGCTTACAAGCATCCTTTGTGGCTGTATGTGTGCTGCTACTAAACCATGAGAAATAGCTTGTAACTGCACAAGTTTTTTTACAGATTTTATTACAACATTTATAACCTCATAAAATATGAATTTGACATTCTGACAAAATCATGGTTTTTTTTTTAAAAACTTAAGTTTGGATAAGTGACTCCTTAAGATGACCACAGCTCTAGCAAAAACCCAGCTTTAACCAAAATTTCTCTTAAAGAATTGTAGGACTTAAACCTGGGAGTCCTGCGCACTCTCTTTTGAAAACTGCATTATCAGGAAACTTTAACTGGATCTCTCTATTTTAGTTCCATAATCTGACAACCCTGAATGATTTTGACTTGATGAAGTGCATGGACTATTTTAAAATAAATGTTGTAATTAGCATGAGAGTGCAGTTTTGTGAACAGCCTAAAAAGTTACTGAAGTATTGAGGATTTGCCACTTCAGCAGTGAAGTTTTTTATCATTAGATAATTAGCATTAGTCAACAAAAGACTACATAAATAGGCACGTAGCTGAATAGTCCATGTAAGCACAAGAAGAACCTGCCTGTTCCAGGCTGCTCATACCATACCAGCCAACAGGATAACCCAGGCTTTCAAGCAGAGTTTGTGTTGTTGCAATCCTGAAGAGAAGATTACCAAGAACCTGCAACCTTGTTTATGCTAGCTCTACCAGTAACACACTCTCTGATGTTACCTGCAAACTGTGAGAGGGGAAACTGGTATTTGCTACTTTAGTTCACCAGCAGGACAACTCATGCTCTTTCTTGGTGTATTGCTGCTCTTATCTTTAGCTTTCATCTTACATTCAAAAACACTTTCCCTGTGAACTGCAAATCTCAGCAGTATGTATGAGATGCAGCATGCAATGTCTTGATATCCCAACTGCTTTTATGATACAGAGTAGCAAGTTCTCAGTAAGTTAAAATTGACTTTACCTACCAAATCTGGTTGCAGTCTGTAGGTCAAAGGAAGAGAGTAAAGCAAGGAATAGAGCGTTGTTCCCACAGAGGACATCCAAGACTGCCTAACCTCACGGCTCCTGGGAATGCGATCAAGGGTGAACTGGAAAAGAGCATGAAAAGCTGAATTGTTATTTCTCTAAGAATGTTGTTGCTCCTCCTATAGAGTTCTGAGAGCTGGCTTTGCCAACTTTCTTCTTTTTTTTTTTTTTACCTAGTTTGGAAATGTCTGGGTATGAAACTTCTTAAATGGCTTATTCAGCACTGTGCTTGGTCTTCCTGGCAATAAAGTAAAAGTAAATACTAGAACTATATATAATATACTGAAAATATCTTCTCCTGTTACTTTAAAACATTCCTAGCTGAGTAACAGTCTTCCCCCGCAGTGCGTTAGCCTGGTGCCCCACCTCGTGGTCACAGACACACAAGGCTAGGTCTGATTAGACACAGTTCAAACACGTTGAGTCTCTTCTGTCCCTTGCTTGTTTGAGTTCCTCATGAATTTACACTGCATAAAACGTAACAACTTTTCTCAATTCATATTTGGTGTATACACTGAAAAATGTAACAGCAAATGTCACTGTCCTTTAAACAAGTACTCAATGAGTATTCAAAAGATATGCAAGGTGCATATTCAAAATGCAAGGCATTTGCATGAAGAAACGAGCAAGAACAACTTCTCATCGAATAAAAAGTAAGTTTAAGAAATAATTTTTCTGTCCTTTCCATAGGAAAATTGAAATTTTTGACTGTTTAAATGAAAGACAAATAGGATGTTTGCAGCACATTGTTGATGTTGATATATTCCCACAGAAAACAAGGGAAGAGACCTCCAAGCTCATCCAGCCCAACCCTCCACCCAGCACTGCAGGGTCAACACCAAACCATGTCCCTAAGCACCAGCTCCACAGGCTGCTGGAACACCTCCAGGGATGGGGACTCCAGCACTGCCCTGGGCAGACCATTCCCATGTCTGAGAACCCTCTTTGGGAAGAAATATTTCCTAGCATCCAGCTAAGAAATGGCTCCTGTCTCTTGCCACCAAGAGGCAGAGTTTGCCCCCTCCTCACTCCAACCTCCCTTCAGGGAGCTGGAGAGAGCAATGAGGTCTCCCTCAGCCTCCTCTTCTCCAGCCTGAACACCCCCAGCTCCCTCAGCCCCTCCTCTAGCCCAGGTGCTCCAGGCCCTTCTCCAGCCTCCTTGCCCTTCTCTGGACAGGCCTCATCCCCTTAATGTCCTTCCTGGAGTGAACAACCCAGAACTGAACACAGCACTCAAGGTGTGGCCTCCCCAGTGCTGAGCACAGGGGGATGGTCACCTCCTGTCCCTGCTGCCCACCCTGTTTGTAACCCAAGCCAGGATGCTTTTGGCTTTCTTGGCCACCTAGGCACTGCTGGCTCATATTTAACCAACCAACACCCCCAGGTCCCTCTCCAAGCTGCAGCTTTCCAACCACACATCCCCAGGTCTGTAGCTTCCCATGGGGTTGTTGTGATGCAGGTGCAGGACCTGGCACTTGGCCTTGTTGAACTTCATTCAGTCAGCCTTGGCCCATGGTCTAACCTATCCAGATCCTGCTGCAAAGCCTCCCTACCCTCTAGCAGATGGACACAGCCACCCAGCTTCGTGTTGTCTGCAAACTTACTGAGGCTGCCTCAATCCCCTCACCCAGATCATTGATAAAGATATTCAAGAGGACAGGCCCAGAACTGAACCCTGGGGGATGTCACTAGTGACTGGGCAAAGTATTGTCAAGGTCTGGACAATGCTTCATATGTGACACCAGATTACTGCTACTTTGGAAGAACTCATATTTAGAGTGAAAGACTCTAAATATCATTGAAAACACTGAAAATTGCCCAGTTACATCAAATCCACTATCACTAATTGTCATAGTTTATCCCTGGTGCCCAGGAAAGAGGATCCTGCTAATAGCAGTACAGTAAATAGAAACTACGAATCAGTCTCAGGCTTTTTTAAATATTAAAGGTGGAAAGGCTAAAAAAAACCCAACAACAATAACCATAAATGCAAATTATGAAGTTAATTTTCTTGACTGAAATTATTCTGTTTTGTTATGACAAGGGTCTTTAATTTCTGTGACACTGGAAGTCATTACAGAATCACAGAAAACATCCATTTGGAAGAGCCCTCCAAGCTCATCCAGTCCAACCCTTGACTTAGCACTGCAGGGTCAACACTAAATCATGTCCCTAAGCACCAGCTCCACAGGCTGCTGGAACACCTCCAGGGATGGGGACTCCAGCACTGCCCTGGGCAGACCATTCCAGTATCTGAGAACCCTCTTTGGGAAGAAATATTTCCTAGCATCCAGCCTGAACCTTCTCTGGTGCAGCTTGGAACCATTTCCTCTGCTCTTCTAACATCAAGGAGCAGAGGCTGCCCTCTCCTCACTCCAACCTCCCTTCAGGGAGCTGTAGAGAGCAATGAGGTCTCCCTCAACCTCCTCTTCTCCAGACTGAACACCCCCAGCTCCCTCAGATGCTCCTCATTAACAGATGTTACAAACTGGTTGTTTTATATTCTATTTGCAGGTGTTGAAACTTAGATTGCATTAGTTTGACAACAGAATACAGAAGAATAAACATGCCCCCTGCTCCTCATTCAGCAGGGTTCTGGTTATCTCTGCTTCTGTTTCTTAAAGCTTTGGAAGAATTTAGGTGATAAAAGTAAATTGCCACAAGTGGAGTTCTGACCTTTGCATACTATTCAATTCTGCAAGAAATACTTCTATGATAAGGTAGTTGTAGGCAGATCAAGTCTGATGCTCAAAAAACTGCGTATGATTTTCTTCAGCATTAAAAAACCCCAACAATTTCAACAACATTCAGCTCAGGGAACCATAAACAATTTTGAAGTAGAAATTTACCTGTAGAACTCAAGTAAAGATCAAGCTGATTTTATCTATACTCTCCAAAAAAAAAAGTCTTTCAAATGGTGTACATCAGTGACTTCAGCCCACCTACCAACCAACACTTAAATACCAAAGCTGAGAAGCAAAAGTGGATTAGTTGTTGTTGTTTGTTTCAAAGCCAGATGCTTCTGCAATCCCAGTCTCTTGTTTTATGGAGTACTGTTAGTATTCCAAAGGTACCATCTGCATAGTATGTCTGATACCAGAGGCAGGCAAATTGCTCCACTTTCTTCTATCGTGTCACGTTGTTCACTGCATTTATCTTTTCCTTACACCTTTAGTGGAGTCAGGAACCATCTGCTATTTGAGGACGTATGTTTCCAAACTGGCAACTCTGTAACTTTTGACTGCTTACCACAATTTCAAACCCAATGATACAGTTCTTTACTGAGTTAATGTTGCTGGTTCACAAGGGTGCAAGTAAAAGGTGGTGGGAAACTATCTCTGCTGTGAAGTAGAATATCCTCAGCTGAACACACTGCAACGCTGGGAAATGAACTGGGCTTATGTAGTTCTTTTCACATTGAAACATTTTTCACATTGAAGAACAAGATTTCTTAGTGTGGTAACTCTCATGTGGTCAGGTGAGCATTATGTAAAGTTAATCTGGTTGTTCGTCTCAGACATGACAAATGGGGGTAAAGGATCCAGTCAGCACTCTTCAGTCAGCAAATATAAATTGTCTTTCTGCCATTAGAGTAGGTTGGCAGGAGCTGAAGCAAGTTCTCTTCAGCAGCACAGAACAAAGGCAAGTAACAGCAGGATCAGAGACTTGTCACAGAAGAGATTTCAGGTTTTGTTTCTCAAGAGATTTAGTGGGCAGAGGTGCAGCAGTTTTGCTTCTTGTAAGCAAGATGCTCACTCTGGCTTCCTCTCCTGCTCCCTGGGGTTTAGAACTGAGTGATATCACAGGTCAAAAAGAGAAATACTTGTGGGTTGTAATATTGTATTGTTCAGTTAGTACACCCCTCCCTGCTGAAGTCATTACTGTAATCTGGAAATGTGCACTCCCTTGACGAGATGAGGAAGGGAATAACCATGTGTTGAAGCATTCCCTCTTCCCTTTTCACTCAGTCAAAGCTGCAAGAAGCTAAAACACACTTTTAAATGCTTGATGATCTCCAGCATTCCCAGTGCCAGAGCACATAGTGCTTGCAAGCACACTCTGAAAGTTAGCAAATATATGTTATAGGCACTTGACCCTCACTTTCCAAAATGTTTCTTCCATGTTCACTGCAAATATTTTTGCTCAATAGAAGAATGGTCAAAGGCAAAGGAGCATCTGTTATCCAGACAGTAAACTCGGATGCAGCCAAAAATGTTCTCCTGGCTTTCAATGTTAAAGGAAAATATAACTGCATGATCTGTTAGTAGTTGGAAGGGGTACAAAAGGGAAGCAAGAAGCTAAGCAAAACTACATGAACTAGTGGAAAACACAAAATAGGTATTTTTAGGAAATGTAATAGTTTAGGGTTGGACATTTTTCAGTTAAGGGAGTATAATTGTGTGAATGACTAATTACTGAAGCAGGTTTCTCTGAACAGGAATCACCTCTGGTCATTTTACTCAACTTTTGTCCTTGGTGCACAATGAGAGAAGAGAGTGCCATGCTCCATTTTAAACTAAGTCATCTCATTTGTCACGGCAGTTGTGGTAGGAAAGTAACCTTCATCTTCTAAGGTGAAAGTGAGGTAAGAAAACTTAGTGTCACTCCTAAGGGAGCCTGTTGCTCACCTTAGCAGAAGTTGCTTTACATCATAAGAGTCTATTCTGAAAATTGTTGTTTCTAAGTCCTACAATCTCTTGTCCCAGTAGTGCTGCTGAAGACAGAATCACAGAAGTGTCAGGGTTGGAAGGGACCTCAAGGATCATTTAGTTCCAACCTCCTCTGCCATGGGCAGGGACACCTCACACTAGATCAGGTTGCCCAGAGCCATATCCAGCCTGCCCTGAAAAAATTCCAGGGATAAGGATTCTACTGCCTCCCTGGGCAACCTGTGCCAGTGTCTCACTACCCTCATGGGGAAGAACTTCTTCCTAATGTCTAATCTAAATCTCCCCTCCTCTAGCTTGGATACATTCCCTCCAATCCTGTCACTACCTGACACCCTAAAAAGTCCCTCCCCAGCTTTCTTGTAGCCTCCTTCAGACACTGGAAGGCCACAAGAAGGTCTCCTCAGAGCCTTTTCTTCTCCAGACTGAACAACCCCAACTCTCTCAGCCTGTCTCCATAGCAGAGGAGCTCCAGCCCTCTGCTCGGATGCTCATGGCCCTTCTCTGGACACCTTCCAGCACCTCCAGACCCTTCTTGTAATAGAGGCTCCAGAACTGGATGCAGTACTCCAGGTGGGGTCTCATGAGAGCAGTGTAGAGGGGGAGAATCACCTCTCTTGATGCAACCCATGATCTGATTGGCTTTCTGGGCTACAAGACAATATATATCAGAAGCGCACCATATGAAATCATGTCAATAATTTACTGTATGTTGTACTGCTTACTCCAAAGCACTAGTATTTTAGTCCCATTTTATTTACTCCAATTCCTAAATAAAACCAGAATCTTTCTACTAGAAATTAGTAGACATCAGATCCCACTTTAAGTCACCAGAGTCAAACTGCTCTCTGTTAATCACGCAGCAAACTAGCTCAAAGCAAGCAAACACCTGACAGAAAGATAAAGAAGATACTTTGACCATATTTTTTCGTGCTTTTGAGGAGTTCAGCATTTGCCCAGGTCATCAAACAGAAAACTTGGTGACATTAAGAGATATTGTGTACTTTTTAAACACTTTTTAAACAAAATTCAACCAAAACACAGCCCAGAAGTACACAAAAATAATACCGTTTCAGTTAAGATTTTCTTAGATAAAGAATTTAGGAATATAATTTCATTCCAAAAGATATGTTATGTCACTAAGGAAAATGTCAAACTAGAGCACAAAATTAAAACAAACAAAAAAAAAAAACAAACAACCCACCATCTTTCTGGCTCACAGGATGTTAGGGGTTGGAAGGGACCTCTGCATATCTTTCAGTCCAAGCCCCCTGCCAGAGCAGGACCAGAGAATCCAGCACAGGTTGCACAGGAACACATCCAGACAGGGCTGCAAAGGCTCCAGAGAAGGAGACTCCACAATCTCTGGGGAGTCTGTTCCAGTGCCCTGTGACCCTTACAGGAAAGAAGTTCTTCCTCATGTTAAGGTGGAACTTCCTGTGTTGTATATTCATTGCCTCTTATATTCATTGTTGTATATTTATTGCCCCTTATATTCATTGCCCCTTGTCCTATCACAGGGCACAAGTGAGCAGAGCTTATTCCCTTCCTCTTGACTCCTCCCCCTTCCCTCAGCTATTGATGGACATTGATCCCCTCTCAGTCTTCTCCTCTCCAGACTAAACAGCCCCAGGGCTCTCAGCCTCTCCTCATAGGGTAGTGCTCCAGTCCCTTCATCATCCTTGTAGCCCTCCAGCAGATCCCTGAGGAGCCCAGAACTGGATGCAATATTCCAGGTGGGGCCTGACTAGGACCTCATTATTTTTAAAGCTACAAATACTACTTGGATGGCTAGCTGACCTACAGAATTAAAATATTTCCTTTCAGCATGCTTTTCATCAGCAAGTGATAGCCTTCTTTGTGCAGCCACCTAAAATACAATCATCTTTTCTCACTGCTTTAAATGGATGAAGATGCTGACTGGAGCTGAAGACCATTTTAAGAGACTACTGTCTCTATGTGGTAGTGAAAATCAGTAGCAAGAATGGCACTTGCCATTTTGATTTATGTTTACTTCACATTTTCAGTGTCTCTCTAGTACAGCATTAATGAATAGTGTGGTTTACTTTTAGAAACAAAAAGCAGTATGTAGAGAATGGCAGCTTTAGCTGAACTTTAGTGGAAGTGATTATCAACACAGAGAAAATAAGAAGCAGTTGCTGACCTTAAATGTATCCTTTTAAAGCAATCCTTCCAAATTGTCTTGAAATAGAATGCCACCTTAAGATTATAAGAGCTAATAAGTTACCTGGGAATTGGAGAATATTTCAGCCCTTTTTTGTTCAAAAGAACGTATTTTAGCTTCACTCATCTTATCTGAGTCTGCAAAAACATAATGCCTTGGAGAGTATGACTCTGATAAACAGCTAAGTAACCTCAGGATTTCTGTTGTGTGCCCACCTGTAAAAACAAAATAAACTGCAGTTAGCATATGAAAAAAATCATAACTTCCAATTCCTTCAGCAGATTCAGTTACTTTTCCTCTTAAAACTCAGCAGTAGTACTATTATCAGTGACACTGAGTAGAGGATACAGTGAAAGGGTGTTTGAGACTGTTTAAGTAACATGACAATTCAGCTCCCCCAGAAGTGGAAGTTTTTCAGTTAAATGGGACCGAACCAGGATCGTGGAGGAGTACATTCTTTGTGTTTTCACATCCTGCACATGATGCAACAACAACTGGGCAGAGTATTGTACTGGAGTTCATACCGTGGTGCAATGGTCAAAACGAAGCTGGATGGGATCTGGCTCAGAGCTGTGATATGGAAACAAACCTCCCAGTGTCCAGTTCTGTGAGCTGCAAGAACAGGTTCTGAGTCTACACTATCCCAGCTCAGAATACTGAAATCATGCAGGCAGCATTTTCACTTTGCAGCTGTGCCAGCATGAAAACCGAGTGTTGACTGAAGAAACAGTGCATCTGCAGCCAAGGGCTTTAACCACTGCCCTTGAACGGGTATTGACAACCTTCTAATGACAAGGTCACTTTGTTCAGGTAGCTAAATTGGTGCTACAGTGGAGAGAAGAGGCTATGCTTATTGTGCTTTGGTGGAGCATGATAAATGTTTTGTCAATTGATTTTCCTGAACCAGAGTTACAGGAACACCAGGAAGATTGGGTGTGTAAGTGAAGGGGAGCCAGCACACCTTTTATATGTCAGGCTGGATCAGCTTGACACCAAAATGCACTTTTTAGTATGGGCATAAGCGTTTACTGGATGCAGCTACAGACTGCAGATCAAAATAGCCAACTGAATGTATTCCTACCACTTTCTGCTGTCAAGTGTCATTAGCTTCCTAAGAGTCCTCTGCTATGTAAGTCAAGCATTCTTAGCTGGCCAACAACTGACCAGCAGCAGTAGTGCTGAATTAGACAGGAGCTTCCCACCTTTCCATAGAATTTCAGGCAGTATTTTTCAAAACATGCTTGAAGATATTTTCTTGTGAGCAATGGCTCATTGAAGCTTTCACAAATTTTAATGCAATCATAGAATCAGAATTGTTTTGATTGGAAAAGACCTTTAAGATCATCAAGTCCAACCATTATCTAACTGTATCAAGCCTGATGCTAAACCATGTCCCTCAGCACCTCATCTCTGTAGCTTTCAAACACCTCCAAGGATGGGGATTCAACCACCTTCCTGGGCAGCCTGTTCCAGTGTTTGAGAACCCTTTCCATGAGGAAGTTTCTTTTAATGTTCAACCTAAACCTCTTCTGGTGCAACTTGAGGCCATTTCCTCTCATTCCTGTTAATAGGAAGAAGAGACCAACTCCTGCCTGGCTCCAACCTCCTTTCAGGGAGTTGTAGAGAGCTAGGTCTCCCCTGACTCTTCTTTTCTCCATACTAAACAACCTCAGTTCCTTCAGCCACTCAACTTCCTTACTATATACATTATTTGTGGGCTTAGGCACAGAATATATTTGCATTCTTTACCAGGAAGGATTCAAAGTGCCAATTCTGGAGCGACCCAACAGTGTCTAGACCAATCCAGCAACAGTCTTTATTGCCTGCAGGCTCCAGCTGAGTTTGGTGTCAGATGGAGATTTCTGTACTGCTGCAGAGGACAAGGAACATGTTCTCCAGGCTCAGTTGCCTGGAGCAGTGTCTGAACAAGCCCCTGGCTTTCAGCTTGGCTGGAAAAAGAGCCTTTTGTTAAAGCTTCGGAAGGCGCAGTTTCTGACTTGGACTAGCTCTGAAGTGAAGCCAGACAGCTAGAATGAAGAGAGCCACAGCTCTCAGTTCCTACCAATGTTCAGGTTATTGCTGATGGCCTTCTACAAGTTCTGCACTTACTGCATTGCCCCATAATCACACCAGGTCAGGAGATTCCTTCAAAAAGTCTCCAAGAATAGGCCTGCACATCTTGACCGATTGATGAATTATTTCACCTGGCACATTTCCAGCTCCAGTGGAAGTAAAGATTCCTGAAAAATTATAAAACTGCCAGTCCAACTCCAACCGCAGAAAGAGCCTGGGATTACTATTCAATTAGTCGGTATGCAAAAACCACACGGATACTGAGGTGATGAAATCAAAGCTTGCCTGGATTTCTCAGCTGCACATTTTCAAGGTAATCTAATTTTAGCGGCCAAATTAATTGCCCTGCAAGTTCGGAGAGGTAGCAAGGAGTAGCAGATGTCAGTTATGTAAGGGCAGAACCAATGGATGAAAGCCTTGCCCTGAACAGCCATTAATATTTTTCTATCAGAAGAGCAAGCAGCTGCTCGGGCCTCTTCTGCGTCGGTTTCAGTCAATATAATTTGTTAATGTCTTTGGTGGAACTCGTATGCCGTCTGAAGGAAAGCCTCAGAACTCAAACAGTTAAGACCCTAATAGGGACGAAAATGCCTCAGATAAAATACGAAGCTTAACAAGTACTCAAATCAAGAACTAAAAAAGCCAAATACAGGCGACGGCCCCAAGGGCTCCCGACTCGGCCCGGGTGAGGTCCGGGCACCCCGGTATGCGCTCCTGAAAAACGGCCGCCGCCGGCGGGCCTCCCTCCCTTCAACCCGCTGCTCCCGCGCCCACTACCGCAACTACAACTCTCGGCAGGCATCAGGACACACCGGCAAGCGCAAAGCCGTCCCTCTCGCTGCGCTGCATGCCGGGAGCAGTAGTTCCTGAAGGCCGCCGCGGGCGTTCTGCGGCGGGACTCGTTCCGGCTGGCGGTAGCCTCTACTCACCGGAGCCGGCCACCACCAGGAGACTGAGGGGAGGTGTCTGCCGACAGCGGGGCCTCCTCGCTAGGAACGCCAAAGGGACAAGCAGTAAGGGAAGGAGGAGGAGGAAGACGACAGGCAGTAGGAGCTCCATAGCATGGCCGGAGCCGTCCCGCCTCTCCGCGCGGAACCGGTCAGGAGCGCCTCCCGGCGTACGGAAGCCGTTGCGGCTCAAACCGCCTCCGTGTCTTCAGCCGCTGCTCTAGAGCGGCCGTACGAGGGCCACGGTGTGGCGCCGGGATAGTGACCCGCGATGTAGCGGGTCGTGTTAGGCCCGCGGTACGGGTGCGAGCAGCGGGCGCTGAGCGGACGGCGGCGGTTGGGCCGTACTGGGGCAGCGGCGCAGGCCCGGCTCTCGTCGCGGGTGGGCGCAGGCCGCCATCTGAGCGGGGCCGTGCGGGTGCTCGCGGGTGTATAATGCGCGCAGGAGGTAATAAAGTGTGAGCGGCTTCCTAAACGTAAAGAGATTGTGCCTGTGTCCTTTGTATGTGACGAGAACTGGCATTTACCCACGAGAACAGTAGAAACCAGCCTTTACCGCTTCAACTGCTAACCAGCGGTGCCGGCGGAGCACCGAGGTACATAAGTACCGATGTGCTCAGCACTGCATGCAGGGCCGGGCGCCGAGCCTGCCTTTCCTTCATTGGCTGCAGGCAGAGGAAAAGAGATCTGACTGCTTGAATGAATTTGTAAATTGAGAAATGCATACAGCAGTCATGTAGCAGTGCATGTAGACATGTAAGGAATCCTGTAGGAATTTACAAGCGTGAGCAGGCATAAGTTTTGTCCAGGTATGTATGCTTATGTGCAACCATGATTTTACATCAATAATGCATAAAAGGAAGAGTATTAATATTTTACTCCTCCCACAATTCTCATTTTCATTCGTTCTAATGCTGCAGCTTTTTATTTCAGTAAGAAGTGTGGAGCAGCACATCAGCACTCTTTTCACCTTTGTCAGCATCCAGTCTTTGTTGGGGAGCTGGTGATTAGCCATTGCACTAATCTCAGATGAGATGTGTGTTTGCTGGAAAGAATTAGATATTGCGCTTTATGGTTAGGAAAGAGTAGACTTTGGTCGTTGTTGTCCTTAAATTATCTTGGCCTACTAATCAGGAGCAAGGAACTTTTTGGAGTGTTTTGAGCCCATTGCTTTATGGGGTGGACCTGTCAAGCATGCCAATCAGCTGTGCACACGTGCCTCAAGTACACTAACACAGTAGGGCAAACACACTGCAGTTCTGCATCCATCTGCCTGCTAGGATTTCTCTGGTTATTTAGTTTGGGGTTTTTGGTTTGGTTGGTTGGTTTGTGGGATTGTTGGGGGGGGGAGGGGATTGTTTTATTTGGTTTTGTGGGGGTTAAAAAAGCGTGTGTGATTTTGGTTTTGTTGGGTTGTTGGTTGGGGTTTTGTTGGCTTTTTTTTTGTTGTTGTTGTTTTTTTTTTGGTCTTGGTTTGGTTTGCTTTGCTTTTTTCATTCTTGTTCATTCTGACCAAGTTGGGCATTTTTCATCCCTACGTGCCTTGGAAGCAGAACATTTATTTCTCATTTTTTATTTCTCTGTCTTGGATTCCAGTGATTATTACATGGTTTACAAGTTAAAAATACACTTTCTAGTGACCCTTTCCCATCTTAGGATCTGAAATAAAGTGAATCTTTCTGATTGGTGTCTCACAGTTCTACAGATTATGTTTTGGTTTTATTTACATCAGTGCAACATACAATTTTGCAGTTGTTTTAAGCAGAGACTAAGACAGTGTTTCAATGGTGAGGCCTTTCACCCAAATGAGTAACTTCACAAAAAGTATCTTGCAGCTTAATCATTGTTGACACTGGGGGAAAACGCAATGTTTTAATTAATAGTTCTGTGGATGATGCATGAATTTCAAACATTCATTTTGCTTTCCACTTAATTAGCTACATCACACTAATAATTAGGGACAATAGAAGTCTCTATATTACAGAAGAAAGGAAGAATGCACCATAGTACTTACTCAGAAAATAAACTACTATTTTAAGGTAGTAAGTTCTACAGGCAATTTGAATATGAATTTTGTCTGTGGTGAGTTTTCCCCTCTTGTACCTTCTTGAATGAAAATAGCACCACTGATGTTGAATGTATCCCAGGTTGCCAGAGGGGCTATAGCTAGTCATTGTTTTATTTAAGGATTATTTTTTCCAAGGCTTTTTCAGATCTTCCCTATGCTCTTATTTTTCCTACCATAAGAATTGTTAAAGAGCTGCTTTATTCTATATTTTTTTAGGCTTTTGATTCAGAGAAATATTATTGGAATCTCAACAGCAGAAAGTGATACAAAAAACTTTAACTTGTTTTCTTCTTTTCATGCAATTTCTTCTGTATGTACATACTTCCCCTTCTTCTATGGAGTTCTTCCATAAGGCTATTTGGAGCAATTAATGAGAAACTGACTCAAAGCCAGTAAAGTTGGAAGGGTGTTGTGCTAGATCATTTAAATAGGAAAAATAAGAGTGACGCATCCAGGGAAATACCTGTTCTTTGGATTAGAAAATGAAAGATCTGACAGTTCATTGGTTGTCACTTTACTCTGCTCTGATGAGACCTGATGCATCCAGCTCTGGAGCCCTCAACGCAGGGAGGGACCTGATGGAGAGTGTCCAGAGGAGAGCCACTGAAAATGATCAGGGGGTAGGAGCAAGCTCTGCTATGGGGACAGGCTGAGGGAGCTGGGGGTGTTCACCCTGGAGAGGAAGAGACTCCAGGAAGACCTAATAGCAGCCTGCCAGTACCTGAAGGGGGCTACAAGAAGGCTGGAGAGAGACTGTTTGCAAAGGCCTGCAGGGACAGGACTTCAAGCTAGAGCAGAGCAGATTGAGATTGGATGTGAGGAACAAGTTCTGCACCATGAGAGTGCTGGAACAGGCTGCCCAGGGAGGTGGTTGAAACTCCATCCCTGGAGATATTTCAGGTGAGGCTGGACAAGACTGGGCAACCTGATCCTCTTGAGGATGTCCCTGCTGACTGCAGAGGGGTTGGACTGGATGACCTTTGCAGACCATTCTATGATTCTCTGATAGCAAAGATTCTGACACTGGAGGTATCTAAAAAGCTAACTGGTAAGTTTACCTCCTCAACTTCTAGAACAAGTACTAGAATCTTTTCACTTGTTGTGAATTTTGCTTGAATAAGGAATACAGCTTTCAAGTAGTATGCACAGGAGATTGTAAGGCTTGAGAGAAGAGCCAGTCTTATTGATGTAAATAACTATTTAAAGATTGAAGAATAGTCTGCAACCTAGTTGCCATAAAGTTTTGCAGATTTTGTTTTTTTTCCTTTGTGAAAATTGAGTAGAGCCCATGAAATTCCCATCTGCAGTATAACACTACTAATTATGTCTTTTCCCATTGGCCATAGGTGTATTTGTGTGGTTTTGATTTTTTTTCATTATGGCAACTCCTTGCTCACTTGATGCAATGATCTGGACCAGGGATACTTCATTCCCAGAACTATAGGAGTCATGGAGGAAGCAGGTTACTCTTAAGGTTTCTAAAAACGCTATAAGCACTTAAAACAGTATCACAGAAACATTCAGGTTGGAATAGACCCTCAGAATCACCAAGTCCAACCCAGAGCCCTACTCTACAACATTCACCCCTGAACCAGAGCCCCAAGCACCACATCCAAACCACCGTGAAACACATCCAGGCTTGGGGACTCCACCACCTCCCTGGGCAGCACATTCCAATGCCTGACCACTCTTGGTGGGAAAAAATTCTTCCTACTCTCCAGTCTAAACCTGCCCTGCTGCAGCTTGAGGCTGTTCCCTCTTGTTCTATCACTAATGACCTGTGAGAAGAGACCAGCACCAATCTCTCCACAACCTCCTTTCAGGTAGCTGTAGAGAGAGCCATGAGGTCTCCCCTCAGCCTCCTCTTTTTCACACTAACCATCCCCAGCTCCTTCAGTTGCTCTTCGTAAGATTTATTCTCCAGGCCCTTCACAGCTTCCTTGCCCTCCTCTGCATTGGCTCCAACACCTCCACATCTCTCTTGTATTGAGGTGCCCAGAACTGAACACAACACACGAGGTGTGGCCTCACCAGAGCTGAGTACAAGCCACAAGCGATTCTTCCTTTCATCGGTCAAGTGCTGTGACAATGCCTCCCCTCGGCAGCTGTCACGCATGCACTCACCCAAAGCTGAGTGCATTGTGATCACATTAGCTAAATAATGTGAAGCAGGACTTCTGTGGGAAGGCAGTGGTGAGTGTTGGATACTGTCCTCCAGTCTGTAAAATTAATAATTCCCCAAGTGAATGTATAACCTGTTTGTTTGGGAGGAAGCACCACACTTGCCCTGGAAAGTCATTTGGCAGAGTGATGCCAGTGCAGTAATTACAAGGGCTGTCTCTGGTATCTCTGCTGTGGTGCAGGGAGTTAGCTTTGAGCTTCTTTACTGAAGGAAACAAACCATGCTCGTTCTGAACGACTGATCACTGCTGTCCAAAAGAAAACTCTAAAACTCTTGGCTAGAGAAAAAGTATTTTTTAACCAAATGTTACAGTATTTTTTTTTTTTCATTTCCCACTTGTGAGACAATTTGCTGAAAAAAAACCTGCTGCTGTTCTTATTGTATGTGACTATTCTCTGCAGAAGCTCACCAGTATATCTGGTGCAGGTCTCTTTTGAAAGTGACACCGGTGAGTACTAAATTGAACTGAGGAAAGTTCCCTGTCTTCGGGTTTCAGTTTCCTTTGTCTCCAGCAGGAAAAGCTGCAACTGGGATATAAACAAAAGTAATGTTTTCCACCACCCAATGGTCATTCACTTTCTCAGATTCCAGTTGTAACTGGTCTAACTTTAACTGATAAGAAAGTCTTCCTGTGCTACTGAAATGCACCTTATATTTCTTAACTGGTTTCTTAACTGTCATTTTGAATAATTCTTCTACTGATGAATTCTAACAGTAGACCTATGAGTAAGAGTAATCAGACACTGCTGGTTTTTTAAATAAGGTGATTTTGCCTTGTTTTGGCTTAGAGTGCAGCTCCACCAACAGCTGCATCGGCACAACTGAGGGGTAAACTTGCAACACAGTAGAAGGAATTGGGTGAGGAAAAGGGCAGGAACTGCTGCAAACCCCTTAGGCTTTGCTACTGGAAAAACTGTAATGTAGCACCATTCAGCTGAAATTCAGTCCTGTGTTAAATGCATCTAAGCATCATTCTGAGTTCCTGCATAATCATTTCATAGATGTGATTGGAAAAGCAAAACATGTTCTATACCTCATTTCTGCAGAAAACAGTCACAGGGCAGGGTTAGACTGGAAGCCTGTAGTCTACCTGGACTTCAGCAAAGCCTTTGGCACTGTCTGCCACAACAAGCTCCTGGCAAAGCTGGCAGCTCGTGGCTTGGACAGATTCACTCTGAAATGGGTCAAGAACTGGCTGGAGGGCCAGGCCCAGAGAGTGGTGGTGAATGGTGCCACTGCCAGCTGGCAGCCAGTCACTAGTGGTGTTCCCCAGGGATCAGTGCTGGGTCCCATCGTGTTCAATATCTTTATCTGGACGAGGGAACTGAGTCCATCATCAGTAAGTTTGCAGATGACACCAAGTTAGGAGCAGGAGTTGATCTGTTGGAGGGTAGGAGGGCCCTGCAGAGGGACCTTGACAGGCTGGATGGGTGGGCAGAGGCCAAGGGGATGAGATTGAACAAGGCTAAGTGCAGGGTCTGCACTTTGGCCACAACAACCCCAAGCAGCACTACAGGCTGGGGACAGAGTGGCTGGAGAGCAGCCAGGCAGAGAGGGACCTGGGGGTGCTGGTTGATAGTAGCTGAACATGAGCCAGCAGTGTGCCCAGGGGCCAGGAGAGCCAATGGCATCCTGGAAATAGTGTGGCCAGCAGGACAAGGGAGGTTATTCTTCCCCTGTACTCAGCACTGGTCAGGCCACACCTTGAGTCCTGTGTCCAGTTCTGGGCTCCTCAATTCAAGAGAGATGTTGAGGTACTGGAAGGTGTCCAGAGAAGGGCAACGAAGCTGGGGAGGGGTCTGGAGCACAGCCCTATGTGGAGAGGCTGAGGGAGCTGGGGGTGTTTAGCCTGGAGAAGAGGAGGGTCAGGGGTGATCTCATTGCTGTCTACATCTACCTGAGGGGAGGTCGTAGCCAGGTGGGGGTTGAACTCTTCTCCCAGGCAACCAGCAGCAGAAGGAGGGGACACAGTCTCAAGTTGTGCCAGGGGAGGTCTAGGCTGGATGTGAGGATGAAGTTCTTCACAGAGAAAGAGATTTGCCATTGGAATGTGCTGCCCAGGGAGGGGGTAGAGTCACCAACCCTGGATGTGTTTAAAAGATGGTTTGGAGGTAGTGCTTCGGGCTATGGTTTAGGAGTGAACCTTGTAGAGTAGGGTTCTGGGTTGGACTTGGTGATGCTGAGGGTCTTTTCCAACCTGACTGTTTCTGTGTGTGGTGGTTTGGAGGCCAGACAGATCCTCTCTTCCCCCAAGTGGGACAAAAGAATGACATTCACCCAAATGGATTGAAGAGTGATGGAAAGTTTGAATGGAAGAGCAACTGGTGGAACTACAAAAAACTAGAAGCATAGTGGCAAAGATATCCCAAAGCATACCAAGCCCCTTACACAATGCCCAAAGACCTCCCAACTCTTCCCTTCTCCCCACCTGAGGGTATACCCAAACCCCTCAGGGTGCTTTCTTCCCCTCCACTGCTAGGCTAGCCCCAGGCTGGCCAGGTCCGAGACTGCCCTCCCCTGCCTTCTCCAGGCATTAGGCCTAGACAGCCCTAAGAGGCCTTGAGATACTCCCCCACCGTTACCTGATAGAGAGCATCTCCCACGGGAGCAGAGAGGGAAGAAAGAGGAAGAGAATGACTTTGCAGATGGATGAATAGGGGGCAGGTAGAAATACACTGTTTCCTGTGTCCACCTTACTGGGTTGGACACTCAGGACACCGGAGGTGGAACTTATGTGGCAGTAACAGGAGGCACCCAGCCTGACCTGCCACACTGTGATTCTATTTCAAGTGCTTATGGTGTTTTTAGAAATGTTAAGGGCAGTGATATTATTATCGATATTTAGTGATATTTAATAATGGAAATGCAAGCTGCACCTCTAAGGCTCTAACATTATCAGTATTGTAAGTGTTGTAGTGAGTTCTGCTGTTGAGAAGGAAAAGGATTTTTAATTCATTCAGACTAGACTATTGGCATCCGCTGGGGACAAGCTGAAACAGGCAGCTGAAAAATATATATGCCACTGGCTGATCTCACTTGATGGCAGAATTAGGAATTTATTAGAGCCAGTCAATGGCAAAATGTGTCCCTTTTAACAGCAGTTACTTTCAATTACTTGGAGCTAAGTGCAGTTTTACTTTCTTGCGAGTCAGTACAATTATAGGAATGTGTATTAGTTTGGGTTAAATTAACGAGGTGGGAATTATAAAATATAGTTATTTTTATTTTCCCAAAAACCCCACCCCAAAACTATGTACAAAACTGATAGAATTATTTACAGGTTCTATTACATTGTGAATTCTTCCAGGATGCTTGTGGCAATTTTGGCACAATTTAGAGAGTTCAGAGACTGGAAAAAGCTATGACACAAATAGCTTCACCCACTTATAAACCAAAGACCAACCAATAACCCTTAGGAAGATGTGAGCAGGCCAGGATTTACTCACAAGGATTAGAGTAGGAATTTGGAGATAGTCCCTTGAGCACGGCAGATGTGAGCAAGGAGGATCTGAGCAGGAGCCGATCTGAGCAGGAGCCCCCAGGCTCCCCAGCCACTTGTATATATACAAAATGCCAGAGGTCACTTGGGCCAATGGGCACTAAAGCTAACATGCAGCCACCCAATGCAAAGCCTTCTGCCAGGCTATGACCATAAAAGGCAGAGGCCAGGACCTCGTATCTGGGGGAGCTTTCGTGCTCTGACCCCAGCTGGCATCTTGTTTACCAGACGGGAAAGGGCCTGGGCCCTTTGCTCCTTTTCCTGCCTTGCCCTGTGGTTGTGGCAGGAAGGAGGGGAGAGAAAGGACCTGTCTAGACATCTTGAGGCCTGTCTGGATTTGTACTGGGCCACGGGTCATGGCCTTACCACCACAAAATGTAATCTTAGAAGTCCTGATACGTATTGGCAATCAATAATATCTGTAATATTTATGCTAACATTAAGGTTAGTTTTGTGCTTCCTGGTATAACACTTCTCATATATATTTAAGATGACTCTCACTGTAAATGCTGTGTGTCTTTGTGCCTCAACAAACACTTAAACACTTTTTGTCCTAAATAGCCAAAAAAATGCAACCAAGTTCCCCAATTAATAATATTTATTCTCTATCAAAATTGAATTATTTCTCCCATTCAGGTTGGCCATTCTTTAATTTCTAGTGATGTGATGTGAGGTCTAACTGCTCTCAGTGACTGACAGCAAAGTGGTAGTGAGCTTGCCCCACCACAGTAAATAAAGTGTCCTAGTATCCTTGCCTGTGACTATTTGAATGTTTCCCTCTTTCTGGATGATAAGTTCTTTGTATATAGTCTTTGGAAGAAGGGGATGAGGGAGGAGGTTATTTTTAGAGATTTTTCTGGATCCAAATGCCACGTACAAATTTAGAATCAAAGTAGCAATTTGCAAAGAAAATGTTTTTCTCTAACAGGCATGAGCCACACTGCTAACATATTTCTTTAACCTACTACATCTGACAGGGTGACTGGGGAGCCAGTGTGTGTAGCTTTGGTAAGTGCTTGGATGCATTCTGAGCATCATTTTATGAAGAAGGTTTGTAGCAGACGGTACCAAAATTACATATCGCAACTTGATGGAATTACTGGGTAGCATGTTCAGGAAGCAGTCCCTGTAACATGGTGTAAACTAATAGATTCATAGATTCAAAAAAGGGCTTGGGTTGGAAGGGACCTTAAAGATCATCCAGTTCCAACCCCCTGCAGAGACACCTCCCACCAGCCCAGGCTGCTCAAGACCTCATCTAGCCTGGCCTTGAACACCTCCAGGGAGGGGACATCCAGAGCCTCCCTGGGCAACTTGTTCAGGTGTCTCCCCACCCTCACTGTAATCTCTAGTCTCAGTCTGCCCTCCTCAATCTTAAAGCCATTCCCTCTCATTCTGTCACTACAGGCCCTTGTCAAAAGTCCCTCCCTGGCTTTCTTGACCATTCCCTTCAGGTACCGGAAGGCTGCTCTAAGGTCTCCACAGAACCTTCTCTTCTCCAGGCTGAACAGCCCCCACTCTCTCAGCCTGTCCACACAGAGAAGGTTCTCCAGCCCTCTGATCATCTTTGTGGCCTCCTCTAGAACTGCTCAACCATGTCCCTCCTACACTGGGGGCACCAGAACTGGATGCAGTGCCGCAGGTGAGGTCTGTCCTATCTGTTAAAAAAATCAGGAGAAAGAGAACACTGTTTCGCATCCTGATAGTACTGACTGTCCTGGAGGCCACTGGATGTCTCTGTTTTAAGGAGATTTATTCACATACACACTTGTTTAAAGAAAGATTAATTAGGTAAGGTGCAGAGCATTACCTGATCTAGCACGTGGTTTCGTGCATTTTTCCCCAGGGCAACTTGACATAAAAGATTTCTTTCAGTGCCCAGATGACCTATACATATGAGCATCAAACCTGCAGAGTTCTGAACATCCTGGACTCGTATCATGGTGTGTCTGGCACATGCAGTGAGTGCAGTCCAGTAAGACCGCAGAAACACAGAAGGTTAGGGGCTGGAAGGGACCTTGAAAACTCATCCAGTCCAACCCCCCTGCCAGAGCAGGGTCACCCAGAGCAGATCACACAGGAACACATCCAGATGGGTTTTGAATATGTCCAGAGAGAGAGACTCCACAACCCCCCTGGGCAGCCTCTTCCGGGGCTCTGTCACCCTCACAGGGAAAAAACTTTTCCTCCTGTTTCCATGGAACTTCCTATGCCTCGACTTCAATCACTGCATCTTGTGCTGTCATTGGGCATCACCCAGCAGAGCCTGGCTCCAGCCTCTTGGCACTCCCCCTGCACATCTTTATCAACAGCAATGAGGTCACCACTCAGGCTCCTTTCCTACAAGCCACAGAGCCCTCAGCTCCCTCATCCTCTCCTCATAAGGAAGATGTTCCACTGCCTTCATCATTTTTTGGCTTTGCACTGGACTCTTTCAAGCAGTTCCCTGAGGTCCTTCTTGAACTGAGGGGCCCAGAACTGGACACAACATTCCAGATGCAGCCTCACCATGAGTAGAGGAGAAGGAGAACCTCTCTCAACCTACTAAGCATAGCCCTTCTAATCCACCCCAGAACGGCCTTGGCCAGATGTCCAGCCTAACACACAGTGCACCTCTCTGGAGTGCAGTGTGTGTAGCACACATCTGACCTGTGTCCTGCAGAACAGGGCACTGGACTAAAACATCTTGGTCTGCACAAGCACAGGCACTCTTGCCCAAGACATCCCAAATCTGATTTCACTTTTTGTGGTGAGATCCTTGTTTCCACTGGAGCTTAATTTCCACATAGAAAAGAGGACATCACCAGAAGAACTCCAGATGTGTAATGTCCATTATGCAGCAAAGCAAACGAACAGGTGCTGAAATGTTGGCTCTTTAAGCAGTCTCAGTAGAATTATTGCAGCAAAATGTGTACGTTTACAACAAAATGAAAGCAAGTGTATGACACTGGGAAGAAAAGAACACAACCAAGGTATTGTAATTAGTGTATATTACAATGTAATTTCTCTGCAATTTATTCAGCTAGAATTTGGTGCAATTCACAGAGACTTCTCAAATGCATTTATAAGGTTTGCATGATCTGTTTTTATGGTGAGACTCTTCCATCTTAGCATTTCTTTCTATCATCTATCTACCTCGCATATTACAATTTACATTATTTTTGTATTTTCCTTAGTTCAAATTATCCTTGGGGTTTACTTTCAGTATTCTCCTAATATTTCCAGATAAGTAAGATAATAATGCAACTGGAGTAAGTGTTGCTCATCACCAAGAATGTATATGGTGTTGAATAGTGTCACTGAAAACCTACAAAAATTCCCCAGTTGATCTTAAAGGCAAACTTTAGTTTTGTGTTTCATCACTGATCTGTTTCAATGTACCATTTCTTTTCTCTTTGTGTCTTGCTTACCAAGACTGCTCTCTTAAATCTTAGGTTGGAAGTTGCAGTCCAAAGCATGATCTACATGTAGCCAGAATTGCACAGAGGGACAGAAATTTGTCTGCGTAAAAAAACATCCAGATCAAGGCTTTAGAGATGGAGGAGAGCACTCAGCCTGCTGCTAGCAATGGAGAATAAGAATTAAACTCTAGGTAAGCATCTGCAATAGGGACAATACAACACTTTCAAATAATTACAGTAGTAATAAGCAGCACTGCTAAAAGCAAGGTCTTTGCCAGAAGATATTTTTAGCAATACAAGAAAAAAATGAGTAGTACATTCTGAGACTCTTACACTGAAACAATGCATGACACCACTTTAATACCTACCCAAAAGATGAAGTTAAAAAGCTTTAATATTTAAGATATATCAATTTAAAAAATGTTCTATGAAAACTCCATAATTATTACAAGTATCATTGCATACTGCATTTGAGAATTATGTGAAACCTAGGAACTGTTTTCTGACAGATTTCAACAGCATTTAGACATAGACGATATGAATATGGACCAGGCTTTACTGTTTCCTTGTGCAGCCAAAGGAAATCCTTCCTGGTTTCCTCAAGGCTTTCACAGATCAACAGATTATGGGGTTGGAGGGGGGAAATCACTAAATGTGGTAGCAAATATTTTGTAAAATCTTACAAATTGCCAGACTTTCAGAGGAAATTACATGAAGAAACTACTGAAGCTTTTCAGGCCAATATATCTGTCTTCAAGATAACTTAATAAACCACTCTGCACTGTGGTGCACGCTGGAAGAGGCATAGTGAAATGCTGTGCAGCTGCTATGGCATGTGCCAAAGTTTGGACTGATCTAAGCGAGGCTCAGAAGCTATCTTTAGCTCGCAGCTGAGTGACATTATCCCAAGCATGCGCTCTGCTGCTTTACCTGGGAATCTGCGGTTCATCCAGACCAAAATACCCATTAGCAACAAGCACTGCTTTGTTCTCTTCTTCAGTTGTGCTGATTTTAATTAACAGTCTGAACATTAAACAAAGCACTTTCTTTCTGTCCCTTTGTACGTTGAGTTGTTGGGAACAAATGTGTTCGGTTTCAGCAGCGCTTGGCACTGATTTGATGCTTTTCAGTTGCAGCCATTCCAAAGTACATGTCCTTTCATTTTCTGCTGTTCCGACATCATCACATTCCAGTCGCTATCCTCTTCTACAGTGCTCTTGTTGCTAAGAGCCTTGACTCTCACAAGGCAAAAGGAATTATGTGCATGTGAAAAATCTGATATCATTTCAAGCTTCCTCCTGATGTTTCTGGTGTGCTCCATCTTGGAGATTAGGGAGCCGAGGAGTCATATTAGTCTTAGAGACTTTGGTTTAAGCTTTTGGCAATGGAATACTTTTTAGACCCTTACTTTGCTGATCCCAAAGACGCACCCAGGTGCAGCTTTGTTTACTGGAGATCCAAGGACGCACTTAACAAAGCTGCCTCTGTGCAGTCCTTTGTGCAGCCACATCATAGGAAAGAAAAGGCATGAAGGAATGCGAGCCAGACAGTGAAGGAGGCCAGGGGAGGATGCTGTGGGGAGGAAGAAAATAAAGTGACAGAAAGGCAAAAGGTAGTAAGAAAGGGGAGGATAAAGTGAGAGAAAGGAACAAGAAGGAGGGCGAATGACCCGGGGCAAAGCCGTGAGAGGTGGTGTTCCTGCGGGAGCTGTGGCTCATACTCAGCACATCTGTCCTGATGCAGCTTGATGTTTTGTCACAATGCTGACACGGTGCATCAGCGTAGTGCTTTGGAGGGCAGCAGAATAAACTCACAACGTGCTGCTTTACAGGGCCACTGCAGCTTCTGGAGGGTTATAATCGGGACAGCATTACCAGCAGAGAGGGTAATGCTGCAGGTGAGTTGTGACCAGATGAAAAATACAGTATGTGATGAGAGAGACATGGAGAAGACAGGAAAACTGGAAGAAAGCTGCAGAAGGGAGGCTGAGATACAGGAAGGGGTTAGTGCCCAGATAGCTTTCCAGAAACAAGGCTTTGTTCCATTGCTGAGAGTAAGTGTTACTGGCAGAAATGCTGTCTCAGATGGGGAGGTGACAGGGTCTAGGAAAGCTAAACTAACTGACCTAAGATGAGAATGCGAGGAGGTGTGTAGAGGAAGTAAACTAAAGCAGGAGAAAGTGAGGGTGTTGTTTAGTACACTGCTACCTAAAAATGTGACCAGATACATTATGGTCTTACATTAGGTAGCACTCCACCTGAGTCGGTACACACAAAATGTTGTCTGCTGCTTGGACAACAAAGATAGAGCTTTCACTTCAGGGAAGCATGCAGCCCAGCAACTCTTAACTGGGTATAGTCAGGGTGTTTAAAAAAAAGAAGAAGAAAATACAAAGATTCTCTCTGGGTTTTTTTCTAAGCAATTTTGGGGAGAGGGGAGGATTTTTTTAGAAATTGAGGTGGGGTTTTGGTTTGTTTTGAGTTTTTGTTTGTGGGTTTTGTTTTTCTTTTGGTTGGGTTTTGTTTGGTTGGGTTTTTTTGTTTGGTTTGTTGTTGTTGTTTTAAATTTGTTCCCTTTTCCATTCACCTTTTTCCTGCTAGTCTTCAGTTTCTTTGGCTAAACCCAAATTCAGATCCTTTCTTTTCAGTCGTCTTTTCCAGTCCTGGGCTTTCTGAATTACATGCTTTAATATTAGCTGCCTACAGTTACTGTGATTGGACTCCATGGGCGGCCTGAGCAATTTTCAGACAATGGAACTGATTCTTTTCTCACAATAGTGTGACTGGTTGGCTTTGATAGAGGTACTCCTGATTCACAGTGGTGAAAGGAGAATTGTGCTTGCTCTTTCATATGTTCTTTCATCTCCATGATATTTTTACTTACATGTATAAGTGATTTTCTGGGAATATCTCCTGCTGCTGGCAGGTGGACCTAGGAACTTCCTAAGACAGAAATAAATTTAAGCCTTTTTTAGGGCACTGAGTTCAATCCATTGCTGCTCCAACACCACGTTATATAATTTCTTTCATAAACTGATCAGGCTTTAAACATTCATTACAACTCTAATCTTACTACAGTTAGTAAGTTCAAATGAGAAGGTTAATTACCTCCTGTGTAAGTGCAAAACCACAACTGAAATAATTTCCAGATGTTCCTGTCTCATAAACGCCTCACTTTTCAGTATGGCAGCCATGATAAAGGCTTTACTCTTGGCAGGAGAAGGCTCAGCTCTGAGAGGGCACAGGTCTGGAATTACAGCCATACCCAGGAAAGGGTACTGTGGAGTTTTCTATTCATGGCCACATCCCTCTCACAGATTGTAGTGGGAGTTGCAAGCAGTCATATGACAGCAAATTTTTACCATACCTGACTGAAGTGCCACTCTGAAAGTAATTACAGGAGGAGAAGGGTATGGAACAGGTGTGTACAACTTGGCTGAGGACAGATTATGGCAGATTTCAACTTACTTATATTAGGCTACCTTCTCTTTACCACCCCGGCTTGGCAGAGACCCTGTCTATTTCCGCAGATTTTTTTCCTCATTTATGGAATTCCTGAGCCTACATATTATGAAACTGAAAACCATCAATGTGACCAAGCAGTTTAATTAATGAAAGCCTAGATGAAAAGCAGAGCCCAGTTCTACATAGTGCAAATAAGATGATTCAGCTGAAGCCAAGAGAATTATGCTGTTCTCTGTAAATGCTGCTCCCTGCTTTCCCTGTTGCGTTTCAGATATGTGCCCTTCTGTTCACATGTGGAATATAATTTTATTTTTCATCCTCTGTTCCTAAACCTCTGTTCTACACCTCACCCGAGCAAGCCTGTTGCCTGTGCTTCCTTCCCTGCTGCAGTCTGGGTTTGGAAGTTGCATTTGTTGCTGACTTAGTGGTGACAGCTTTGGTCTGCAGCTGCTGGGAAATGCAATCACAAGAGAGTGAAGAAGAGGTATTCCTGGTTGTCAAAGCCAGGCTGTGGTCCTATCTAGTATCACTGGCTGTGATACTATTCTGCTGACTGTTTCTCTCACCCTATGGCTACTGTATATCTGAGGCAGATATAGGTTTGTGAGTTGCATCATAGTATGCCTCAAACTTTAAGGAATTGCAGCAAACGATCACAGTGATTGTGTGGTAAGTTCATGCAACACTTTGGAGGAGTGGGAGACTCTTGGTTTTGTTGGAATTGCTTTGCACATGCCATATAGGCCTGGTGTGTTTGTTCTGAGCATCTCCTTGGGATTGCTGGACATGGGACACCAAACGTGAGGCTGCTTATATGCATTAATATCCAGCCTGATGAGATTACTAGACACCAACAATCCCAGATATACAGGCTGTTCTAAACATCTTCCTGCAGAACATTTATGGTTGGAAAAGAGGCAACCTGGAGTTATGGTAGCCACACCTAACCATGTCTACAGACCTACCTTTTACTGCAACACCTTCCTACCCCCCAGTTCTCTTTTAACTGCAAATTATCTTTACAAAAAATCTGAAAGTTCTCCTGATGTGTGCTCAGATGGAGAGCAGTTGCCACCCAGCAACTCTCAGTCCCTCACCATTCTCAGCTTTGCAGCCAGTGCAGTGTTCAGCCTAGCATGTGTGGTTGGGCTGTTGAAAGATGGCATTGCCTCTGGTCATGAAGTGCCATGTGCCTGACAATGTGCCAAGCACAGGCCCAGGAGGGAGCAGCGAGGCAGGTCAGACTTGTTTCTTTCACCCACACAGCACACGTGGACAAAGAAATTGTTTGGGAGGCTGTGTGCTACACAGGCCTGATACAGAGGTTTGGAGAGAGTCTGGTTTCCCTTCTAGATGCTTCCTAACCTGTAAGTGCATGCTGGTGATGTGTTATTTTGAGACTCAGAGTTTTGTGAGGTGGTCTCTGGCAGAGTTATTTGTTCATTTGAAGATGTTATCACTCCCAGCTGTCTGCTTTACTCCACAGCTAGGCATTGCCACACTCTTCCAATGGAGACTCCATGCCACAGGCTGGCCTATTAAAAATCTACCTGCTTTCATTGTGCTCTGCTAGACTGATCGTGACCTCAGGCAGCTGGGAGACATTTGAAAACACGGCAGCTAAATCAGCTACCACTGGCTGCTCAGAGCCTCTGATTCTTAGCCATGAATGGAAAGAGTTGTTGCCTGTGCCCACAGGCCTGCGGACAACATTCCTGCCTTTACTGACACTACGTATCATCTGTCAGCCCAAAGGTCCCCTGCTCCTCTGTATGGATGACTGCTGCCATAGTTGTTACAGCTTAGGAAGGCAAGGAGTGTGTATAAAGACACTTGTAAGCCAGTGATGTGGGACTAAGCAAAAAGTGAGGGCAGTTCTCTAGAAAGTGAATTACTGAAAAAATTATCTTAGAATTTTTATTATGTCACCTCAAATGTAATTTGTGATCCCACCATGCAGTTCGTAAGTTTTAGTGGCTGTTCTGTTTCACTAAAACTGTAGTCATAATAGAAAATAGGTTAAAGTCATCCTTTCTATGATGAATAAAATGCTTTGAGTAAAACATGAGGTTTTCCCTAAGAATATGATATTGCTGTCTTAGTCCATCTGGTTTTGGAATGGAAGAAGATTGGGAATGAGATCTCCTGTGCTCAGCAGAGAACGCTTTGTGGAATTTTGTTAACAAAAGTCAGTTTAAAAGCTGGTCAAGTCCATTGGAAATCAAACTAGAGTAGTTCTGATGTTTACACAAACACTTGTCTGGCAGCTGATTGATATTCAGCAATGGGTTAGGGCAAGGTGGCTCAAAGCAGTTGCAGGTGCTTGCCCTGCCCACCTCCTACAGGTTGCCCTTTCTTCAGCAGGAATGGCTCAATGCCTCATTAATCAGCACCCAAGGTTCTGCCTGTCACAGGTTGGCACATCAAGGCAAACCAACAGAAGTTTCTGTTCCATCTTAAGCCCTGGCATTCCTGCCATGGGAGACATCCTGCAGGGCAGATGAGCATACAGAGCTGGGGTAGAGGATGTCCTCCTCAGCCAAAGCTTAACGTAGTGTGAAGTACGTATGGATGCCTTCAACAGCATCCTGTTTGAGAGAGGAGAATTTTTAAATTATTGATATAAAAGATCAATAGCCCTTACTAGAAGTGGAAAGTTGAGGTGGGTTAGGATCTGTATGATAGTAGAAGTATGGCAAGAGGAACAGAGTCCTGACCATTATGCTTTTGAGTTGGTAAAAACCTAAGTCTCTTTGCTTTTGTCAATGTAATTTTGTTTGATTTTTCAGTATTATACAGCAGTTCAAAACGTAAAATGAGAAACAATGTGACAAAAATCACGGCATTTAATTTAAAAGAATAGCAAGTATCAGCAATACCTGTTCTCCATGACGACTGTGTTAGCTGTGATCCTGTGCTGTACAGTTCTAGCAATGAGAGCATAAATGGATTGCTAGGACACAAACAGCACCATCAGCACTTTTCTGGTGGCGTTTTAGACAATGGGGCTGTGTAAATGCAAGGCACGGTGACTACAGTGGTGCTGGCCCGTAAGATGCTCTACCCAGCGGCAATTTCTGCTCCTTCCAACACATAAGCCCCGTTCTCTGCCATGCACTTTCAGCAGAATTTGGGGGCCTGTGAGTTCATCGTGGTACACACGCACCGACTCTGGCAACGTGGCAGAGGCGGAGAGCAAGCGCCGGGATTCGCGATGGCAGCTGCGGTACCAGGGGGCGGCGGAACGCCGTCCGTCCGTGGATTTCCTCCTCGCCGCGCCGTGCTGCCCGCACAGGCAGTGGCTTCTGTTCGGAGCCTTGTTGGCGGCGAGCGTAAGGACGGTCCCGGATAACCGATTTAGTTTGGTGAGTACCGCTGCGGCGCGGACGTTTGCCCAGCCCGCAGCTCCACGGCCTCCGCCGCCCCGGGCGGCGCGGCAGACATCCGCATCCCAGACCCAGCCGCCGGAGCCCGGGGGGTGAGGGGCAACCAAGGCTGCGGTGGAGACGGAGGGCGGTGGCCAGCGGGGCGGGCGGGCAGGCGGGGCTGGGGGAAGCTTCCTCTCACAGGCGGCGAGCGGAGACCGGCGGCAGGTGGCGGCGGCGACTCGGCTCCTTTAAGGCTACGCCTGCTGTAACCCGACCGCCGCAGCCGGAGCTCCCGACGCCACCGGCGGAGCATCCTGCGCCTGCCAAGGGCTGCCCCGTCCCTGCTACCGCGGGAAGGCATGGCCAAGGCGCAGCCCCAGTAGTCCCGCTCCCAGGTGCGGCGGCCGGAGGGGAGGGCGCTGTAGGTCCGTCCGGGCGCTGTGGGGTTAGGGCTATCAGGGTGGGGACGGTGCCGATTCTTCTCCCGACCCTGCGGGGCTGCGCGGAGCGGTCCCTTTTCTCCCTCCCTCCCTCCCTCCCTGCGCTGCGGGCCGCCCCCTGCGCGGTGCCGCCCCCTGCGCGGTGCCGCCCCCGGGGGCCGAGGGCCGCAGGCGGCGGCGCTGCCACCTCAAACAGCGCAAAGTACAGCGGCTGTCGCCCTGCAGCTGTCGCCCTGCAGCTGCCCTCGCAGCGGACAGCCACGACCAGAGCGAGCGCGGTGGGGCTGTGTGGTGGCTGACTGCCTGCGTGCCAGCGGGGCTGCCGCCGTGGGCGGACGCGGCGTGAAAGCCGGGCACTCGGCTGCAGGGGAAAGCTAAAGCTAGGTAATGCCTGGCGCGGGTGGAGCGCCCGGCGGCTTCTCCTTAGCGCCGCGCCGCTCGGGACTTATCCTGGCAGGATCCCTCGGTGCCCCTGCGGCTCGGAACCGTCTCCGAGTTGGAGGGGTTTCCCCCTTCCCTGTTGCTTTCTGACTGCAAACTTCTTGCAGGTTTTGAGGAAATAGATGCAGGTAAATGGTAGCGCAGCGCGCACAGCTCACCCTGTTTACCCAAACCTGCTAGCTGTTTTGCTGGTTTGAGAGTAGCAAGCAAAGTGGAGTTTGGGATGTGTATAGCCTTGCATAGCAAAGAGAATGGCTGAAGCTGTGAGGAGCTTGAATTCTGTTGTATTTGTCCTTACTGCTGCTTCCTGAGGTAAGTTGGATATCAAACGCTGTATGTCTGATCTCACTGGAGCAAGTGAAACTACCATTCAGAACCAACCGCACAGCAAAACTCAAGCACTGCAGATGTTTTATTACTAGGTTTATTATAAAACCTGCTAACAGTCAGTAGTCTCATGCTGCTCCGCACATCAGCGTGGCAGATCTCAAGATTGGATTTGACTTTCAGTTTTAAACTGATCAGGAGAGCATAGGGGTGAATGGATGTTCTCTGGTATCACTAACAGCTTTAGGGTGTAATCTTGTTTGGAAATTGATCTCACTCATTTTGAAATCGACCCTTGAAGAAAGTAAGAGCTGCAGGCCTCCTTCCTCTGCACCATCTTACTTTATCTTGTGGCACGTATCTTGTGACAGTTGCATTTCTTGTTTTTACGACGTGAAAAATTGACATGGAAACAGTCAAATGGAAATGAGAACATAAATGTTGAATGCCGTTGATGGTACAACACTTAGTAACTCTTCTACTCTGTTGTCCTCTTTCAGTAAGTGCTGACTTTTTTCTGTCAGAAGTTTCATGTTGGAGGTGAACGAATGTTACATTTTGATATTGTTGGAGTTTTTTTGCTTTGAAGTAGAAACAGAGCTGCCAGAATCCCACAGCGTGTTGATAGCAGATGGAAATGCCGTGTTTTCCTCTCTAGAGTCTTGACTGAGAAGCTGTGTTACTAGCTTTTTCAAAATTAACTGGGGTCAGTAGAGCAATTTGATAACTGCCCTAGACACGTGTAAGCAATACCTTGCTGAAAATTTCCAGTTTCAAGTGTTTGCTGATAGTTATTTACCGAAAAGCTACAAGAGTGAAGTCACAGCTGAATGGTTAAGGTAGTCATTTTGGGTAAGCTGGGAAAGGACCACTGATAAAATACTAACGGCCAAGAACCAACCTAGACAGAGTACTTTCTTCCTTCATTAAAAAATAGTTACACCAAACATCTCTGTGCACCCATCCTTCCTTCCTCGACTTTTTAGGGTGTCAGGTAGGGATAGGCCTGTGGGGAATGGAGCAAAATGAGAAATGGGGAGATTCAGACTGGATGTTAGGAAGTTCTTCCCCATGAGGATGGTGAGACACTGGATTGCCCAGGTTGCCCAGGGAGGTGGTGGAAGCCTCATCCCTGAACGTTTTTAAGGCCAGGCTGGATGTGGCTCTGAGCAACCCGATCTAGTGTGAGGTGTCCCTGCCCATGGCAGGGGGGTTGGAATGATCCTTGAGGTCCCTTCCAACCCTAACAATTCTATGATTCCTCTAGCTCAAACCCCCTATAAACTGACTGAAGGGTGATCAATAACTATGCAGTTTGGGTGATAAATTAGACACTCATACGTAATCCAGGAAGTTCTGTATCTTGATCAGATTTTGCTGGGCAGCTGTAAGAAGATTCTGGGGCAGAGAAATCCCAGTGTAGTTGAAGCCTTGCTAGCTCTGGCCATTGTTCTCAGGGCAAGGAAATTGTATGCAACAAGAGGCTTACTCTGTTCTGTTACTCGTGTTTGGTTTAACAACGTGAGTTATTTTTGGTTTAAGTAAAAAGAAAATCTGGTGAATAACAACTAATTTTCATGATAAACAGGAGATAATTTCTCTCTTTGTCTCCATTGTTTTCAACTATCTGACCTGTTCTCACACAAAATGCTGCATTTACATCTGGTCCTCCAACAGCACTCTTAACTTGCTCAAGTAAAACGTGAAATTATTGCTGGACTTGGTACTTACCTGTACTTAAACCAGCACCTTGATAGGCATACATGAAATCACCTTATGAAAGCAGTCTTGCCAGACTCTCTGTGAGACCAACCACAGAGGCTGAGTCACTAGTTTCCTCTGCTACCATCCCACCTTTCTCTTTTGTGGGCATCACGGGTCTGTAATTGCTGCAAAAATTTCTAACAGGGAAAAATATCTAATGCTTCTGAAGGTCAGGTCATGCACTTCCCATGAAAAGAACCTTTTCTTAAAACGAATTCCCTGTACAGGCTCCTTGGAACAAAGATGAGCTTTCTCTAATGCATTTATTGTAAGGGTTAGGAGGGTTTTTTTGTTTGGAGCTCTCTCGTGAGGACAGGCTGAGAGAGTTGGGGTTGTTCAGTTTGGAGAAGAGAAGGCTTCAAAGAGACCTTATTGTGGCCTTCCAGTATGTGAAGGGGGCTGCAAGAGAGCTGGGGAAGGACTTGAGGGTGTCAGGAAGTGATAGGACTGTGGGGAATGGATCCAAGCAAGAGGAGGGGAGAGGTAGATTAGATGTTAGGAGGAAGTTCTTCGCCATGAGGGTAGTGAGACACTGGCACAGGTTGCCCAGGGAGGTGGTGGAAGCCTCATCCTTGGAAGTTTTTAAGGCCAGGCTGGATGTGGCTGTGAGCAACCTGATCTAGTGCCCATGGCAGGGAGTTGGAACTGAATGATCCTTGAGGTCCCTTCCAACCCTGACAATTCTGATTGTGTAATTTCTGTAACCTCCTGTGCTAGAATGAGCACCTGTCCCATGCCAAAATGATACTTAACTAATAAAATCTTCTGGTACTGAGGAAACAACCCAAAACCTCTGCTGCCCAAGAGATTATGTCTGTGCAACTCGGAGGCACTAGTGTAGTTACTGCAGATGAATAAAATTGGCAGCATCATGAGCATTGCTGTATTTTTAGTCAAAAGGATTAAGTAGGTGTGATTGATGTTCACTGGTTTTGCTCTTTTGCTGAAGAGAATTGTCTTTAATGTGCATTTTTGGCTTCCTTCATTTAGGAGTTAAACCAACTGATTTTTTTTTTCCTTTTAAATCATATATCTTTTTCCTTATGTGGTCCAAATGAAGACTTGCAAACTACAGATGAGTTTTTGGCCCGGGAGTAGAATCTGCAATGGACACTGTACAGTGCTTATCAGTGAGTTTAAACTGGAAGATAGGAAATGGAATTGATTCTTTTATTCCTTCAACTGGAAAAGTTTTAGAAAATGAACACTCGTTCTCTCTAGAACTTTAAACTGTGGGGAAAAAAAGGGACATAAGATTTGATATGTATTTTCTATCAGTGGAGAAGTAGGTGGAGCACAGTGTGAAAAGTACTTGAGAGATAATAATGAGTAGATAGGAAGTTTTCATTTTCAGAGATGCACAGATTGCATTGGGTTGGAAGGGACCCTCAAAGGTCATCTTATTCAGCCCCCCTGCAGTGAGCAGGACAGCTCTGAACAGACTTAACCTTTAACGAGTAAGCAAGGCTGATGCACTGCTGAGCTACAGCAGGTCACCAGGTAAGCAAGTGGAGTGAAGCAGCATTTGTTGCAATGCTCTGCAGCGTGTGGGCATCACAATTTCAGTCTGGAGTAAAACCACGTTCAGGACCTGAATCTTCTGATCACTGCCTCTTGCTGCCCTTTGGCTGGTGTTGCATAACTCTCCCAGAGCATGCAAGTTGTGGGATTCCTTTTTGCTTAAGCTGAGCAGGAAGACAGGTCTAAAGAGTATGCCAAATACCTTCTAACAACTGTAGGGTGCCTAGGACAGGATTAAAGCTGGTCTGAAGGAAACACCTGAAATGCGTATGATGGTTTCACTCAGCATGTCTGCATTCTGCTTGGATAGCTGTGGCTTGCTCTGTGAGTACTAGTCAGAGGAGGTTTTCAGATAATCCACTTCCTTGTTTTAATCTTCCATTTTGGGGGAAAAAAAATAAGAGGAGGGAAAATAAGTTTGTGGTTCTTGACCCTTCTGCTTCTAATTCTTTGAAGACCAAAGCATTATTTTTTCCCAGTCTATAATATAAGTAATCCCTCTTTTGTTAAAATTCTTAGTTTAAATGCCAGCTGTGCTTAAATATACTCAGTGTTTGTGCCACCAAATGAGAATATTATACTTAGTTTTTTTACAAAGCTATTAACTGGTGGACTTTTTTCTGCCCCCTGAAGTTCAAGTTTCTGTCAATCTGCAGTGCAGATACGATTTCAAAAACTACTTCTTGTTCCCTCACTCTGTAATTCAGGTGACTTGAGTGTATTATGGTTGCATCAGTTTTTGCTGACTATTAGCAACAGCAATGTGTTGTAGAAACATCAAATTATGCCAGCCTCAAATCTTCATATTATTTGTAGATATTTTCTTCATTAAAACTAATGCAAGTAACAGCAGTAATGGAAACTCCTATTAAATGTTTATTTAAATATTTTAAATGAAGATGTTTGGCTTTTCCCCCCTTTTTTTTTTTTGGTTCAGCTTAATAGAAATTTACTTTTTATGAGTTTGCAACCTTTGCCAGTGTTGGAACATTTGATGACACCATCAAGCCAGAGATGTGTTTCAGCAGTTTGTGGCTTCTGGGAAGATAACGTTCTGTCTGCAGAATGCTGGTGATAGGAGAAATGACTGAAACATTTCAGAGAACTGACATTTATGTTTGGAATTGTTTAGATATTTGTTTAGACCTCATGAAAGAGCTAAACATCTAGCATCTGAGGTGTGCATTAGTTCTGATGATCACAGATGCCCAAATGTAGTCTGTGCTTTGTGTGCACAGGGAAACTGAGGAGAAAAGAAACACTTGTTCAAACTTAGGTTAGTAATACAAGGAAAAGGAGAGTAAGAGAATGAACAAAGGTGCTGGTAGGGTCCAGGTTTCTCTATTGAGGTCCATGTCCTATAGCTGTTCCTCCAGCTGACTGCTACCAAGACAGGATTTCATCCTGAGTTTAAGTGGTGCCTAAACTGATGCTTGCTTTTCAGCTTGTGCTCTTGGAAAGTATGCTGATACATCTGGCTGATACAGCATCACAGAATTATTGAGGCTGGGACAGACCTCTGAGATCATCAGGTCCAGCCTATGACCTACCACCACCACACTGACCAGACCATGGCACTGAGTGCCACATCCAATTTTGCCTTAAACACCTCCAGGGGCAGCGACTCCACCACCTCCCTGGGCAGTGCATTCCAGTGTCTGATTTCCCTTTCCATGAGGAATTGCTTCCTAACATCCATCCTAAAATCCTTCCCTGGCACAGTTTCAGCCATGCCCTCTGGTCTTGTCACAAGGTGCCTGGGAGAAGAGCCTGACCCCCACCTGACTACAGCTTCCCTTCAGGTAGTTGTAGAGAGTGATAAGGTCCCCCCTGAGTCTCCTCTTCTCCAGGCTGAACACCTCCAGGTCCCTCAGCCTCTCCTCATCAGCCTTCCCCTCCAGTCCCTTTCCCAGTTGCTTGCTCTCCTCTGGACCTGCTCCAGCACCTCAAGATCTTTCTTGCAGTGAGTGGTCCAGAGCTGCACACAGTGCTGGAGGTGAGGTCTCACCAGTGCTGAGCACAGGGCAGAATTCCATCCCTGCTCCTGCTGGCCACACCATTCCTGATCCAGGCCAGCATGCCCTTGGCCTTCCCTGCTCCCTGGACACACTGCTGGCTCATGTCCAGCTGCTGTCACCCAGCACTGCCAGGTCCCTCTCTGTCAGGCTGCTCTCCAGCCACTCCTCCCTACTCTATAGCCTGCATGGGGTCATTGTGGCCAAAGTGTAGTAGCCTGCATGGGGTCATTGTGGCCAAAGTGTAGTAGCCTGCATGAGGTTATTGTGGCCAAAGTGTAGTAGCCTGCATGGGGTCATTGTGGCCAAAGTGTAGTAACCTGCATGGGGTTACTGTGGCCAAAGTGTAGTAGCCTGCACTTGGCGTTGTTAAACCTCATCCTGTTGGTCTCATCCCAATATGAAGCTTTTCAGTGTACTCTGAAACTGTGCAAAGTTTAGCTTTTCATGTGAAGAAGAAAAAAGCTCAGTTACAATCTTGGAAGTGCTATCACAGAGAGAAACCTACAACTGTCAATGAAGTGCAAACAGAGAGCTCCTGTTTCTGTGAAGTACACAAACAAACCTGCAGGGAGGCCGACCTGAAGATCACTACACTTCTGTGATGTCATTTTTGCTTTCTCAAGTCAGTCTGATAAGTACAAGATGAGTTTTAATTTGTGGTTTCTTAGGACAGGTGTAGAAGCTTCTGAGCTGGTGGTTGCACTGGACAGGGGTCCTCCCACCCCTTCTGTGTAGAACCAATACACCTGACTTCAGGAAACAAAAATGAATAGTATGCAAATGCTAAACAGCTCCAAAACACAACTTATAAAAGCTTGGGGATACTTATCTACCATCAACACTGAAGTGGAAATGTTGAAGAGGATGAAACTTGGGGTGACTGTTTCTGTTGATAACTGCCAAAAACAATTTCTCTGGCTGCTTCCATGGTTAAATGGAGAATGGACTGAAATTCTCTTCTGCTTCTCTTCACAGGCTGAAGAACAATGGCTTCCTTCAGCAACCTGACTATTGGTATTACTGTTGCCAGCTTTACTCTGTTTCAGCTCCTGTTCCATGTTGTAAGCTCTTGGGTGTCAGCACGAATAACACCTGGTTTTGACAACCTCAGCCAAAAAAGGAAGATTGAATGGAACTCAAGGTAGAGTGTTCAAAACAAACTACAGTTAATGATCTACCTGAAACTGTTAACATCTGAATAACTTGTTTTGTGTATATTTAAAACTGTAGAAAAGGTTGTTAGTTAAGCATCTGTAAAGATTAGGGGGTCAGCTTTAGTAGGCACTGGACAAATCTTGAATGTAAACTGATGAGGCCCCTTCTTGAACACCCAGCATTACAAACACTGGTACATCACATGCTTGGGGAGACAGTGGTGCCCAAGTGAAAGTCAGTAAAAAAGGGAACAGTGACTCATGAGAGGTAATAACCTGAAGCAGGATAATTTTTATTGGCTTCTCTGTGACACTGCTAGTCAAGAGAAGAAGTACAAAACTCCCTTTCACCAAGCACAAATGACAATAAAAACTATTGCAGTTAATTCTGTGATCCAATTGCTAGTGCATCTCTGGTCATGCTTCTGGATGCAAACCACTCTCTGTTTTGGTGCTACTACACCACAAACCTGTTCTATAGAAGTTTTGGTTTTCTGAGGAGTTTGATGAATCTTGGGCACAGAGCTGGAGTGAGGCAGGGGTGTACAGAGACATCTATGTGTGGGTGGCGAAAGCGATTGCAAGAGGAGGAGGGGGAACAGACACAGGGTACACCTCAGTGGAAGGAGTGGTGGGAACCCAATCTAAAAACCCTCCTCACTCACTTTGTGCTTCTGCGGTTCCAGCCCTGGGCTGGATCTACCTCCATTACAGCTGGCTCCTCAGAATGCTTTTGTTCAGCCTGTGAGTCATTCCTGGGAGCTTGCCTCTCTTCTGAGCCATAAAGGAAATATAGGGCAGTAATTGCAGAGGGCATGACCTCTGAGGTTTTGTTAGCAATATACTGCTCTGAAAAAGTATCTATAGTGCACAAGGTTCTCCAGCTGAAATGACTTGATACAGTATAACTTGATGCTTCAGTAGCCTATTACAACTTAAAAATATTCTTCAGGTGTTTCTCAAATTTGAACCAAAAAAAAAAAAATATCCAATGTGTGGCCATCACTGCACTCCCAACTGCCCTAGTCTGGGCACTGTGCTTCCTCACTGATGTTCGAAGCAGTATCAGGTGGATACTTCTGAAGTGGTTTCCATTCTTCCAGGCAGCATTAGCAACTCAAATATTCTTGCCCTTCCATTTGGCAAATGCCCACCCAGAGTGTTCTTAAAGGCACCATCTGAATTTCAGTTCAGTCTTCGAGTATTTGTCTGTCTGCCAGAAGAGCTGGGTGGGATGACAGTTCATTATATCAGTGCAGATCACAATTCTCTCTGTTACAATCAACGACAGAGATGCAGACAGTGAAACTAAACTAAGCTGTTATCATGTTGGAACTTCCTTTAAGCCACATGAAGTGACCCATGGATTGCATAATAGGCTTTTTGAGACCTTATTTCAAGCCTGGTAGTGCTATGCCAAGTTACAGTACTTTGCATAATAACATAGGAATTGTTTAAAACAAGTGTGCTGGAAATAAGCTGCTCTGCAATCTCTATGGTACAGTGTTTAACTACTCAGGTCAACACAGCACCCCAGTCTGTGTCTTTTTTTACTGCTTTCCACATTTTTTTCTTGGGGTTGATAGCAGGATATAGGTGTTAGCACACAGATGAGTCCTGGTCCAGTGCTCTGTCCAGTTCTGGAGTTAAAAGGCATGAAATGCAAAGCGTGGTTCATCAAGAGCTTGTTGGTGTTACACCTGAGGAGGGTGTGAAGTGAGGGCTAACTGTACTTGGGTTCCTACAAAAACGTTGTTTCTTAGCTCTGCCAACCAACCACAGTGCTTTGGAAAGCTGTCTCATTGTTCCAGCACCTCACCAAAACAAAGAGACACCCAAGAGAGTACATTTTGTGTTCAGAGAGTATAACTGGACATGCATGTACTCTGCACACAGCTGTGCAGGTGGACAGCATTGCTGTCTCCCACTCAAAGGAGCTGGTTAACTTAAATGATTTAAAAGTAGATGGTTGTTGTTTTGCCCTATATTGAACTGATGTAGTGAGTGCTCACACAAATGGTTCTGTTGGCAGCCCTGAAGGAAACTGGCACAGAGGTTAGTTGTGCATTTTTATCAGCTCAGCTGGGTCTGGAAGAGGGCATCTGCCTGAAATGAGCTGTAGCACTGAAAATATATTGTTACAGTTGGAGGGCTTTTTAATCAAGCAATTGAGCTGATTCTGTTTGCCATGCTGTCAGTTTGTTCATTCTGACCTTCCAAGAATTAAGAACCAATGAAGTAACTGCTTCTGGAATTTTAAGTATGCAGACACTCCAACTGAGTCAGAAACTAGACTTGACACAGATGTAGTATAACTTCAATGCTGTGCATGAATCCCTGTCACCCCTCCTACCATAAATGTGTGCACTGCTATTAAGCAGTTGCAAAAAAAAAAAATTATATGAATGTCAATAAGAAAGGAACAAATATGTGACTTCTTGGTGCAACATTTTTCTTTGCAGTTTAACGAGGAGTTAAAAGATTCAATCTTTGACAGCAATGTCAAGGAAACGTACGGAGCTCGATTGCATGACCTAGATTCCATCTGAAAATGGGGTGTTCTGCTATTTCCCTTCTTCTGTCCCCTCTTCTGGGGAGAAACTTCAAAGTCCAGACTTAAGGAGGAAATCTGCTTTTTTTTTTTTGTTTTTATGTCCTCTCCTTTAAGAGTGTGTGTGTAGCTTGTGTTCTAAACACTAAAGTTTGGCTGAGCAGGCGTTCCCAAGGCAAACTGCGACTGTGAAATAATGAGCTGTATTCTAGGGCAGATTTTACTTCATTTGGCTTTATCCTTTCCTAAAGGTTAGCAATGCCAGGTCTATCTCCCACATCAGTATTACATGCCCTTTTTTGCTTAAAAGGAAGTAAAGTTCCTACCTCTGTTAATCCTGTCTGCAAGAGTAGATATTTTAATTAAACTATTAATTACCATTACAATTCTGTTAACTACATTTTTTTCCTTTGTTAAAAATAGAGAGGGGGAAAAAACAAGCAGCAGCCTGGGCTTGTAACAGTTAGCAAATATTCTCATCCAACTTATTACCAGTGACTGTTCAGATTATATTAAGCTTCATTGTTTTGTTTTGGTTGTTTCTTTTTTTTTTTTTTTTAAACAGTATTGAAAGAGCAGCTGAAAATCGCATTTTTCTTTTCAAACACACTCTTTAAACAAGTAGTGAATAAAGGCATTTTTATGACAAGTTACAGAATCCCCTAATGGCAATAGGCAATCCTGGAAGCAGACTTTGCATTCTAACCTACTCTTTCTTTGCAAAGTCTTCCACTGGAAGGAAGAAGTTAGTTGTTTGGGTTTTTTTTCAAATCTTGCATGATAGAGTTTGGACTCCTCAGAGTGCTTTATGCACATTTAAAATACTGATAACTTCCAAATGCATCTGTTCAATATGTAGAAGGACAAGAGTAACAACTGACAGCATCTCTGCATTTCTGTACACACTGGTAGTGGTTGAATATGCTGCAAAGATGTTTCAGATCACGCACCACTGAACTTTTCCTCATTTTTCAGGTAGGATCTGTGATTCCAGGAGGGCCACAAAAATGATCAGGGGTTGTAGCAGCTCTGCTACAAGGACAGGCTGAGGGAGCTGGGGGTGTTCAGCTTGGAGAAGAGAAGGCTCCAGGGAGAACTAATAGCAGCCTGCCAGTACCTGAAGGGGGCTATAAGACGGCTGGACAGAGACTGTTTGCAGATACCTGCAGGGGCAGGAGGAGGGGCAATGGCTTCAAACTAGAGCAGAGCAGATTGAGATTGGATGTTAGGAACAAGCTTTTCACCATGAGGGTGGTGGAACACTGGAATGGGTTGCCCGGGGAGGTGTTTGAGGCCCCATCCCTTGGAGATATTGAAGGTGAGGCTGGAGAGGGCTCTGGCCAACCTGATCTAGTTGGGGATGTCCCTGCTGACTGCAGAGGGCTTGGACTGGATGAGCTTTGGAGGTCCCTTCCAACCCAGACCATTCCATGATTCTGTAGAGCTGTTTGGACACGTAGTTTTTTGTCTTTTTAGTCCCAGTTAAAAAGCAGGAAAGCAGACAGTAGCTACACAGTATTAGATACAGTTTATAGTAGTGTTAAATCCATGGCTAGAGGAGCAAGGTTACACATGTTGGACCCATGCCCATTGCATTGTTCTACCTTCTAAGAATACATCTGAACTCAAAGGGGCAGGAACCCTGCTGGGGCCTCTGTAAATAGGTAATTCTATTCAAATGCTTGTTAGCATTCAGAATTTATCTACAGTGTGCATACAGCTCTGAGACTGATGTCTTTGGGAAAAAAAGTGTTTAGTACCCAAGTACAGGCAAGGCAGCTCTGGGTATTGCAAGTCTGTGTAGGGTAAGAGTAGTAGAAACCTGCGTGCTGCTAGCTCATGTGGACTGGACCTGCAGCTGCTACACTTCAGACACTTGGCTGCAACCTTCTGTCATACAGGCTTGGTCTTTGAAAACCAGAATCTACTTCCAATGCACTAGAGAACCTTTCTGAAACTTTGCTTGAAAGGATTTTCCCTGTAAAGCCTTTTTTTCTCTGTAAAACCTGAACATGGCAGGTTTGTTATGGCTCATCTGTTAATTTGGTGCCTGACAGGAGAAGCCTGTTGCTGCAGGGCGCATGGGCCAGTTGTCCAGGAAATGGGTCAAGACAGTATTTGTTAGGGAACTGGGTGTCATATTGTCTGTAGGGATTCATTAATATATAGAATAACTGGAGAAAATGTAGAATTGATTACTTGAAGACTACTTTCTATTAAACAAGCCCTTCCCCTTGTTCCACTCTGATAGATTCCTTCTTGTTGGCTGTTTTTCCATCTTGTCATATGAGTGGTTCCATGTAGCGTAAAGAAGAGATGATTGTCTTCCACAGAGCTATCTGGATGGAGTTGCAGGAGTCCTTGGAAACGTCCTGCCTTAGGCTGTGAACAGCAGCACCTCCTGTGACTGTGCTCTGTTTTTCAGGACAGTGTCCACATTCCATGCCTTGGTAGTTGGGGGGTTCTGCCTCTACATTTTGTTGTACGATGACGCCGTCAACGCTGACCGACTCTGGTAAGACATCTTGCACGTGTGTTGTATTTACACCATAGAATAACAGCAACCATTAAATCCAAGTCTTGCTGTGGAACTTTTGGATGAGGTGAATGATCCTGAACATTCCACTTACTGTGATTTTGATGATGATGATGATCCTGAGGTAGGGACTTGTTTTAATTGTAGAATGAGATTAAGTTTTCATTTGCTAACATGACTAAATGGAGGGCCACAAGGATGAACCAAGGGCTGGAGCACCTCTGCTATGAGGACAGGCTGAGGGAGCTGGGGGTGTTCAGCCTGGAAAAGACGCCAGGGGGACCTTAGAGCTGCCTGCCAATACCTGAAGAGAACCTACAGGAAGGCTGGAGAGGGACTTTTCATGAGGGTGTGTAGCGACAGGACAAGTGGGAATGGTCTGAAGCTGAGGAATAGACTGGAGCTTAGGGAGAAGTTTTCAGTATGGGAGTGGTAAGACTGTGGAACAGGTTGCCCAGGGAAGGCTGTGGACACCTTCTTCCTGGAGGTATTTAAGGCCCGATTTGATGAGGCCTTGGGCAACTGAGCCTAGTTGAGAGCTGTCCCTGCTTGTGGTGGAGGGGTTGGAGTAGATGATCTCTGAGGTCCCTTCTAACCTGAGCCATTCTGTGATCATTGAGAAGGGAAAAATGATTGGCTGTTTGCGGTTTTTTTTCATTGCATTCTGGTATACTTAGTGAGACCAAATACAGTCTGAATATCTCCTGAGAGACGCCCACCATGCTGAAAAGCAGCATGTTATTGTAACAGTGTGTGTTGTGGTAAGCTTTATCTGATAAAAGCTTTTATCCTGCTTTGAGTAGACCTTGTTCTAAACAGTACAAAAGAAGTCATGAATAGCAGAAATAAAAGCCTCTCAGTGATGATAAATAAGTTGAACCTTCGTGTTTACGTAATTTCCCTGCTCAAAGTCCAGGAAAAGCTTAAATTAGGCAGAAATTGGACTGCCTTTTGTTCTTAATATGTTTGAGAAAAGTTATGTTAGATATTTTTTTATGTTGCACTGCAAACTTAGTCTTTCTTGTGCAGCCCCAGTGTCCTAGATTATGAAAACCCAGTGAATCTTAAAAGATAAAATCCATCTGCCTCTGGGGGCATTTTTTTTTCTGTATTTCTACTAACGTCTCTTCATGTTTTTTCTGTTCTAATGTGCTGATCACTAGCAGTGCTTTTATTTGCATATGGCAGAGTAAGGAAAATTACAGATTTTAAAATCTAGTAGAAATATACCTGATCTGTGTGTTCTAAATCATAGCTTCAGATTAATTTCATGGAAGTATGTTATGTATATTTCTGTCAAATTTATCTTAGTGGTTTCAGGAGCTTGTCCATTAAAAAGTGTGCACACCAGGTGTGAAAACCCAGCATTTTTAGTTATTAAGCTAATACATTTAAAAGGTGTGAAGCATCATTTAGTGCATTCAGAACAGTAGTAATGCTTTGAATTCATGTCCAAGCAAGTGAATAATTGCAGAGGAAGACCAAGCATAATACTGCCCACGGCTTTACTAGTACTTGTATGCAGCCTCCAAGTAAAATGCAACTTTGTGTTAGGCTTTCTTCTGCCAGGGAAGCCAGAACCATGGGGTTAAAAATGAGATGACTCTAAACCCAAAATTACTAGTGTTAGTCTATGCATTCCCTCATGTGTCACACTGGTTCCCAGTACACAGTAATTAAAGCCTTAGCTGACCGTCTAGAGCTTTAACCATTTCCCCACCCTGAGCCTGTTTTATTGATTCGTAGATGAATCCACATTGATCTTAATTGAATAAGACTGAAGAGGGGAAAAAACAATTTATATGGGAAATGCCAGCTGGACTGTTGCAAGGCTGCTCAGTCTGGAAATCCAATGCCCTTTCGAAGTGCAGGCATGAGCTGCTGGGCTCGGTCATCTACAGACAGGAAGGATGCAGAAACTGCTCTGTGGGAGTCTCTTATTAACAATACAAGAAACACTTGTGAATCTAGCTTCAGTTCTTTGCACATAAATGTCCAGGAATCCTTCACACATCTTTTTTGCGCTGTTCTTGGCCAGATAGTCTGAGAACATTACACAGATACTTTGATATTTGCCTACTGGGAAGGATACAGATCCACTTTCCCTTTAGTTATTGCCACCATGCTTGTGTAGTCATTGACTGTATGACAGGATCCAATCAGTTCTTTTCTACAGGCTTTAAAGATATCTGTGTAATGGAAAAATCACAATTTCCAAGCCTCTACATATGTTCCTAACTTCTGGGTTCATCTGAAGCTTAAATGCGTGGTAATGATGATAACCATGTGTCTTGAAAGGTCTCAGGGGTCCTACTGAGGGTTTGGGCTCAGTGGAGGGAGGCTGTGGTATTACAGTCAGGTAGTACCTGGTCTATATGGGACAGATCCTAACAAGGGATAGTCAAAACTGGAACATCTCCCTGCTGAGGACAGGCTGAGGGAGCTGGGGCTCTTCACCTTGGAGCAAAAGAGCCCGAGGGGTGCCCTCATTCGTGTTGATAAAGATGTGCAGGGCAGTGTCAGGAGGACAGAGCCAGGCTCTGCTCAGGGCTGTCCAAGGACAGGACAAGGGTCAATGGGGGCAAGCTGGAGCAGAGGAGGTGCCATGGGAACAGGAGAGAAAACGTTGTCATTGTGAGGGTGCTGGAGTCCTGGAACAAGCTGCACAGGAGACTTGTGGAGTCTCCCTCTATGGAGATGTTCAAAACCCCCCTGGATGTGTTCCTGCAGTAGGTGACCCTGCTCTGGCAGCGGGGTTGGACTGGATGAGTTTTCGAGGTCCCTTCCAACCCCTAACATTCTGTGATTCTGTGGAGCATTGATAAGTTACAGGGAAGCATCAGTGTTGTGTATGTATACTTCTTTTTGATGGTCTAAGGGTTTCCCATAAGGCTTTAACATTCTTCTGTAGGTAATACAGACCTAGCTTACGTAGGTGATGTAGAAGTTGTTTTTGAGATGATGAGAATAACATGTCAGAAAGTGTGGAGGTGGTAGAAATCAGATAAGGAAAGGGAGCAGATGTAAATGAGTGAATTAAGTTGTAGCTTGACAGGAGGGTAGGCTATTTCATATGACCTTTCATTCATAATGGCTTTACAGTCATTGCACTGATCAAAGGTTGGTGTTTGATTAGCATTTGATATGATTCAGTGCTTGCAAAGTATCTGCTAAGTAAGAAGTCTGCAGAAAGTCAGTCATGTGGACTTTTTTTGTTGTATCTGCCTGTGCATGTTCACATAGGACTAATTTGCCACAGGTGCCTCCTTAGCAATCACTAAAGAGAGAGCTCTTCCCTTTTGCTTATTCCAGTCACTCCTGTTTGTCACTCGTGGCTCTCCCTTGCATCAGAACTACAAACATCAAGGCTCATAAGCTCCACTGCACTTCCCAGTCAAGGAGACAGATCAGGAATTCTGGAATATTTTAGCCTCAACTCTTAAGCTTTCTATTAATTGAGGTAATTTTGTGATTCTAGCATGGACTGTTCTTGAAGGGGTGTGACAGATGGGCAGGTCAGCCTTATGCATTGTTGAAGTGATGGTTTGCAGAACCTAGAGAAGTTTTGTTGTAAGGTGCCTGTTCTTAGGGAAAGAACAAAGGCAAGTGAACCGTTCCGTGTCTCATCCGGTTAAGCCATGTTTACCAATATCACTTGGTCCCTTGCATCTTCTCTGGAGAAGAATGTGAAGATGCTGAAGTGTGTTAGGAACACTTAAAAGTTTGGTTATGATTTTGCCACTGCCCCAGCTGGAGGCTGTGATGGAAGGGCTGTAATTTGAACAGTTTCTGCTAAAGTTGTGAGAACACATCTGCCTATACTCTGTGTCTAGCTGTGATTTTCACAAGAGTTGATAGGACAGACTGAGGGAGCTGAGATTCTTCAGCCTGGAGAAGAGAAGACTCCAGGGGGACCTTAGAGCTGCCTTCCAGTACCTGCTGAGGCGGGGTGGGGTATGTAGGCCTGGGCATTTGGGGCCTGTTTTGGAGAAGATTTTTGGAAAGGTGATGGCATAGTGAGATTTTGTGGGGAGTTGGGCTGAGTATGAATTGTTGGGTAATTTTTTGTATGCTTTTGTCCTGTTGTAGGTAGTTATGAGTAGAGCTTTCATTTAAGCTTCCGATTCTTTCCAATCCAGCCTGGAGCACTTTTCTTTACTCATTTTTGGAGGGGGTGAAGAGCATTTGTTTCGCTCACTGTAAACCCAAGACAGAGACGGACTTTTCGTAAGGGTGTCTAGCAGTAGGACAAGCACTGAGCCCACAATCTATGTGGCTCATGAAACTGGGTTTTGAAGCCATAGAAAAATGTTCCTGTCTCAAGTTGCAGTTAAGAGAGCCTTTATGTCCAGTCTGAAGAGATGGAGTGAGCTCCAGGCTTTGCTTGTAATGTTTCTGCTCACCTAAAGGCAGATCTCTGATTTTGTGAGCCCTTCTATTTTCCTGTGAGCTACTCTCTCACTCAGGGAGATGTTAAGAAAGCCTTGAAATGTAGTGAACAGATTGTGGTAATATAGGAAATCTCTGCACTGCTTCATTCCAAGAGGACTGGAAAAGAATAGCTAAGTCACAGCATTGTATTGCTTTCTACTAAACCAGACTTTGTATTGGAGGTAGTTCTAAGCACAGTTGTGTTCCTGGTTCTTCAAAAGGTTTACAACACAGAATCACAGAATGGTAGGGCTTGGAGGGGACCTCTGGAGATCATCTAGTCCAACCTCCCTGCCAAAGCAGGTTCACCTAGAGCAGGTTGTGTCCTGTGGGACACAACACAGATGGCTTTCAGAGGGCATCTTGAGTAGTCCACAGTTTCTAAATCTGTAGGTCTGTTCCTTGCAGCTCAATTCATACTTACAAAACATATGCAGATCAGATGCATAACTTAGTGTCAGAAAATGTATGATGTTTCTGCTGAGGAAAAGAGATCTGCTTGCCAAACTCCCCAAAGTAGGAATGCAAGGAGGACAGTGGTGGAAGGAACAAATGTTACTGGCTGTAATGTGGATTCTTTCCTTTCCTGAGCTGTATTCACAAGTTTGGGTTTGCCTAGCATCATAGAAGAACTGAAATGTGTATGTGTGCTACCAAGAGCTTTGCCTGCTGAATGTTTGGCACCAAAAGGAAAGGGACAGAAGGTGTGAAACTACTCTGAAAGGCATTTCTCTGTGAAGGTTCCTTGGCTTCAGAGAACTGGCAAATAATTCCTTTTGTGACTCCTCTTACTCTGTTGATCCCTATAAGCATCCATCCTCTTATGAATATGAAAAGCACCAGCTGAGAAAGATATTTTAGTCATCCTTCACAATGTTTTGCACTGGCAGAACAAAAATGGAGATGCAGCGTGACAGTTGAAGTGCTAAGAGACACTACCTGGGCTGTTGGTTTTTATCCTCTATTTGCAGAGAAGTCAGCTCAGGCTACTTGCTGGATTTCAGTTGTAGTCTCTAGCAGGGCTCTTAGGGCAGTCTCAAACCCCAAGGTGGGGAGGGGTAGTTAGTAGATGCCCTGTATCTGGGGGGAAGAGCAATCCATTTTCACAACTAGGACCTTTCTTAACCATATGTCATAATGTCTCACTGATGGGTCAAGAATGAAGTGACTGATGGACATGATTTGTTTGATATGTGTCTGTCCTTTGCAAATTACAAAGGCTGTAACTGTGTTTTTGGTGTGCTTACAGGGGTGACCCCTCAACTGTGAAACTCAACATTGCTATTACCACAGGCTACCTCATTTCTGGTAACTATGCAACCTGTATATAGCACATACCACCTGTGTATTTATATTGAGTCATTATGCCTCTATTTTTATACTATATGCTGGAGATGCCATAGATGTATACAACACAGTTTCCACCGTGGCTTTTAAAATTCCTGATGTAGTTGTGGGTTGTGGTGAAATCACAGGATCTTGCCAGCAGATGTGAAAGATGGAATGATACCTCCCCAGGCACTAAGGAAATGCCACTGTGTGGCTTTTTGATGCTTTGATAAACGCCACCAACTCTAGCTCAGGTTTGGCCTTCAGACAATGGAGGTGGTGTTAGAGCAGTGCCCTTCACTCCTTTCATCCAGGAGATCTACAAGCTGTAGCTCTTTCATCCTGTTTCTTTCTGTAACCTCAGAATGCTGGCAGAAGGGTTTTGGATGTCCTCAGTACAAGCCGAGTCAGGTCCTGCCTGACTCCCTTTTAAGTTCACTTTAAGCCAAAATGTAGTTGTGTGTAAACCATGGGAATGTTAACTTATTTTCTTGGTATGGCATTTAGCCTTGCATATGTTTTGTGTTCTTCATAATTTACTATGAACTAATTTTACTACAAAATGCTTTGGAGCTTTTTTAATTTATGATATGTGAGGATGATACTGATTAACCAAAGAAAAATTGTGACTTGAACTATGTGAGGGTAACCTTCTCATGTCAGAATGGAGTCTCTCTTCAGAGACTGGGCTGTAGACTTAATTATTTCTGCACTCCAGTGGAACTGATAATCTGATGATCAGCATGCTCAGTTACTCCATCTCTGTTTTTTCCATAAGAACTTCAGCCCCCATGGTTAAGTTCACTGGTATCTATTGAATAACTATGCATTGGACTTCAATTATTAATTAATGAATGCCTTTGAACAGAGATCTCAACCCAGCCACTCGTTCTCTCTCACTTCCTTATATAGTTAATGTTTAATTATTAATGGGAAGTGGAGTGACTGTGTCAGATGATAGAGAGTCCTGCCTGAGGATAGCTCATCAAAAAGAGATTCAGGCTCTCACTGCAGATAAAAAAGGCTTAATTTGGAACTTTGGTCACCAATATTCCAGTCCAAAGTCCTCCTTTGGAGAAAATAGGGGCAGAAGTTGCTTGTCCCCACACAAGAAGAAAATCTTCTGAAAATCTTAGACCACGATGGGAGAAGCAGGAACTCCTTTGTCAAAGCCTGCTTTCTAACATTAACTCAGCTCCACTAGATCATTTTTGCAGCAGTTACAAAATTTCTGATGAAACCAAGGAAACTTACTTCTCATTCCTAGTGCCCCTCAGGAAATGTTTTGGTAACTTGTTCCCTGTGTTCTAATATATCCACTTTTTGCTTCAGAAGTTCCCTGTCACAGACCCTTGCATGTATTGCATGTGTTTGTATATTCACTGTACCTCCTGTAGTCTCCCCCTCCTTTATTGTTTTTGTTACTTGTTCCAAATTTTTGGGTTCATAAGTATGAAGTCTTGCTAAGACATTCGAGCTCCACTTTTTCCTTGCAGGATATTTCAAATAAACTATTGCCTGTGTACTTCCATTGATGCTGAAATTGGGAACTTAAGGCAACTGTTGGAAGAATACTGTTGCTAAAATCTTTAGCATAAATATGTTCAGAGATAATTAATTCAGAAAGTTTCTAATGATGCCATACATGGGCATTTATACCTCTAAAACTTTGAGAACTCCCATTCTGAGTATATAATAAACAGTTATTTACCATTATTTATTTTCTCTTGTAGATTTATTGCTTATTATTTACTACTGGAAGGCAATCGGTGACAAATTCTTCGTACTCCATCACTTGGCAGCTCTGTATGCTTACTATTTTGTACTGGTGAGTGCTGTGTTTTCTGGTAGCATAACAGGCAGATGGGATTGGAGGTGATGCTTTTATAGGTCTTATTTGCTTAATGTTTAGACAAGATTTTTCACTCGGTGGTGTTTTAACTTTGTGGAAGGAATATTTTTTTAGAAAGCAGTGGTGACTGAAAACTGTATTTTAGCAGCCACTTGTGCATACAGGCAATGCCTTTGCCATCTCACAGTCCTTCCACAAAAGGACTTTCAGCAGCCTAACTGCTGAAATTGAAACTACTCTGTGTTTTTGTTGTACAGAGACTTTGACAGTGGAGCTTTTCATGTGGTTATAGAAGAGGGTTTCAAATAAAACCACAAGTCTGAGTATTTAGTTGGGGAATCAGAAGGAAAGGGTTTCAGGTGGTTATGTGCTACTTGGGATTGTATTTGCAAAGCCACAGTCAGCAATCCCTGACTCTGGTGGACATACTACAGTCAGGTGGGTGTTTTTCCTGCAGTGTCCTTCCTTTTATTTTTACAGTTTTCTTTTTATTTAAAAAATCTGCAGTGGCACAAATTGATGCCCTCAGACATCTTGTTCAAAGTTACCTTGTTGGAGAAGCAATAAATGGTTAACTGGTGTATGTACATTGAAGGGAAAGGGGAAGAAAAGGATGCTGCTAGGATAAGGACATAGTTGCTCTTTGCTGGTGCTCTAATTTCTCAAAGATGCACATGTGACTTGGTAGAAATCCCACTGGCCTCCAGAATATCTTGAAAACCTCATTCAGTAAATAATGAAATATTACAAAATACAATTTACTTAATTTGCTCGCTGCAGTTCTTTCCCTTGCTACTGCATGAATCCCAGGTTTACAATACTGAAAGTGTTGAGGTGCCAGATTACTGACAGATTTCCCATGCAATGGTTTAAAGGGGATGAAGTAGTCCCTGCCCTTGGCAGGGTGTTGGAACTGGACGATCTCCAAGGTCCCTTCCAACCCAAACCATTCTGTGAATCTATGAGTCTGTAAGTACACTGACGAGTTAAATACTCTTGTCTCGGGTTGAAGATAATTAGATATTCTAATATTATCATGGCTGAAAATGAGTTGGAGCTCACTCTGGTGAGACCCCACCTGGAGCACTGTGTCCATTTCTGGAACCCCTATTACAAGAAAGATCTGGAGGTGCTGGAGCGTGTCCAGAGAAGGGCCACGAGGATGAGCAGAGGGCTAATGGAAATAGACTGAGAGAGTTGGGGCTGTTCAGTCTGGAGAACAGAAGGTTCTGAGGAGACCTTCTTATGGCCTTCCAGTATCTGAAGAGGGCTACAAGAAAGCTGAGGAGGGACTTCTTAGGGTGTCAGGTAGTGATAGGACTGGGGGGAATGGATCCAAGCTAGAGGAGGGATAGATTAGACATTAGGAAGAAATTCTTCCCCATGAGGGTGGAGAGACACTGGAACAGGTTGCCCAGGGAGGTGGTGGAAGTAGGCTGGATGTGGCTCTGAGCAACCTGCTGTAGTGTCCCTGCCCATGGCAGGGGGGTTGGAACTGGATGATCCTTGAGGTCCTTTCCAACCCTGACAGTTCTTTGATTCTGTGACAATTCTATGATTAGGGAAATGAAAATTCCACTACCAAGGCTATTTCCTGATGCAGAGAATTCATTAGTTGTTTCTGGAGCAAATAGAAAGTGTAGTGTTGGTGTGAACTTCTTTTAGAGCAGTTATTATCTGGATAAAGCTGTGCCCTTTGGTATCTCCGTTTTACTCTCATTCTCTTATCTTCAGAGAATGTTACTCAGAAGTATCTTGCTTCAAAAATTGCTTTTGAAGATAGTAGAGAATGTGATTAAGAACAGAGGTTTTCTGTTTGCTATGAAGTGACCTGACATGCAATGCCTGAAGTAGTGGGCATTAGAGTGTTTGGTGTGGGGAAGAGGATTCATGACACGCATTCCAGAGGGTGTTCAGGATGCCCCTACTAAAACTAAAAGCAAAATATTTTTACCTCTGCATCTGCAAACTGCTGCTCACCCAGCTATGGGGTAATGGGATACTGCTTGCAGCACAAGCAAATGATAAAGCAGAGAACAGGCTGTACTTGGTCAGCGGGGGGAAGGTGCTCGGTTAGGTGTGTGGCTGTACAGGTACCAAGGTGTTATCTGGACACTGTCATGGTGAAGAGTTGCTCCTCATCCATGTTGTAGGTGAGGATTAACTGGTACTCCGTAGAGAATGAACTCCCCTGAGGGGTGGGAAGTCCCCAGAGGGGGATACTTCATATGTTATCCCATTCCCTTTCCTGTAGTATTACTATATGAGGAGCAGACCTTCTGGTCAGCTCTTTTGGCTCTGGGCATTTTGGCTCTGGGCATTTTGGCTCTTAGCTTCTGCTTTTGCTTTTGGCTGTGTGTGTGTGGTGGGTTGAAATTACCCCCCAGCTAGTTTGAGAGAATTATCCCCCAAAATAAAATTGCCAGACTGTCTCAGTGGAAGCAAATGAAGCTGTATTTGCAACCAAACCTATAATCTAGAAATATGAAATGCAATTAATATGGACAAAAATTACAATATTTACATATATTTACAATTTATAAACAACACAAGACCCCCCCTGGACAAACCCAGGGGGTTCCCAACAGCTTCCCCCTCTTCCCCCACCCTGGACAAGGGAAACAGGAGAAAAGCAGAGAGTAGCTTGTTAGTTTACTTAGCCACAACAAAGAAACACAGCCAAGGTCAGTAAGCCAGCAGAAGCTGCCAGCCAGTATCAGTAAGAGCAAAGAGATGAGAAAGAGAGAAAGTTAGTTTATAACTTTATATAGATATAACTCTGATAACTAACTTCAAACCAATGGGATTATTTAGACTTTACCATTATTTTCCCTTTACATCCAATGGTAATTGATTTACTTTCTACCACTTTCTACTCCAGATCTGTGGACAATTTCCTAGGCATCAGCCTCAGACTGCCCCAGTGGGAGGGAGGTCTGGCTGGCAGAAATCTGCTGCGCTAATGAGGCTGACCTCAGGCCTAGTCCAATTGTGATTTTCCTTCAATGGCTTTTGTACTTTACTTTCATAAATATTATTTTGGTTTAACTTCCAGTTCCGTGCAAGAGTTTTGATTTGCTCCTTTGGGGTAAACTCTACATTCTGCGCTGAGCTGGAGGCTTGACCCCGCACCGTCCAGCTCAGAGGGCATGGCAAGATGGGACAGAGCTGGTGGAAAGGGCTTCCTCAGCAGTGGGGAGGAGAGAAGAAAGAAAGGGCTTTATGTACCCTGTCTGCTGCCAAACAAGAGCTGCAAATTCATTTTCACTTTGGCAAATTATGTTCCCAAGGCAGTCAGGAACATTTTTCTTTAACTTACAGTGTTTCTATTCAGGCTTGGTTTAAACACTGAGAAATCCAAACTATTGCTAATCCTCTTAGACAGTAATAGTGTTATTATAGCCTATGACTGCTTTCCCAGCTAGCTTTCCATGGCCACTTTCAATAAATCTTTAGAAGACTTAGAGTTGAGGAAGGAACTACTGATTTGAGTTATTGGAAGGACAATTGCAGCTCATGTGGTAAACCATGTCTTGAAAGGGTGAAGAGGCTGGCCACAGCTGGTGGACAGGCTTACTACCAGCTTTGATAAAGAAGCTCAGATGTTGTATCATTCTGTGCATACCTGAGGACTTAACTGAAGATTTCACATTGCTGTTGTCATCCTTTTCCTGTCTGTTTTGTTTTGCTAATCAGAGCAGGGGTCTGTTGGCTTACTTTGGGAACTTCCGTCTGCTGGCAGAGTTCTCGACTCCTTTTGTCAATCAGCGGTAAGTGTCCAGGGAATTTCTGTGGAGTTCTTCTAAAGCTTAATCTGTGCTATTACTTCTGTGACTCAGGAAGGATTTTTTTATTGTTCAGTGTCTGTCAATTTATATGTATTGCACTAAGGATTATAATGTGGAAACTATTTGCTCTGAAAACTCTTTACTGCTATAGCTGCAACAGTATAGAATCATTAAGGTTAGAAAAGCTCTCCAAGATCATCGAGTCCAGCCACCAACCCAACACCACCATGCCCACTAAATGGTGTCCTGAAGTTCCATGTCTACCTGTGTTTTGAACACCTCCAGGGATGGCTTCTCAAGCAATTCTCTGGGCAGCCTGTTCCATTGCAACCCTTTTGGCGAAGAAATTTTCCCCAATATCCAATGTAACTCTCCCTTGGTGCAACTTGAGGCTGTTTCCTATCTTCCTATTGCTTGTTACTTGGGAGCAGAGACCAACACCTGCCTCACTACAACCTCCTTTAAGAGAGTTGTGGAGAGCAATGAGGTCCCCCCTCAGCCTATGTATCCACCTCAGCTAACATATCCACTGCCCATTTCCTTCTAGGAGTCTTCATCTGAAATGCCATTTAAGAGTACTGAACAGCAAAGCTCACAGCTATATATTGTTCTTTAGCCTTCAGATGGTTCATGTCATTGTTGTAATAAAGCCTCCATTTTCAGTAAGGATTTTTTACTACCATTGTTATTATCATGGACCACAAAAAGAAGCAAGATAACATTGTCATCCTAGAGTGGAATTGTGTTGCCCTAGATAATTTTCAGCTTATTTCTCAATAGTGCGCATCTATAGATCACTGTTAATCTGTGTACACTAGTACACAGAATAACACAAAGGCATGTTCTTCATTTACTTTCAAAAATAGTTCTGGCAATTATTGTAAGCTCTTGGAATGGTTAATCTGCACACCAGAGAGAAGAAAGTGGTGGAAGCCTCTTTTGCAGAGCTCAGTGAGAGTCCAAGCCTGCCATGTCTTCTGACTGTAGCACTGCTGCGAGAGTTGCTGCTGCAAATGTCAGAAAAGGAGCACAATAATGCCAAGTACCACAGGCAGAGGAAAGCAGGGGATGGACTTTCCCAGGGCTCTGGGGAGGGTGGCTTCTCTCCTTACTCTCTAGCCTGACCTGGGGACCTGCCTGGGAATAGGGGTTTGCAGCAGGAAGACTTCAGCTGAGGAGAGGGAATTTGGCTTAGAGCAGTGCTGTGTTCCTCTCCTGCCGTTTTGTCTGCAATGTAGGATCAGATCTTCCAGTGTATCCCATGCCTGTTCCTCACCATACCTTTTGGGGTGTATTTCTACTTTACCGATCCTGCATATATGGCATTTGGTGTCTGGCAGCAAAAGGATAAGGTTTGTAAGGCAGATAGGACCTGCAACCCTCCTGCAAACACCATCTCTGAGCATTAACCCTCACCACATTGTGGCTGTAAGCTGGGGAATGCTTTGAGCCTGTAGCCTTCCTCGGATCTCTAAGAAGACAAAAGACTGTGCTGAGATCCTGTTTGAACATTAGCCTGGCAAATTCAGCTTGCAGGAGGACAGGATGGGATAAAGGAGCTCGTCAGAGGTTGCTTTCATTTGCCCAAATGTAGTCTGTGCTCTGTGTGCACAGGGAAACTGAGGAGACAAGAAACACTTGTTCGAACTTAGGTTAGTAATACAAGGAAAAGGAGAGTAAGAGAATGAACAAAGGTGCTGGTAGGGTCCAGGTTTCTCTATTGAGATCCATGTCCTATAGCTGTTCCTCCAGCTGACTGCTACCAAGACAGGATTTCATCCTGAGTTTAAGTGGTGCCTAAATTGATGCTTGCTTTTCAGCCACATCCAATCTTGCCTTAAACACCTCCAGGGGCAGCGACTCCACCACCTCCCTGGGCAGTGCATTCCAGTGTCTGATTTCCCTTTCCATGAGGAAGTGCTTCCTAGTATCTACCCTAACCCTTCCCTGGCACAGTTTCAGGCCTTGCCCTCTGGTCTTGTCACAGGGTGCCTGGAGGAAGAGCCTGACCCCCACCTGACTACAGCTTCCCTTCAGATAGCTGTAGAGAGTGGTAAGGTCCCTTCTGAGTCTCCTCTTCTCCAGGCTGAACACCCCCAGCTCCTTCAGCCTCTCCTCATCAGACCTTCCCTCCAGTCCCTTCCCCAGTCTGGTTGCTCTCTTCTGGGCCACTCCAACTCCTCAAGATTGTTCTTGCAGTGAGTGGTCCAGAGCTGCACACAGTGCTGGAGGTGAGGTCTCACCAGTGCCGAGCACAGGACAGAATTCCATCCCTGCTCCTGCTGGCCACACCATTCCTGATCCAGGCCAGCATGCCCTTGGCCTTCCATGCCAGCTGGGCACACTGTTCAGCTGCTGTCACCCAGCACTGCCAGGTCCCTCTCTGCCAATATCAAAGCAATAGATATTTTACTTTTTAAATGCCTGTGATGAGATCCTCTGTCTTTAAACACTGACACCCACTGCTTTCTATGAAAAATGGAGCTCACTGCAGGACTTGATAAAATTCCCTTGCACTAAGGGATGTCATCTCATTAGGGTTTGGGGATTTTTTTTTTTTTTTGTTAAATTTGAAGAGAACCAGACCCTTAAGACAGTAAGTAGTGGATAATGATAATGACTTACATTATGCTTCTTGTTTGCGTTCTAAGTGGTACCAAAAGAGCTATTATTAAACTGCAGAATGATATTCTAATCTCAGAAATGTCTGTGGATTTCCTCTCTGTGTTGTCAGGGATATCTAACTAGAGGTTGCCAAGCATTTAGATTTTTTAAAGTCAATATCAGCATTATGTAATTAATGATGAACTGTGGTGGGTAAGATTGTAACGCTGACTTTGACTGACTGATTTTTCTTTAGATTGGTGAGAGGGAAGTTGCTGAGCTGATGTCAAGTTACCAATATATACATCATAGTATATTTTAAAACCTCTTTTGACAGTGATTTTGGAATCTGTCTTGTGTGTATTAATGGATGCACAGGCTCTAATTATTAGTTTGCCCAGACACAGCAGGTTTCTCTCTTCATCATGCCACTAAGTGTTGCTGTGGTCAGATATCCTCTTTCCAGGCTGGACAGCTACCTTGAGTACCTGGATTGTAGTTGTCTTAGTGGCAACTCCAGTTAGAGCTGGATGTCTGGCAAATCTTTTTAGCTTGCCTGTGATTAGCTAGGTTATAATGTGTAGCTGACAAAACAAAAAATGTCTTTAAAAACCAGATTTAGAACAGTTTGTTAAATAGTTTTACCCTCCTATCTTCTCTGAAATAAACTGTTTATTCTCCTTTACCTCTGGCCCATTCCTGTCTTTATCTTGCTTTTGTTGGACACATTTTTCTTGCATTTCTTCTGGTTTAAGTGTGAATGATAAAGAATTAGAGGAGTTTGTTGTTCCTTTCTCTAGGAATCCAGCCCACAGGTTCTGTGTGCTAGGCAATAGATAAGTTATGCCTGGCTGCTGAGGAATTGCTCTCTTTAGGTTTTAACTCCATTTACAACCCAGTCACAGTAGTGGGAGAGATATTTTCTGGATGTATCTTTTTTCTTACCTAGCTGTGACACGATCCAGTGCCATTTGTAATGGCAGGTTCTGAAGCTTGATTTGTAGGTCAAAACAGGGCAGAAAATCCTGAAACTGGAAACAAGATTACCAAATCTGTATTACCCAAATGCAGTGCTAGGATTGCTTTCAGGTAAACAAACAGGATTTTAATTGCCCATGGGTGCAAATTATAGTAACAAATAATAAATTTATATTCATCATTTAGAAAGAAGGTTGGAATTATAGCACACAATGGTCACTGGAATGTATGTTGCTTGCCTGCTTCCCCAGTCAGGGATCTGCAATGTTACTCTGCAGTATCCTGGGTATCTGCTGTGTGGCCAGCAGATTGAGAGAGGTGATTCTGCCACTTTGCTCTGGTGAGACCTCACCTCGAGTACTGTGTCCAGCTCTAGAGCCCTCAACACAGGAAGGACATGGACCTGATGGAGCAGGTCCAGAGGAGGGCCATGAAAATGATCATGGGGTTGGAGCAGCTCTCATATGAAGACAGGATGTGAGGAAGCTTGGGGTGTTCAGCCTGGATAAGAGAAGGCTCCAGGGAGACCTAATAGCAACCTGCCAGTACCTGAAGGGGGCTACAAGAAGGCTGCAGAGAGACTGTTTGCAAAGGCCTGCAGGGACAGAATGAGGGACAATGGCTTCAAACTAGAGAAGAGCAGATTGAGATTGGATGTAGGGGGCCTACCAGAAAGCTGGGGAGGGACTTTTTAGTATATCAGGTAGTGCTAGGACTAGGGGGAATGGAATAAAGCTGGAAGTGGGGAGATTCAGGCTGGACATGAGGAAGAAGTTCTTCACTGTGAGAGTGGTGAGAGCCTGGAATGGGTTGTCCAGGGAGGTGGTTGAGGCCCCATCCCTGGAGGTGTTTAAGGCCAGGCTGGATGAGGCTCTGGCCAGCCTGCTGTAGTGTGAGGTGTCCCTGCCCATGGCAGGGGGGTTGGAACTGGATGATCCTTGAGGTCCCTTCCAACCCTGACTGATTCTGTGATTCTATGTGAGGAACAAGTTCTGCACTATGAGGGCAGTAGAGCACTGGAACAGGTTGCCCAGGGAGATGGTTGGGGCCCCATCCCTGGACATATTCCAGATGAGGCTGGACAGGGCTCTGGGCAACCTGATCTAGTTGAGGATGTCCATGCTGACTGCAGAGGGAGTTGATGACCTTTGGAGGTTCCTTCCAACCCAGCCCATTCTATGATTCTCTGATTAAGTGGTGAAAAAAGTTCACCCAAGCAGAAGAATTTGCAACCAAACCAAGACACAGTGCAGTAATTTAGAAATTATAATGGTAAAAACAATTAAGAAGTGAGTTGATTAATTAAAAGAAACATGATATCAAACCTCTTTTTTTAATGAGATGGCTTCAAGTCTGCCTGGTATCTGTGAACACTTCTTTTACAGGTGGTTTTTTGAAGTACTGGGATATCCCAAATCTTCAAAGGCCAACATCATCAATGGTGTGCTGATGACAGTTGTGTTCTTCGTGGTGAGGATTGCCGTCATGCCTGTATATTACAGCCATGTCATTTCTTCATTTGGAACAGAGGCTTTCCAGAGATTAGGATTTGCAGCCCAGAGCGCCTGGATCATCTCCAGCGTTGCCTTGGATGTTATGAATGTGATGTGGATGGTCAAAATTGCAAAAGGATGCCAAAAAGTCATTTGTTTGATCGGACAGGAGCAAGCCAAAACTGATAGAAATGGGAAGTCTGACTAGAAGTGGTATGCAGAGAATGAGATTTCTGCAGTGCACATCATGGGGGTTGAGTGAAGCCGTGCACGTGTCTGCCATGGAATACTCCTCTTGCAGAAACAAGCTATTACCTCTCTCCTGACCTGACTCTCTCCCTAGCCACACTGCCTGTACACCCAGGGCCACGCTCTATGGATCCTGTCTGCTGAGGAGCGACAGCGTAAGCTCACACCGCCGAGTTCCGCCTGTCTGTTCCCAGCAGCTGCAAGGTACCGAAAGGAGAAATCAGTGACTGGTTACTTGCTTCTTGTCCACCAGTGTGTTCCGAGTGTCTCACTCAGGTTTCTCAAAGTAAAGTGTTTTATAAACCCAGCGAATTCCGACGCCACTCTTTTTGTAGAAGACAAAGGACCCCCCCAGGTTTCTGAGACAGTGCAGTTTTCTTGGCACCTTTCTATGCTTTCTTCTAGGAATTAAAAAAAAAAACGTTTTCATTCTTGACAACTTTTTAATTTTTGCAAGGGAAGCTAAAAATTGAGCTTTGATTCTCTGAAGTCTTTTACTGCTTTTCTGCTCCACCTTCTATGAATGCAAGCAGTTCTGGGAGATGTATAAAATAGTGCTATCTAAAATGCTGTATTATAAGACTACAGGATAGCTTAAAATTGTGACAATTCTCTGATTTTTGATGGGAGTGATTTGCTTTTGCCGTGTTAGGCTACTTACAAGAGTCCATCTTCTGAATTGCTTGTAGGATTGTTTTCACAGCATGGTAAATGATGTGTGGAAACAGCATAATTCTTACTGGAGTGCTGCGCTGTCTTTGAGAAGTGCTGCAACTCTCCTCAGTGTTCTTAACCATTGGCTATTTGGATGGGAAGAGATAAAATTCTCCTTTGTGTGTTGTGTATCTTAGAGTGTTTTTTCTTTCTCTTTTAGAACAGATAAAAGAGAAGATCTGGTAGGAAGTGTTGAGGGTTTGTGTCATGTTTTCCATGTTAATCACATCAGAAACTTGACTGAAACTGTTGACTGAAAGCATTCTGGAATGAACTGTGCCAAACTTCTGTGAAGCTGCCTGGGAGCTGTGTAGCACGACAGCTGGGGCGCTTCTGGAGGCACAACATTGGGGTTTTAGTTTTTAATCCACATACATGTCCTGAGCTATTCTGTTCCTTCTGCAAAGTTAAAGGCTTGGAAAGCATCAGAGCAGAATCTTACCACCTGGGATAGTCTAGAACCTAATTTATAACACAATTGGAGGAAATTCTGGGATTTGTTTTATTTATAAATTAATTTGAGAGCTTGCGTGTCACTTGGTTTCATTTTGCTTACTTTAACCCATAGTTTAGTTCTCCAGTTGAAATGATGTCAGGCAGCGTTGTCTGGGTGAGTGTCACAGGCACTTTTACAAGCCTGGTTCCACCTTTTAGTTCTCCAGTACAATGATGTCAGCTATATTGTCTGGGTGAGTGTCACAGACACACTTTTACAAGCCTAGTTCCACCTTTTAATTGGGCAGGCTTTTCTCCAAAAGGGTTTCCCAATCCTGCCTTCTTAAGGGAGATTTAAAGGAGTCTTAATACTTCCATGTTTTGGATTCTGTGCTTATTAAAACTTCACAAGCCTGCAGACAAAAGATCTGTTTATGCCTTAGGAAGGTTAGCTCCTAATCTGTTCAGCTCTTTGCTGCGAGTGAGCACAGGACCTTATTTGGGTACCGGTAAATCTGGTCTTGGAGAGTTGATCCTGGTGACCTGCTTTGCTGAAAGGAACAGACTCCCTTTTATACTCACCTGCAGGACCTGGTGTCTTTTGAAATGGTGATTGCAATGCAAAATCTGGGCAACAGACACAGGCCTCACATTTCCATCACCTTTATGGATTAAAGGAATACATTAAATACTTTTATCTTGTGCTTTTTAAGGGACTAGATCAGGGAATAATTCTGTAATAGCTTGTTTCTTTCTAAAATATATTTTAACTTCATTTAGGCGTTTTGGAGAATATATTTGAAAGCAGAAGTCTGGGGTTTGTTATTCAGGAAGTAGAATAAAAAAAAAAAAAAGTAAGATGATTTGGAGCAACTCTTAAGGTGATAACCTAGGATATCTTTGAAATTCACCCCTTCTTGAGTGAATCTGGTGTTCCAGTCTTGCAAATGTTTTGTTTTCAGTGTAGAGAACATTCATTAAAATGGTCCATTTCCATCAGGAGAACATTCATTAAAAGGGTCTGTTTCCATCACTTCTAGATACACTTGGATCTGACAGGGGGCAAAAACCCGTAAAAAAATTCAGAATATAACAAAATAGACTGAAAAAAGTCCCAAGCGAACCCTTCATAAGCACACTTTGGGCAGCAATCCAGAATGGAAGGGCAGTGGAATAATTATTTAAAGTATTTTGGATTGCTGTACAAAATCAGTGTGATTAAAACAATATGTTGCAATGCATTAGGTTTAAATTTTCTAATTTTAAAAAAGTCTTCTATTTATATTCTGATGCATCTACTGTGTGTCAGAAGACAACTTTCTAATGAGAAAAATAAAGTATTCCCACTTGTATATTTGGCAAGGACTGTAGAAAACAGGCTGTAAAGTTGTGATGTACCACATAAAGGGCACTTTTTACCTGCCATTAAAAGCTTATAATACAGCAGATTAGATAGCTGCAGCACCCAATTTTTCAATTACATTTTGTTGTTTTAAAAACTGTGGTGAAATACTGATTAAATCTAAGGCTGCAAGTTTGCATCTTTGCTTTTCTTATGCAAAAAGTAAATGCATGCTAAGTAGCATTGCAATAAATAAACCTTTAGAATGCAAGATTAGCTTAGTAGTGGCTTGAAATGCCTGTTTATAACAGGTGCATTGTCCAGTGTCGAAGCAGACTCTTTGTATGTCACCAGGTCTCCTTGCCACTAACATATCAAAGAGAAGGAGCTCACCTTGAGAAAAGTGCTCATATGCTGCCTTCTTTTCTTTGGCATTCTTCAGTTCCAGGTAACATAAAAAATTAGCACAGTGTCATGGGAGATGCTGGGAGATGTTCTGCTCTGCTTTGGTGATACCTCACCTGGAGCAGTGCATCCAGGGCTGGAGCCCTCAACAGGTCCAGAGGAGGGCCATGAAAATGATCAGGGGGTTGGAGCAGCTCTGCTACAAGGACAGGATGAGGGAGCTGGGGGTGTTCAGCCTGGAGAAGAGGAGGCTCCAGGGAGAACTAATAGCAGCCTGCCAGTACCTGAAGGAGACTACAAGAAGGCTGCAGAGAGACTGTTTGCAAAGGCCTGCAGGGACAGGATGAGGGACAATGGCTTCAAACTAGAGCAGAGCAGATTGAGATTGGATGTGAGGAACAAATTCTGCACCATGAGGGTGGTGGAACACTGGAACAGGTTGCCCTGGAAGGTGGTTGGGGCCCATCCCTGGAGATATTGAGGGTGAGGCTGGAGAGGGCTGTGGGCAACCTGATCCTGTTGAGGATGTCCCTGCTGAGTGCAGAGAGGGTTGGACTGGATGAGCTTTGGAGGTCCCTTCCTACCCAGACCATTCCATGATTCTGTGAGTACAGGAGTCCAAAACTAGCCCTACACACAAATGAAGATATTCCATTTTCAGAACTAGAACAGGGGAACATTAGGTCAAGAATTGCTTTGGTAATCGATTTGTGGATACAGTACCTGCAGAGGGCAAATGTGCCTACAGATACTCATTGCCTCAGTGAGTGTTCCAGTGGATTTCAGTGGAGAGCCTTACACTACAGAGATGCTTTCTGGGTTATCTGTGTGCATGCTTCAGGGGTGAGTTCTACATCTCTGAAGCCTACTCTACCTCTCTTAAATACATGTGATCTTGAGTGAGCTTAATAATTTGATGATTTAATTGCTCAAAAACCAGAATCTATTGACTAGTGAGGAACATCCTGTGTGCAGGAAAATGAGAGCTGAGTTTGGATATAAATCATAATTCCAAATTGTGTATTAAAATCTATTACAGATTAATTACAACCTGGAATATAATTATTTCCATCTTTACTTAGAAAATGATGGGAGAGGATTTCTTGTACTGTAGAACTATAACCTAAAAGTCAAAGCTTAGAAAAGTGAGCAAATGCAATCAAGCACGTTTAAAGAGAAAGGGTGGAGGGGACTTTGAGAACACAAGTACAGAGATCCAGATGTCTTCCTACTGCTGTGACAGGGACAACAGCAGAGTGCCACGTGGCAGAAAGGTTTAGGTATTTCTCTATCTCTGTTCCCAGTGGACAATGAAAGCTTCCTTTAACACATTTCTCAAGCTGTATGAAATGGGTTATCAGGTAGGGGTTATCAGATGCTGTTCGCTGCTCCAAGAGGACTTTTTCTGACGGACATGTGTATCGGTATCTATACCTACTAGCTTTCTGTAAAAGGTCACTTAGTACAGAAGTTTGTAAAATTATTTTGTGCTGCTTCTGCTGAGCCATTCAGAGGAGAACCAAGGGCTGTTTGACAATTGCTCCATCTTAGGAACTGCTCCCATGTTGACTGCTAGTGAAAACCATCAATAAAGCGAATAGAAAGGGATTAGCATTTCAGATTTAAAAAAATGCAAATGTAGAAGACCTTCAAAAGTATGGGCAGCCCTCTTTTAATACCTTTAAAAGCCTACAGTACAACATCATTGTTTGGCTACCAGGAACTTCATGAGGAAGAATTTGTCCTTGGTGGAGTTTCTCTATGGAATGTGACAGCTGGAAAGAGAACAGTACTTCATTGCTGAGATCTTGACAAGAGTGATCAATATTTATGAACTTTATCATTCATCCAAACCCAGGTAAAATCTCTTTGGTGGACAGGTGAAGAAGGGCTTAAGATTTTCTGAAAGCAACTTGCAAGCTTTTGTTGTGGCAGAGAGCATGAAAGATGTTCTGTTTGGAACGCTGAGAGATCGGAGATTAAGCATCAAATTGTACTTCTAGGTGGTGACACTTGGTAAGATTTCTTACCCACTATAAATCTACTAGCTACCTCCTTTGGCGTTCTTGCTCTATTTATAATGACCAAGCACTTTATAACTCAGAACAGACTAGAAGGTAGCTATGAAGAATAAATTGTATTGTTTGGTATAAGAAATATTTTGGCAAAGTTTCTTCTGAGATCACTTTTCATCATGTGTTGTCCTGTACTGAGAGGGCTTCTGATGCTAACTGTGTATCAATTTTTAATCTGCTTGGAAAAGGAAATGTCTTTAAGACAGCAAATTCTGAAGAGTTCAGCATGACTCGGTATCAACCATATGATAATACCCTGTGCTATTTATAACTTCCTATTTATTGAAATTATGACAGCAAATAAAACTTTCTGCAGTGTATCTTTATTTCTCATCTACACATGGGGTGTCAACCATTGTCTTGGAGGCAGGACATGCTTTTATGAGCCTATAAATGCTTAATGATAGGAGAGTCTGCACCCAAGCGGAACACGTTGCATGTAAACTGTCTTCCAAGTTTTGAAATGTTGGTATTGTCACAAATGTGCTAGGTTTGAATGCAACAGTTCAACACAAACACAGGTAACACAGGACAGGGCACTTTGAATGCAGTGCAGAAGACATTGGGCTTGCTTATTGTAACCCTGTCTCAGTTTCACAAGAGAAATCCATCACATGCTGGGGGAAGAAGGAGGAAAGGGCTAATCGTGAGCTCAGCTAATTTGCACACTTAATATGCACACATCTGAATGGTCTGGATTTGTCTCTGGCATGCATGTACCAAACAGCCACAGATACCAATCCATACAGAGAACAATTTAACATGTAGGCAGAGTTAACCTGACAGAAAACCAAACTGCAAGACCTGCTGTGCCCACGTGAGTTATAGGCAGAAGGCATGGAGCCTGGAGTTAAAAACTGTTTGAGAAGCAACTTGATCTGCTTATCTAACTGATGGGCAAATATTTCTGGATTAAGAATTGGTGAATTTGCTAGACAAAAATAGCAAATGTTGCTAGACTGATTTCTGGTAAATCTTGACAATCTGGTTTGCAGTAAAGGCTAAACACTGTCACACAGTCACACGACGTCTGGATCACACCGTTACCTTCAAATAGGGATGGGGCCTGACTGTAGCAATCCTCACCCACAGCACAAGAACTTAAAAATGCAATAGAACAATTCTGCAGATTGGTGATGAAAGTAATCAGTTGTAGTAAGGTGAAATGATTGAACACTATGGGGTTAAATTTACTTATTTAATCAGAATTATTTGTTTGCATTTCAGTGATACTGCAAAGCATTTCTGTGGTTTGAACAGTTTAGAAGCTTGCATAAAAATGATATTGGCTGATTATTTTTTCCCTTTGATATATGCAATAATGTCAATAAGCAATAAATTGCATGTTGTATGCAAGGTGTTGGTACTTCATAATAAAGGAAAGGAACACACACTTTGTTATGGGTCAAGTTTTCTTTCTTAATATGGTAACAGCTTATATACCTATAATGGATGCAACAGGATGGAGCAGGTCCAGAGAAGGCCACGAAAATGCTCAGGGGGTTGGAGCAGCTCTGCTACAAAGACAGGCTGAGGGAGTTGGGTTTGTTCAGCCTGGAGAAGAGAAACCTCCAGGGAGACCTGATAGCAGCCTGCCAGTACCTGAAGGGGGCTACAAGAAGGCTGCAGAGAGACTGTTTGCAAAGGCCTTGATGTATCTGTTTGAGCTTTCCCAGATCCCAAAACCCAATGGTACAGATGTAGATTACCCCACTCTCTCCTTCCCCCCGTGGGGAAAAGTTAGGCAGGAAAAGTTAGGGAAAAGGGAAAGGAACAAAAGGCATGCACCAACTGGGAAGTTAAAAAGGTAATTTTAATGAAAACATAAAAGGTGTTTAAGGAAAACGAAGGTTTACAGGATGATAGGGGAAGGGAATAAATACAAGTGGCCAAGGAATCTCTGGATGGCAAAGGATTCTCTTTCATTGCAGGCCCCCATATGAGGCTGCAGGCCCAGACCATGTGGAGCAGGCCCAGCCAGGTGGGCAGCAGCAGGGAGGAGAAGGCAGAAAGAAACAGGAAGTTCGTCTCCCTTATATAGAGTCCAGCCAGAAAATGGAAGTGGAATAAAAGATGACACAGGGAACCCCTTCTCTGGAATCAGGTTTCCCACCCACCTGGATCCACCTCGCAATGTCCACCCAGGGGTTTCCATCCACCCCCTGCAGGCTTTAACCCACAACACAGGAATGAGGAGCAACAGCTTCAAGCTAGAGCAGAGCAGATTTAGATTGGATGTGAGGAACAAGTTGTGCACCATGAGGGTGGTGGAACACTGGAACAGGTTGCCCAGGGAGGTGTTTGGGGCACCATCCCTGGAGATATTCGAGGTGAAGCTGGACAGGGCTCTGGCAACCTGATCTAGTTGGGGATGTCCCTGCTGACTGCAGAGTGGGTTGGACTGGATGAGCTTTGGAGGTCCCTTCCACCCCAGACCGTTCTGTGATTCTAGAGGACAGGGTTTTTTGGGTTCAGTTCAAAACCAGCTGGCGAATACAGGATCTTAAAGTTTCATGCTGTGGGGAGGGAGTATGAGGTGTGGAGCTACATTGTTGTTCGTGTGGCTGGATTTTAAAAGGCTGTAATTCTATGTGGGAATGTAACTTCTGTTGGATACTGTAACTATATTGCACTGTATTGTAATACCACATGCTTCAGGGTATGAGCTGGTCAGTTGTCTGAAGGCTCTGTTATAACTGCTGTTATAAATCAGAGAATCACACAATCATTCAGGCTGGAAAAGCCCCTCAGGATCACCAAGTCCAACCCAGAACCCTACTCTACAAGGTTCAGCCTAAATCATATTCCCTAGTACAACATCCAAACCATCTTTAAACACATCCAGAGTTGGTGACTCCACCACCTCTCTAGGCAGCACATTCCCTCCAGAGTCCCTTACTGCACACCAAGAGGGGCAGTTCAGCTCCTCTGTGTGGCTGCTCCGAGGCTGCCTATGTGCAGTGAAGGCATGCTTCAGAAGCATGAATTGTGTGCTAACACTAACCAGTTGCTCTGAGCATCCTGAGGGGAAGTGTCCTCAGTTCAGGAAGGACAGGGAACTGCTTGAAAGAGTCCAGCACAGAGCCACAAAGATGATTAAGGGAGTGGACCATTTTCCTTATGAGGAGAGCCTGAGGGAGCTGAGGGCTCTGTAGCTTGGAGAAAAGGAGCCTGAGGGGTGACTTCATTCAGGCTGATAGAGATGTGCAGGGTGAGTGCCAAGAGGATGGAGCCAGGCTTTGCTGGGTGATGCCCAATGGCAGCACAAGGGGCAATGGTGGAAGCTGAGGCAGAGGAAGTTCCATGGAAACATGAGGAAAAGTTTTTTCCCTGTGAGGGTGACAGAGGTCTGGAACAGGCTGCCCAGGGGGGTTGTGAAGTTTCCCTCTCTGGAGATATTCAAAACGTGCTCTGGCAGGGGGGCTTGGACTGGGTGATCTTTCGAGGTCCCTTCCAGTCCCTTACATGCTGTGATTCTGTGAAGTTGCTGCTGTTGTAACCATTGGCTCCCAAGCACAGGAATTGCTTGTGCTTCTCTGAGCTTCTCTACTACGTGATGGTTACATTACTAGAAGAAAACACAAAGCATTCCAGTGGGCTTTACTTTGTTTCTCTCCTCTTGTAAGTGTTAGGGTTTTTTTTCTTTCTTTCCTTTTTTTCCCCCTTTCATTTATAAATTATGTTCTTAGGGACTAATTTTACACCATTTGTGTAGAAAACTATTCACCACTGGGAAGTGACTGGGAATGTGGGGGGTTTTTTGGGTTATTTTTAGGGTCAGATGCTATATGGGTCAGATTTCCAACTACTTGAGGAAGGACAATGGGGACTCGGTGGGAGGCTTTTGTATTGGCACTGGGCAGCTTTTAACGCTGTGAATGGTGGTGAGGAAGGACTGAGCGCGGCTGGGAACAAGGGATGCCTTTCAGCGAGCCATTCCTAACCTGGCAAATTCAACAGCTTTTGATTAAAGTGTGAGAAATGGAACTCTGCCTAAGCCGTCGGGTATAAGAAGTGTTTTGTATGTCCACTTCTTAATCAGGTTCTAGAGCAAAATTGCTCCTCGTTTTCTCCCAAGTGTAATTTTTTATTGGATTACTCTTTGTCTTCTTGTGGAAACTTTGCTTTCTTTACTTGTACTGATGTTTTAATTCCATATAAAAGTTTTTTTTGTTTGGTTGTTTTTTTGTTCAAAAAAAGTTATTTAATCTTCACAGCGGGTAACTTTTTTTTTAGATGGTGGTCTACTGTTGTGAGTATCTTCTTATTTTGCTCTGCTTTTCTGGAGTTCACAGTGTAATATACTTAGGGGCTGATTGTGAGCTTCTTTGAGATGCGAGCTTGGTGTTGTTTGTAACACTTTGAGGAAAAATGGGTTTGCCGCTTGGCAAGAGTGAAAACTATTTCCTAAACAATGACTAATAAGTAGTGCAGTTGCTGCTTCTGGTGGTGTGTGATGGTGGAAAGCAGGGAGACAGCATGCTGACATCAACAACATAACAGACTTTGAGAGGAAGCTGTAGAACCCATTCCCGGTTTCAGAACATCAGAGGGAGAAAGTGCATTTTACCTTAGTGTCATTCTGCCACAGACTTGAAATATTTGGAAGCAGAGATGGCAGTTGGTCTACAGGAGGCACTTATTACTAAACTACGTTGTCAAGCACAGCAGAAGAATCAAATGATTCTATCTTATTGAGTGCTGTTTCTGTGAGTGCAGCCCTAGAAATTTCAGCACAGCCAAATATGCCTGAAACTTGGGCAGCGATGGAGGCAATCATGTTTCCTAAGGCATACAATAGAGACTCAGTTACTGGCATGGTGTGACCTTCCTAACTTAATATGCTGTGCTAGTAATTCCTGCATGAAGAAAGGGCAGGGGAAACTTCCTTTTACACAACAAAGACTGTGAAAGGGCAAGAATGTGTGAAAGGCTGGATATTTGATATTCTCTCTGATTTTTACTCTGTGTTCACTTTGAATGGCAGCATCCTCATTAGTAAGATTGATCCTGTTTTGAAAGATAGCATGTGAATATGTTCTCAAAAGCACTCTTCAGAGGAACATGTGAAAAAATTGTTTTTAAATTTAGGTAGCAATATAACTTAAAAAATGCTTGACAGAACTGCTTTGGTGTGATTTAGCATTTGTCATTGTTACTCTTCCTGATGATTTTCAAAAGTAATAGGAGGGAATCACTCATTTGTTTTCCTATACCAAAATACATAACAGACCATGCAAGAGACTCTTACTCCAGATTCAAATTTGGATTTTCTTCATCCTGAGGAAAATGTGTTAACTGGGCCACTTCAGGCTTAAATTCCTTCCTACTTTTAACTGCTCCAATGAAATAGAATGTTTTGGGAAAACAAAAACCTCAAAACCACACTTTTGGGGATCACTTCTCATTTTTATGTATTGCTATAAATATAATGAGTGCTTGCCTTGATCAGTTCTTTTTTTGGTCACTTCTAATTGTTATGTATTTATAATGAGGGCTTGTCTTGTGTCTTCCCACCTGCCTTCTGCACCAGGCAGCCTGTTCAGAGCCCACCTTGTGGGATGAACACTGCAATAGTCCCGCAGGACTTGTGCCAGCTGTTGCAGCTCTCACCACGCAGCCAGACCTGTCTTCTTGGTCAGGGAGGGATGAGGTGAAGCATTCTTCCTTGCTGGGATGCAAAGCCAGATGCATTTTCTGCACCGCCACACTCCAGAGCTGTGCACAGTATTTCAGGGGTATGGCTAAACTGCGTTTTCTGGCGCTGACGCAAGGCAGCCTTTGTAGCAGATCTTACAGGAGCTGTGGTAGTTCTCTGGACTAGTTTGATATAGGTATTAGATTAGGTAGATAAATACATGTATTAGGTATTAGTATGAGGATAGGTATTACGTATGTGTATCAGTCTAAGTATTAGTAGATAAATATGTATAGAAGAATATAATAGCAAAATTATTTTAGAATCTGACCTTGCAGCTGTTTGGTAAACTATTTTATAATGAGAACTAATAGACCTGAGAAAGTAGCTCATTATTAGGATGTAGGCTTGATAAAATAGCTCAGTATCAACTACCACATAAAGGAAAGTATCTGTTCAAGGATAGGGGGCCGTGTCATCTGGCAAGAAGACGATGGAAGGACAAGAAACCAAACCAGTTCAGAGGTAGAAGGTGAAAAGTACAATTGTGAGGAAGACTACTTACTTCATCCTAAGACCCCTACTCACGACCATCAGATGGCTTCACACAAGCGCAGAAGGAAGGAATTTTGGGGATGGACTATGCAAACTAATTATCTTAACCCCACCACTTTGTGGAATTATAATGAATATGAATGATTTGACACTATATAAATCCCTTACTAACACTGTACGGTGTGCAAGCTCTGTGGAGAAATCCCCTTGCACCTGGCGCCACAAACAAACATTTGCTTTAGAACTCTCTAAGAGTTGTAAAGTTTGTTCTGCGAGTCAAGGTGATGTTTTCAAAGCTATCCTAAGAAACCTTAATATCTCTGTAGGTTTAATGCACCGTTACAAGGCTGTTTAATGCTGCTGGTACAGTCAGGATTTTGCCTGCCCTTTATAAAAAGCCGTTATCTGAAGCTGTAAGGGATGATGATTTCACAAACACGGCAGGTAGCTCATGCTCTGGCAGGTAACGTGAGCCTCGGTGCATACAGTTGTCTGTTGGTTAATTCTGCAGGGCTGCAGACATGCCCTACATAACGACGGCAGCCCCGATACAGCGTGTTGCCCGTCCCGCCGTAGGGGCAGCCGGGCGAGACCAGCCGTCCCGTTTTGCCGCCGGGCCGCCGAATGCCGCCGCCAGCAGGTGGCTCTGCGCCCTTCCTTGGACGCTCGGCAGGAGTGGTCCTGGGTGCGGGCTGTCGGCAGAACAGCGCCCACTGGCGGCCGCCAGCCTGCCTTCCGCGCTCCGCCGCATCAGCGCCACCCGCAGCGCGGCCGGGCAAGCTCTGTCCCCGGCGCGAGCGGGAGGCGGGGGGCGGTGCCCGGGCGGCGGGGGGCAGTGCCCGAGTGACGGGGGGCGGGGCCGCCGGGCCGCGCTCTCGCGAGGCAGGGCGCGCAGCGGTGTCCTGCGGTCGAGGCTGGGCGCGGGGCACGCGGAGGTGAGGAGAGGGTCGGGGGGCGGCGGCAGCTGCTAGGGGTGCGCGGCGGCCGTGGGGGCGGGTGCTAAGGGAGAGTGCGCGCCCCGGGCGGGGCCAGGCTGGCTGAGCTCGAGGGGCGGGCCTGACCTTGCCGGCGACCGGCGGCGGCGGTCGCGGAGTGCGAGGCGGGGCGGCGGTACATGGGGCGCGTCCTGATCGCGGGGGTATGCGCTGGGGTGTCTCTGCCTTGCGCGGGCCTGACAGAGGGTTTGGGCGGAAGGGCAGGGCCCACCGCGGTCTGTTGAGCGGATGTTGCCGGCGGGAGCGCTCTCCACGCGCACCTGTCCCCGCGCTCTAAGCCCCCGTTAGGCCTGGTGGGCGCTGTGGGTTTGCGTTTCGGCTGGACGTTTTTCCCTTTGCTGTTTTAAGGTGTGGTGCAGGAACGTGGCTGCCCTTGCATGTAACCCGTGCAGTTGGGTGTCAACGAGATTGCCATTTTTCTGTGTAGAAACTTGACCTACAGACACCTGACGCCTGGAAGCCATGGGTCTGTCGGCGTCCTCCCCGGCCGCTGCAGCCCAGTCGCCGAGTCCATCGAAGCAGCACCAGACAGAGTCTCCACCTTCAGAGTGTCCTATGCATCAGCAGAAAATGAGCGGTAGTTATTCTTCAACTCACACCAAATAAACTCTTTACATAAAAAAAACAAGTGGAAAATATTTTGAAAAAAAAATAAGAGAAAAATAATTCTGCAAGTAAAAACTTGTAGAGGTTTTCCATTAGCAAAAATCCCTTTCAAGTAACTTCACAAAAAAGGAGTTAGTTGTTGAGCACAATATCATGCAAGCTGTTTTGTAGAGAGGGTAGGTGCTTGCTGTGGAACCTGTGGGTTGCTTCTGACTCATTTTATAGGGCTCCAGAAGGTGCAGGGGCAACCACATGCTAGCTGGAAGCATGTGGTTGTCACTAGAGAACATGCATCTGGAAGAGGGCAGCAGAGATTGGAATAAAGTGAATGTCTGCAGCTCTTCTGCTGACAGAGTCAACATGTGTTGGATTAATATTGCTGTGGAGATTTTCAGTGCAGACAGTTCAGTAGAGGGGCCAGCATGGGGTGAGGAATAAGTGTTCAAAGGCTACATATGAAGCTTAGAACTTGACTATGGTGTTGGGGTCTACAGTGCAGAAAAAAACAGGTAAAGCTGTTACAAAGTTCAGAAGAAAAAGTGAAATATCAGTTTGTATGTAAATGAGCATTTGATGAAGTGGTTTGCCTTTCTCATGCCTTAGAGTTTCCTTTTTGTATACGTTTTTTCCTGTATTTCAGGTTGTCCCATGCACATGAAAGCTCCTGATCATGGAACTGAGAGCACAGGTGATGTGCCTGCACATCAGGACAGAGCGTATGAATTCGTGGCCTGTCCAGTGAAGTCTGCTGCATCTCAAGGGAAAGATGACGTAGATCCGAGCAATATGGTAATAACTTTTGCTTATTTCAGACGTTTCTTATTGTTTCTTCTGAAGTACTTGTCCCCCCAGTGTAAATAGTGGTACTGTTCAAGGTGGGAACTCTGACAAATAGCTAACCTAATTTTTTCTATTTCTTATTTCTATTTCTGTTCTGTTTCTTATTTCTGATTTTTTAACATTGCTCTTTCTCATTTTGTGTGCAAATGTCTGTGTAAAAACAAGTTAACGTCTTACTTAACATTCTTTTTTTTCAAATTTAAATCTTTTTGATGAAAGCAAATTTTCTAGTTTCCTGCTGTCTCTTTCTCTGTGTTAGTTACATGCATCATCTCTGTGTTACATCAGGGGGTTTTAGATTCTGTAGAATACCAGTATGAGTGAGTTCTGATTCATGTCTCTACAAGATTTCCTCTGATTTATAACAAACACTTTTCTTTTGAAAGCTGAAGTTTAGGTAAAGGAGTTTCTTTAGTCTTCAGATGACAAACAGGCAAAGAATTCTACTGCAGAAGAGAAAGATCACTCTGGTGGACTTAAATAGAGGCTGAACTTCTTGATCATTGTGGCAGTCAGTTGATTATGCTTTGATTTTTCTCACAGAATCACAGAATTGTCAGGGTTGGAAGGGACCTCAAGGATCATCTAGTTCCAACTGCCCTGCTCTGGGCAGGGACACCTCATACTAGATCAGGTTGCTCAGAGCCACATCCAACCTGTCCTTAAAACCTTCCAGAGATGGGGCTTCTACGACCTCCCTGGGCAACCTGTTCCAGTGTCTCACCACCCTCATGGTGAAGAACTTCTTTCTAAAGTCTAATCTACCTCTCCCCTCCTCTACTTGGATCCATTCCCCCCAGTCCTATCACTACCTGACACCCTAAAAAGTCCCTCCCCAGCTTTCCTGTAGCCCCTTTCAGATACTGGAAGGCCACAATGAGGTCTCCTTGGAGCCTTCTCTTCTCCAGCCTGTTCTCAAACACTGTAACATAAACAAAATTTCTTACTCTTATTTTCTCATTGTTTCTCCTTGCTTTCTAGATGCCTCCTCCTAATCAGCAGCCATCCCCAGATCAACCGTTTCCATTGTCAACTGTTAGAGAAGAATCTTCCATTCCTAGAGCACATTCAGACAAGAACTGGGTTTACCCATCAGAGCAAATGTTCTGGAATGCTATGCTAAGGAAAGGGTAAGTACACTCAATTATCAGTCTGTCAGCCTGAAATTCATCAAGTAATCCATTGATATTTTTTAAGAGTTTGTGAATGTGAAGCAATAAGTAATTAAGTAATTCTTCTAAAGATTACTGATTTTATAAACAGCTTTATTTTAAAGACTGAGCTGGTCTCAAAGGCTGTGACTCCTCTAGTGATCAGCAAGCAGGTAGGGAATGCCAGGCAACTGCTGCTAGCTCAGAAAATGTTGTTGAAAGACAGTGAATAGGCATAGATAAGCCTCACATGATTGCCAGCTTTCAAACTCAACTTCCTACAAACTGATACTAAGAATTCTGTGATTGTCAGAATATCTAACTCGACTTTGCAAAATCGATTTGCAAATTTGCTTGACAAATAGGTGTTTTCAGACTTCACAAAAATTCAGTATAGGCAAGATCCAGCTGTGGCCTAAAAAGGCTTCTGTGCTGGTGTTCCCTCATTCCTTTGTAATTCTTTGTCATTCTCAAACAGATGCAGTTTAGGGGCAGGTGCTATTAAAACAACAGCAATTCTTTGGTCTACATATCGGCGCTGTTGTTAAGACAGTGTCATAAGCAATCTATTGAACACAGAGGCTTTGATCCTGTGAACAGTTAAGTGCCTGCTGGAAAGGTAGCACCTGTGCAGTCACAGAGCAGGTCAGCCAGGTGAAAGGCATTTCTAAGTGTATGGAAAATGTGTTGAACACAGGACTTCCCTGCCTTGGGAATGCCAGCGGGATTCATCTGAAGCATTTCTACAGGGACTGTGAGTGTGCTGGTGTTCATACTGATCCGGTTCAGGTGATCATTCAGAATGTGTGGATCTCTGTGATGATGACTTTGATAAGTACGCTTTAATACAGAAGATGAAGTCCTCAAGGATGCTTAAGCATATGAGCCAGAAGTTTTTGTACTTTCTTGGTGTATTTGCATAGAACCTTCAATCTTTTGACTCAAAAGCCCATTGCATGAACTGAAAAAGGTGCAGTCATTGTGCTGTAATGCTTGTGAACTGTTTGCTAATTCTTATTTTTTAGGTGGAGGTGGAAAGATGATGACATAACAGGTGAAGACATGACCAACATTATTAAGATTCACAACCAAAATAATGAGCAAGCATGGAAGGAGATTTTAAAGTGGGAAGCTCTTCATGTTGTGTATGTACACATGGATCAAAAAGCAAATCCTTTAGTTTAGGTTCTGCTTTTGTAATGCTTTGACATTAGAATTTGTCTTTGGTTCTTGTGGAAATACGCCGGTGCTGATGCATCTCAAAATTTATGGCCTTGTAGGAGCCTGCATTTTGATTAATACGAAAGAAGGTTATCCAGAAGATCTTAATTAGAGCTGAAGAATTACTATGCTGATAAAACCAATTAGTGTTTTGGTGGTGTGTGTATAGTGTGGGTTTTGAGAAATTAATGTCCTACTGTATCTGTTTGGGACTTTTTAAATGGAAGTCTTTATGTCACGAAAATGACACCAGGTGTAAATTTAGTTGACTGATATAAAATAGTCATTTTCTATTGTCAGTGTAGTCCCTGTTCATAGAGGATATAGACTAGTTAAGCATTCTGTATGTAGAAATTGTTCTCTGACATTCCATGGTCTTTGTTACACAGTAGTGTGGATGTCACTTTTCTTTAATCTGTTAAATCTGGATTAGATTGGCTGAGAACTGCTCTGTTGATAAGGTGTGAACCATACCAAAGGTCCTTTGTCATACCAGCAGTAAGTGCTGTCAGAAACTGGGGGACTTCTAAAACCTTTGAATAAAAACTAAAGCTGGTTTAGGTTTTTGTTGTTGGTTTGTTTTTTTTTTTTTTCTATTACTAAAACAAATTACCACAGTGGTTTACACTCTCCTAAAAAAGGTAAAAACTCTTTTCTTTCTCAATTGTGTGACAGGGAGTGTCCGTGTGGGCCATCGCTGATGCGGTTTGGAGGCAAAGCAAAGGAGTATTCCCCGAGAGCCAGAATACGTTCCTGGATGGGGTATGTGGCCAGGAAAGGTCTTCCAGTGAGGTGGGGGGTAGGGAGATGCGTATGAAAACGTGGTGTGAGATTAATTTGAAGATGCTTAGGAACTGGAATTACAAGAAGACGGAAGCATGAGTGGGACTGTTACGCCAGTGCCTCTCCCAGGTGTGTAATACCCATCCAGACACCTACCTACATGGTCTGTTATCCGTCTTCCAGATATGAGCTGCCCTTTGACAGGCACGACTGGATCGTTGACCGGTGTGGCAAAGAAGTGCGCTACGTCATCGATTACTATGATGGTGGAGCAGTAGACAAGAACTACCAGTTCACTATCCTGGATGTTCGCCCTGCCTTGGACTCTCTCTCGGCAGTATGGGACAGAATGAAGGTAGCATGGTGGCGCTGGACTTCGTAACTGCTCCTGTGGGGTGTAGCCAAAAAGCAAACGGTTTTCCACCTTGGCTGAGGACAAGTGAATGCTAAGACTTGAAAACAGAAGTTCACTGTGCTGTCATTGTTTTCATCATCACCAGTATTCTTGGAGTGTGGGAAGGGAGGCTGGGGAGATCTGTGGTGAAGTACACTGCTGCTCAATGGTGTTTTGAATGAAATAATAAAAGTTATGGTAGCAAATCCACGTATCTTAATTTTCTTAAGAGCTTGGAAATCTTTTCTTAGTTTCTCACAGAGAAGCTTCCCACCTTCTCTTTTCCTGACTCCTGTAGGGGGCCTACAAGAAAGTTGGTGAGGGACTTCTTAGGGTGTCAGGTAGTGATAGGACTGGGGGGAATGGATCCAAGCTAGAGGGAGACTTAGGATAGATGTTAAGGAGAAGTTCTTCACCATAAGGGGGGTGAGACACTGGAACAGGCTGTCCAGGGAGGTGGTGGAAGCCTCATCCCTGGAGGTTTTTAAGGGTAGGCTGGATGTGGCTCTGGGCAACCTGGTCTAGTGGAAAGTGTCCTTGCCAATGGCAGGGGGGTTGGAACTGGATGATCCTTGAGGTCCCTTCGAACCCTGACAGTTCTGTGATTCTGTGACTCCAGTGCTGCACCAAAGACAATAGGGTTCTGATTCTGACTGGAGTTTTAAGTGTTACTTAAATAGTCAAAACTGGAAATTTAGTGAACAGGTACAGTATTTGTAGATGATGAATAAGGGGCAAAACTTGGACTGTTTCAAACTGCGTGTTTTATTAGCTATATCAACCTTTGTATTTGTTTTCACATGGGCACTTTACCTGTTCGAATATGTGCTTCCTCAGAAAACTTGAGTCAAATTTATTCTGTTACAAGAAGTATACTGTAGAATGAGTATTTTTAAAGGTGTGTTAGTTTGAATAGGAGAATATACTGGTGCTGGACGAAGGTTGGTTTATTCCTGATTACAATATGGATGTTTGCTTTTGTGGATGATGTCTATCAGCTACCCAAGAAAGGGCTGACAAGGTTTTGATCTGATTCGGAAGGTTTTCTTTGTGATAGACAGTTGCCAAGTACAGTTACTGTGTTGGAGAGAAGACAAAAATGTGGTCAGATTTCTGCTGTGACATACCACCTCTCCCAGCCCAGGACACCGTCTTATCACTATGTTGAATTACCAATGAGGGAATCAATCCTCACTGTGCAGCTCAAAAGCCCATGTAGTTGTGGCCCCATCCCTGGAAATATTCAAGGTGAGGCTGGACAGGTGCTCTGGGCAACCTGATCTAGTTGGGGATGTCCCTGCTGACTGCAGAGGTGGTTGGACTGGATGACCTTTGGAGATCCTTTCCAACCCAAACCGTTCTATGATTCTATGCTACTCAGGCCTTAATCTGCAATTTGTCTTTGAACAGAAGAACACCTGTTAGAAGCAGGAAATGAGTGCCAGTTACTTTTAAAACAGCATTTCTAAAATTTTATATTTAATGGCTATTTGAGTATTTAAAAGCAGGGTTTTTTTCTGATGTAAGAAAACTATTAGTATTTCCATGTCTTTAGTGAATGTCTCATGCAATGCATTCAGGACAGAATTTAGCCTTATTTAAAGAAACTGTCATGCGGTGCATCTGTATGGTGCATCTTTGCTTCATCAGCTGTACCATAGTGTATTTTTTATAAAGAATACAAAACTGGAACTGCACAAGACTGTCTGACTGCACAGCCATACATGTTTCTGCACAGTGACTGCAATAAGGTGTATTACAGATGTGTATAGAACTTGGCTAAAAAGGTATCAGAAGTGCCAAGAAGTAAAGTTGATACTAGCATTTGCTAAGTGATGCATGTTAATGCTTTGTGGCTTAAAGATTTGATTAATGTTTGTACTTAATTAAGGAAACTTTTCTTATGTCTTGCACTGCAGTAACTTCAAATTTGCATGGCTTGGTGAATTTCAGGTACCACATACCCCTAAATTTAAATTGTTTCTGCCTTCAGTGTGTATTGCTCTTGAGAATGAGTCCTGCATGCAGAACACTTGGAAGTAGTAATGAGGTATCACACTGTAACTTCTCAAGTGGGAGAAACTTCATAACCTCAGCTGCACATTCAGATCCTGGAAGTGGTTGTTTTTAACTGACACTGGAAACTTTTGTTTGTTTGTTTTAATACCTGAGGGGAAAGTCCCTCTATGTTTCAGTCAAGTAACTTCCTGTTTAATACAAAAACTTCAGGAAGCTTCCATACTTCAAGGTACTAATGGAGGTGAGTGGCTCCCACTTCAGAAGCATCTGTCCTATGTGGTGGGAATAAATACTACCAAGTCCAGAATCCTCATGAAACCATTTTCCTAGCTCTGTCCACTTTCCTCATTCCCTTCCACCTTTTTTAGTGATTTATATAGATTTAAATTAAAAATAGTTTGGGTCAAAAAAACCCCACACAAAACTCCATCTGTGATGGCAATGTTTGTATGAAGTACAGGAGAAGTGAGTTGGTGTGAAGCCTATCTTACCATGAAAGAGCTGTGGTAAAGGCAGCCTTACTGTTTGTTTAGATTGGGTTTTTTTGTGTGTGTACATGTTCATTTTACACATTTGGTAATGTGATATATGCAGAATTCTGTATTTCTCACCACTGAGTAGGGAAAAGGTACACCAAGGTAGGGAGTGCTTCAGAAGCTTCAAAAGGAGTTTGCTTTGTTGATTTGAGGGGCATGATGTTGAGTGCATGATGGAAACTGTCACTGCTGCTAAACCTAGTGAAAGGTGCCACATGCCATTTCTTGTATTTACCATCTTCAGTCATCTTCCATCCTGCACAGGTTCAGAATTGTTCTTTTCTGTGCTGATGTTGATGAAATGCACCACCTTGCATCAAATAAATACACTTTTCTTAACTTTGGTATTTGGTGATCATATTTTTAACTGTAGGAATTATTAAGATGAGCTCTTGTGTATCTCATACGAGGTTATTAAGAGTCTGTTACAACTAATCACATCTTTGAACGGATGCTGCTTTGTTATTTAGAACCAAGACCCAAGGATTCAATTCAAGTGTTTGCCCAACAAACGAGAAACTCAGAATAAGAGCCTATGGCAAGAAGGAGATTTATCCTGAATCTGGCTAACTCCTGAAGAGAGCATTACAACGTTTTTGTGGGGTTGCTTTGGTTTGGTTTTAAGTCTTCAAGTGTACATGAAAATAATCTCTACAAGCAGTAATACATAAGGAAGTAAATAAGGAGTTTCTCTTTTAGATTTGAGTTACTCTGTGCATGATTTTGGCAGTTCAGTATTGCTCAGAAGATGCATGTCGGAATGATAAGAATTTTAATGTCAGCTTGAAAAATAGTGATTTAAATAGATGTTTTTCACACTTTGGGAAGATGTTTTAACTGTAAATCTATTGTTTAAGCTTAAAGGTAATGTGTGTGTGTATGCACAAATAAATACATTCACATTCTTTGTAGCTCAAAAAAGTGAAGCATCATCCCAACCAGGCCCTCTAAAGGGAATTCAGCTGCAACAGATTCCCAGTCCTGGGAAGACTGAAACAAATTCAGAACTCAGCACCTCTAATGGGGTTAACCTTGTGCACATGCAAAAGGGAAAACATGGGCACTGTCACTAAAGCAGGGCCACTTTTCAGCTGTATGTTTAGGTATGCAAAGTTCACCTGTGTTCTGCCTTAACTTTGTCCAAGCCCTGCTTGACCTATTGTGTTTGATTCTTGCGGTTAAAACAAGTTAGGAGAACTGTCCTGGTCTGCATTCTTGAGGAACACTGCAGTGCTCAGAAACTGCAGTCTCTCTGCCTGACTGATGGAAAAGACTCCAGCGTAGCACTCCAGCTGTAAGCAGGCCTTGGGTCATACATACGTAGTCAAGGGTGCTACTGATGTTTCTTGCCTGGAGCAGGAGACCATTCTACATTCAAATACCTGATTTTGGCCTCTTGCCTCTGCATCACTTCAGGCAGACAGTGCCTACCCTGCAGATAGGGTGCCTAACACCAAGCTGCCAGTCTAGGAGGGCACTGAACATGCCTACTCAGTAATGTTAGTCCAGTTCTTTGTTCTTCCACCACATGTCCTGTTTGTATTTATCCAACATGAGTGCCGTATAATTAGGTAGTAATTCACTAGCTTGTCCTCCTGGGATGCCTGGAGTTCCTGGCTATGGAGAGTCATCTTTTGGCATTTTGCCCTTGCATTGTACTAGCAGGCAGCATGTGAGAGGAGCTGTAGCTCTTCTGTCATCCTTTATTTAATTATTTATGTTTATTTCACTCTCCCTAGAAACAACTTTGCTCTTCTGTTTTATACTATGGCAATGGCCCTAGCTTCAATCACTTTGAGAACTTTTCAGCTAAGCCCTAGAATTTCTGCCCTGCTTTGATGTAGAAGAGAGACATCTTGCTGCTCAGAAAAGTATTTGTGTCCACTGATGATTACTGCTGTTCTTTACTGTCAAAATGTTCTGGATTACCATTTGGAATTATGTGTGAAATGAGACAACAATGATGATGTTTATATAATCTATTTACTCTCAGGACTTAAATGTGCTTTGTAAATAATTCCTTAAATTCCAAAACATGAATATTGTTCTGGCTCCAAGAGGTATGAGAGTAGCAAAGGATCTCTCAGTGCTCTGGAAATGATCACAAATAGGCTGTCATCTTGCACACTCTCATTTTGTCCATTCAACTCTGCTGTCCAGTTTTGGGGGTATAATAGCTAATGTGGAGGCACGGATGCTAGGGCTGCTGTACCTCAGTAGTTAAAGATGAGTGGAACTGTTAAACCAAGGAGCAGTGGCTGATTATTGGGTTTTATAGAGGGTAGAAATGCCCCTTTCAAAAACACCACCCCTTTACTTTTTAAAGAGATCTGTCTCCAACATTCATTAAATTAGATAACACTTTAACCTTTTGCCTCTCTATGCTTACACCTGGAGGAAAATCCACATAGTAAGGTTCTACAAGCAAGTGCACTTGATGTGGAAGCTGAACTTGTTTTGAGGCTAGAATACACTACTGATAATGCTAGCTGTGCTTGTGTTCAGTATTGTGCATTTCCTTACCCACAAGTATCTTTACAAAGCTTTTTAAAAGAACACAGCATGTCTAGTTTTCCACAAATTTTTAGTAGGCATCTTCATAAATTTTTATTCTCACTGAAAGAAAATATTTTCTATTTATTATTCTATCTTTATTTTGCACAAGGTAAATTGCAGACAAAGATCTGTATGCAGTGAATCAAGTAAGCACTGATTCTCTCAGCAATGTCAGTAATAAAAGGAACCCATGGCTATACTATGTGTGCCCTCACATATAGTATGACCCCAAACCTAGAAGTCTTGAGCATGTGTGAAATAACGCCATATTTACCAGTGAGCCACTGACTGGAGGGGTAGCTACTCACAATACGTGCCTGCAGATTTGCAGCATGGGTACATAGTTCTACGACTGGAGTCTGAATGAATCCAGTCTTCAAAGGATAGTGTAAATTTATTGTATTCTTATTAGGCCTCATTAAAAATTGAAAAGAATTGATAGTTTCCTTTGCTGACATTTCACTTTGGAGCAGGGCCTCTCGTAGTGCGGTGGGCTCTCGCACATTAAAAACACCAGACTAGCTCAGTTCGGAAGCAAATGAGGTTGTATTTACAAAGCAAAAACTACAGCCTACAATGGAATGCAGTGAATATGTACAAATATACAGTATTTACAAATATGTACAGTTAACAGAAACAGCACAAAACCCTCCTGGCCAAAGCCAGGAAAGCAGCCTCCCTGCCTCCCCCTTCCCTACCTTCCCCAGACCCCCCTGGCAGAAGGAAGAAAGACAAGAAGCAGAGAGGTTGTTAGAACTTAGCTTTTCAAGGTCAGTATACCAGGATGTTATCTGCGAAAGCAAAGCCAGAAGAGAAACACAGACTGCCCAGCAGAGAAACACCAGGCAAACAGACTGTACTTTGAGTACTGACTCTTAACCATTTCTCTCTCTCCAATGGAAGTGTTTAGAATAATAATTATTTTGCTTTCTTCCACCCAATTGTGATTTATTTACATTCTTTTACTTTTCTGCTTGAACTCTGTGAAAAGAAATTAAAGGCATAGCCTTAAAACCACCAAACTTGTAAACTAGAAACCATCACATTTGTTTTTGACAACTATGACAATGCCACACCATCAAAGACTTCAGTCAGGATTTTTGTTTTTCCAATGTTTTGCCAATTTCCTAGTAACTACAGGAAGTTTTATCTAGCATGCTGCTGCTCTTTCCTCCAGCCTCTGAGCACTGACCCCATAAACCTCTTGTCTGTAGAGACAGCTAATGCTTTAATTGATCATTAGTAGACTTGCAAAATGAGTCTCCATCTACCAAAAGATTAAGTGACTTAGGGAATTGACTTTGAGCAGTTTGATGCACAGAGGATAAATGTAAGTGCCTTTAAAAAGCACTGCAAGACCACAAATCCCTGAAAAACTTGCTTCTAAAATACTTAAAAGCAATGGAAAAGATTTTTCCTGGTTTATTTTTCTTCAGAGAAATCTTTTTTCATATATATATCAATGAGAATTCATTAGCTCATGTTCAAAAGCTGAAGTGTAAAACCTCATAAAAATGTTGAATTTAACCTTAGAATAAAGCATGAAAATTACAATTTTTCACAATTTCAGGGGTTGCTTATACTGTTTTCTTTGAAATTTCACCATTTAGCTTATCTGGAGTTGTTTTCTACAGGTTAGTGTGTTGTTTTCTCATTGCCATTTTTGTACAAGCTACATTTTGGGAAAACTTCTAGCACTGTGCTAAACCTTGTTACTACAGAAATAATGACTTCTTTCTTAGTTATCAGAAAAAGCAGTGCTGTTTAACTCAGTTAAGAACCATTCTAGTTGGTCAGCACACCGTTCTGGTTGCTTTAGAGCTGTCAGTGTGGTTCCAGCAGAAAATACAGGAACTGCAGCTGTCCTGCCAGAGGATGGATGTGATTTGTGTTGCATAGGTTAGCCATCACACTTAGCAGCGAGTAGGGGTTCCTTAGTATTTTTTTGTCTTGTGACCCCAAAATCACATAATCACAGAACATTAGAGGTTGGAAGACACTTTCAGAGATCATCCAGTCCAACCCCCATGTCCAAAAGCAGGATCACCCAGGGGAGTCCACAGAGGAATGCATCCAGGTGCGTTTTCAAAGTCTCCAGAGAAGGAGACTCCACAACCTCTCTGGGCAGCCTGCTCCAGGGCTCCAGCACCCTCACTGGAAAGAATTTCTTCTCATGTTGAGCTGAAACCTTCTGTGTTCAAGTTAGTATCCATTGTTCCTTATTACTGTGCACCACCCAATAGAGCTTGGCCCCCTCCACTTGACACCCACCCCTCAGCTATTGATAGACATTGATCAGATCCCTCTCAGTCTTCTCCTCTCCAGACTAAACAGCCCCAGGGCTCTCAGTCTCTCTTCACAGGGGAGATGCTCAAGTCCCCTAATCATCCTCATGGCTCTCCCTTGGCACTCTCTCCTGCAGGTCTCTCTCTCTAGAACTGCGGAGCCCAAAACTGGACACAGGATTGCAGGTGTGGTCTCAGCAGGGCAGAGCAGAGGGGGAGAAGAACCTCCCTAGCCCTGCTGGCCACACTTTTCTTGCTGCACACCAGATCCCATTGGCTCTCTTGCCCACAAGACCACATTCATGTCCCATGCAGAACTTGCTGTCCACCACGATTCCAAGGTCTTTCTCCACAGAGCAGCTTAATGGGTGATTTGCAGTAGTTTTTAAACTCTTTTTAGTGGTCCTTTAATGCCTTCCACAGTACACACTTTTAGGACCACTTATAGTTGCAGCAGTAGGGATGGCAGGGTGGCTGGCATGGAAATGATGGTAAAAAGATGTACGAGGATGTTCAAAACTGACATTTTTTTCCCAATTGTCTGTCTACTCCTCTATTATTCGCCACTCAGGTTTGGAGAAAATGGGTCTAAATGTACAGTTTTATATATAATCACTAGTGGTTGTCAATGCAACACCTAATTGATTTGGGCCACAATTCTACTAACAGAGCTTTTGCAAATAACAGTGGGAAGACAGTTAGTCTTACCTGGGTATGAAAGGCTGCATTCTGTTTGCGTTCTGAGGCAAAATGGAAAGTACTTGTACTATCAGTGGCATATTGATTTGTGACATCATGCTGGAGCTGGATTAATATAGGCTGACTCTAAAAAGCAAGATTTTTTTCTTTCCTATGTTGATGGGAAATCATCCATTTAAAGAAATGAATATGACTTAATGTTATTTTATCATGAATATGGCTTAATGTTATCAAACAGTGCAATGTTTGAAGAAATCGTAAAAAAACCCAATAAAATAGGGAAAGGAAGATCTTGACTTCCAGTTTAATAATAATGGAATGTGAAGGCCAGATTGTAACTGCAGAAGTTCATTTCAAATTTAAATATTTAGCATTTTCACCGGTCTGCAAATACAAGAAAATTTATTACATTAAGATGGAATTTAGATCTTTTGACATGAAGCTGATATTTTCACAGTGTGAAAAATACCAACCTGACATTATACTGTCTCATTTGATGACTTCCAAATGTCAGAGTGCAGTAACTTATTCATGGGGACCTCAATGTCTTATGATACTGTCAATTTAAAAGACTTTTTTTATTTAAACATGTAAAATAGAATATGCAAAGTGGATGAGAAGGGGTAAAGACCAGGGGCAAGAACGCTCATAATAATAGAATGCAGCACTTTTAAGGCTAATTTCCACCAAAGCCTTCTGACAGCTGCCGTGGCCTACCACTACCTGGCAGTCCTTCTGACAACTGCTGTCTTCTTTCCCTTCACGTTATTTCCCTCAGCCCCAGCATTCCCATGATCCTCGTTATTTCCACAGAATGTAGGGGATTAAAAAATAACATGATATACTCTCATGAAAAAGTAAACTAGCCGTCTCTGTAATAATGGAAAGTACCGAGTATTTCCAGACTACCTGGGAGCTGGCTGTAGACCTCGTTCAGATGGCTGTTACGAGGGTTCTGAAGCCGCACTGAGAGAAGCAGGAGTTTACACTCTAGTGAGACTGCCTGTATGAGCGTGTGTGGCAGCATTTCGTCTGACTGCCCAGCGGAGCAGGCCGTTCGTTCCCGTGGGGCAGAGACCGCCAGGCCAGGCTGCCGGCCTGGGGAGCGGTGCAGGGAGGGCCGCGCGGGCCGGCGGGGCCGCTGCACAGGGCAGCCATTTTGTTCGGCACAGAGGGAGACAGGCCTCTGCCACCGCCCGCTGCCCCAGAGGCTGCCAGGCCCCTCGTCACCGCGCCGGCCTGAACGAAGGAGCTGCGGCGGCTTCGCCGCAGGGCTGGAACGACCTCGTCGCCAGCGGTGCCCTTCTTGAGGCGCGGGCTGGGATGGCAGCGGCCGCGGCCATGTCGGAGCTAGCGCTGGAGGAGTTATCAGCTCTCGCCGCCATTTACTGCGAGCCGGACGCCTGCGAGGTTTTAGCAATGTCAGGTGAAGGTGGCCGCGTTCTTCGGCGGAGGGCAGGGCAGTGCCTCGTCGCGCTGCCCAAACGAGAACTGGGGTGACGGCGCCTCAGCCGGGCACCTTGCCGCTGGCCTGTGGCGCCGGCCCGGCTCGGCCCCGAGAGGAGGCGCTGCGGGCCCGCTCACGGGAGCCCCAGCGGGGCTGCGCTGGCTTGATCGCTTGCTTTCCGCGGCAGCGCCTATTTCGCCGCTAGCCCCTTTGCAGGTTACAAATCCTAGCGAGTCCTGCTCGTTTGTAATTAGCGACCTTCTTAATTCCAGCAGTTTGCAGTGCCATGAGCAAAGGGCAGCCGCGGGAGCGGGCTGAGTGCTGGTGAGGCAGATAAGCAGTGGTATCACAGGGGCAGGTGTTTGCCCTGCAATATATAATAGGGGTGCAGTTTTGCTCTGCATGAGAAGCCTTGGGTCATCTCTGCCTTTTTCTGGGGCTAAAACAGTAATCTGGGCCTTACAACCTTCTCTAGCTTCAGCAACATGTGTGTGGCTGTGGGTTTTACAGCGTACTAAGGTTAATCTTCCGTGCTTGCTGTGGGTGGAGACCATAATGTAGTACTTGCTCTCGTCGGCTGCTAGATACTGTGGGCTAGGAACGTGTAAGAGTAGACATCTTTACTGTTTTCTGCATCCGCGGTGGTGGCTGCTGCTCAAAACATAATTTTAAGCAATGATTTTGATCAGCGTGTGCTGTCGCAGGGCTGTGAAGATGCCCCTTCAGCGAGGGACAGTAAATCTCACTAGTGCCAGTGTACAACAGCAGTTACGAAGTTACTATTGGACTTAAAAGGGAAGTGTCAGGTGGGATATGGGAGTCTGGTGTGTCTGCTCAGATCCACAGCATCAGGAAAGTTTAGTGCCTACTGCAGCCGTGATAACCCTCATGTGTATTTGTTGGTGATACATAAATATACACATACAGAGAGAATGTGCTTCTACTCTGTACCACTTACTGTCTCTAGTGTCCTGGGAGCTTTAGCAGTGTACTGCCAAGATCCCCAGCGGAGCAGTGGACAGCAGGTGGTTTCTTGCCAGTTGGACTGCAGTGAAGTGCTGGAGAATGCCCATAAAAATTGATCTGATGGCTTGCTTTCAGATTTTGTCTGCTCATGTGTTCAGTCCCAAAGAGGTGAGGAAACATTTTTACTGTGAGGACAACCAGGCACTGGAACAGATTGCTTGGAGAGGTTGTAGAACCTCCATTCTTGGATGTATTCTAAAGCAAACTGAATGTTGCACTCAATAGCCTACTGTAGGTTGCCCTTCTTGAGTGGGGAGGCTGGAGAAGATGGCCTCCAGATGTCCATGCCTACCTCAAACATTCTGTAATTCTGTGACAATAACTGTACTGTTTTAAGTGGCTGCTACTGAGTGACTCACTTTAACTAAGAAGCTACTAAGAAATTAATTGAGTAAACCTCAAACTTTTGTTTCAAAACAATTGCTGAAATAGTGAACACACAGAAAAGCAAGTAGGTATTTGAAAATAGGACTTCTTGTGTAGGTAGCCTCAGAGGGATGAATACACTCGTGTCTGCATGGAGCATAATTGACTGGGGCAATCTAAAAGTAGAATTGTTTTCTGCTTCGATCTGCATGACACACCTCATGCTCCATTGTAGGCATTGGATTTGTTTGATTTGATATTTGGAATTGTTGCAGCTAAGTTTTGTTTTCTTAAAAAGTTTGGAAATGTTCTTTCAGGCATAGTTTGATAATACAGTATCCAGTCTTAACAGGTGTTTGTTTTAAATAAAAGCTGTGAGGATAGCTGAACATTGCATGTGCATGGCTGTGCCTGCAGATCTGTTAGAGAAATACAGGCACATTCTTCTCTGTGCTTCACATACAGAAAAATGGTTTTGTATTTATAAATTAATAGAATGGTGAAAAGCTTAGAAACCATTCTGAAACATGAAGTGCCACAAGTGCATAAAGGGAAGAGGCTATGTTATTTGTACTGATATTGTGTGACCTACAGGGCCTTTAGCCAGGGTGTGTTCATGATGTGTTGGATTGTTCATATCTGGTTGAATTCCATTGTTTTCTGGTGAAATGGAAAAGATTATTTTCAACCACGATTATTGGTAGCTTTCTTTTGGAATTTATTTCTCTGTTACATTGGAGCTACAAAATCCTTTAGTTTCTATCCAATTAACTTTTGTTGTATTAATTAGCTGACATCTCTTCAAACCATACAAATTTGTCATTGACACACGGCGCACAGAAGTAACTTCCAGCAAGACTGTCATGTTATACTCTCTCTAATACATTAAGAGTAATTTGTGTGTAGATCCACAGGATCAAAAAAGAGGCCACTGGGGATTTATGGTTTTGACAAATGTAAGAAAATGCTTTTGTAAGTCTCTTGGTGTGCTAAAAATTTGGCTTTCTGGAATTTAGCAAGAAAGCATTCAGAATGCAAAGTATATTTTTATCAAAACCAATGTGTTGATGAATTTAAATAAACTAATTACAGCGTTTCTTATATTTTTTAATGTTACATATCTATTTGCAAAGATTAGTGTTACAGATAGAAATCCGTAATTGACTTGTTAATCTGTTCTCTTCTGGTTTGTGCAAGCTTTCTGTAAAAATATGTTTACGTCTTCTAAGCATTTGCATTAGTAGGTGCCATTTTCTGAATTTAAAAATAGACTGCATGTGTTGCATAAAATGCCTTTGGGCAGGAGAGGAGGGGGATATCTCTCTGGTTGAAAAAATCTGAAGTATGCTAGAGCCAAATATACTGATAAGCATGCAGCTATTGGGGAAAAATGAGTTGAAATGTATTGAGTTTAGTTTTATTAACACATTAAAAGCCAGCAGAATGGTCACATCCAGTCTTTTATTTCAGAAGTAGTCACAGTTTTGCTGTGGAGAGAACTCAGACCTTGCAGTATCTGCACACAAAGGAAATCTTTCTTTAGAGCCTCGTTACACAGGGCGACGGTGGTTTGGTCTTTTTCTGACATCCTTCTGCAGTGCTGGTGCAGAAAACGGACACTGCAGTGTTTAAGCTTTAGATGCTGAGGCCCCCCAGATGTTTTTGAACCAACTCTGCTTTTTGAAAGTAAGCCTGGAGCAGATGTAAATGGTCATGGCTGGGCTTTCCATGATGGTGCTTCGTGATGCACCTTGGGATGCAAAGCGCTGCTGCTACCTTCCGATTAGTTCATCACAGGGAGAGGTGGGGGATTGTCACAAGCTTGAGAACATGACCACAGCAGGAGGCCTTTGCCAAGGGGGCAGGGTTGGCCTAGCTGCTTGTTCCTCAGTTACTCCTGAGTTGGTGCGATCTGTTCTGACAAGCTAATGAAAAAACCCTGGGAGGATTATCAGAAGGGTACATGGGTTTCTGTCCCTGTAATGAAGCTGGCAGTAGGGTAGTGTTCTTCAGCTCATTAATAGGCTGTACTTTGTGAGATTTCTTATGGCAACATAATTGAAAATAAAGTGAATCATGGGCAGGAACATAATAGTGTCAATGTCAGCCACCCAAATGAAGCTGGCCTTCATCTGGCTGTGTGCCTCTCATACTGCCCTGTGTAAGGGGCAGCTGGAAGGAGGTGGGTTGGCAGGTACAGCCTGTGTGCAGTGTGATGCTCACATTTGCTGGAGATCCTCTGTGATGGCCAAGAGCATTGCTGGGGGTCCCAGGAGATGCATGGCAGGCTCTTCTTGTGTACTTTTGTGTACTAAGCCTAATGTAATGGCAGAGGAACTGTTGTTGCTGGTGCTCAATGAGAAATGTTTGTCAGGGCAGCGGAAGACACAAGGGAAGGCTTGAGGTCCTACATAACTACTGCCAGTGAGTGAGAGCCCTATGCTGGATGCTGTGGAGGCTGAGTCTCTTCCAAGGCTGGTGCATTGCTGGGAAATAAACTTGGCTTAAAATTGGTCTGTAACTTTTCACAGGGTCTTAAAGACTGGAGAACAACTCCTGTTGGCAGGGAATGAGACTTCAGTACATAGTGCCTGTAGCTATGTGTGTCATTTAATTCACTGGGTTTGAATACCCTATTTTTAGTGCTGGATTTGACTCTGTTTAGTTAGGGATGGTTTGTATACGTTTGGAGACTTCTTTATAGTAATGCTACAGTTTGAATATTTGGGTTAGAGGGTTTGCTTATTTTGTGACTGCTCTGACCTAGAGAGTTCTTCATATGATATACCTAGGAAGGATGTTTGGAAACAAGCCCTTGGCTAAGCTCTCTAAAGTGCTTCTGTCTGTCCAAGTCAGGTCTGTCCAAGGTTCTTTCACTTATTTAGTAGGGTTCAAATATAAAATCATAGAGAGCACTGAGGTTGGTTAGCAGCATCAGCAATACTAATCAAACATAATTCATCAGACTGTCATGTAAAGGAAGGTAAGATAAGGTATGAGGAGAAGAAGGCAAATCACTTCAAAAGAGCTCCTCTGAAACTCAGCTGTGCTCTAATCTGCTTTTCAAATCTGGCATCTCCTGCCCTCATAGAATGAATCAACCTGACATCTTAGCAGTTTTTGAAAGAAAAGGGGTGAAGCGTTTAGAATGCATCAAAGAGGTGAAGCAGAGAACATCTGAAGAAGATCTTTTATCTGATACCCTCTTTTTTCATGGCAGAAGAGCAAAAGTAGGTTAGGTCTTTGTCCTCACTTTCCACTTTATGAAGTTTTGTATTGTTGTTCTGTGAAATCTCTTTAAGTCAAGAGGTTTTAGTGCAGGAATTACTGTACATAAGTTTCATATTCAGTGTCTGATTATGTGGTGCATCAGGAAGATGTGGTCTTTTGCCCTTCCTGCTGTATACTGTAGGTATGCTTTTCACTCTGAAGAGTTCTGTTCTGAAGTAGACCAAAACTGGGTTCTGAGTAGCTACACAGATACATTTATGTGAGTATGTGCATATATATGTGTGTGTTTATATGGATGTATGCAGTATCTGAGGCCAGGTGTACAGCAGGGATGCTCTCCTTATTGACAGCTCTCCAGCTGTTGTGGAGAAGTTGGCAGAAGAGAATTGAGCATAGTTTCTCTGGAAGTTGCAGGGGACAGAGAATCTGTGTTTTTTCTTTCTGAGTCTCTTCAGTGTGCAGCTGCTTTTGAATGGCCGTCTTAAAAAAATGCTCAGTACAAGTCTGCTTGCCTTGTGCTGATGGTGATGTTAGAAATCTTACAGCTTTCTCTAGGAGCAATGCCAGGGCAGTGTTGAGTCCAAGGCCCTATTTTCAGCTTTCCTTGCTGCTGCTATGGAGCTGTAGAAGCTGACTTAGGTGTTTCTAAGAGGGGCAATGTTTTTTAGAATGTGTTAATAACTTTCCTTCTGCTGCGATGTGGAAATGCTTCATTTCAGCATTCCCTGCAAGTATAGCTTGAGTCACTGGTTGCAATCCCCTACTGTGCAGAACCTCCATCGCCTCCTTATTTTATATGGCAAGATAGTCATTTGATGTGAATTGGTAAAGCAAATACCAGGACTTAATGCTATATATATATACATATATATTTTTCAACTTACTGCAAACTATTAATGTTTGTTTTTTGGATACTTTCCAGAGACACGTGGAATCACGTTTAGAATTCAAATCAATGTGAAAGAACCAGACTCAGATGTAATTCTGAAGCTGTTATTTCATTTACCAGTCAATTATCCATCAACTCTACCAGAGATTTCTGTTAACTCAGACCAGCTTACAAGGGCCCAGTGTGTGGATGTGAAAGAGAAATTACTTGAACAAGCAAAGAAGCATCTTTCTGAACCGATGGTGCACGATCTGATTCTTTGGATACAGCAGCATCTTAAAGATGTCATTAAGCAATCAGCAACGTTTTGCAATGAAAAAACTACTTTGTCAAAAGGAAGGAGTACAGAGGATGGTGTCTGGATGCTCCTTTTGCATTTAGATCACATGAGGGCCAAGACAAAATACGTCAAAACTGTGGAAAAATGGACTTCGGATCTAGGGCTGACTGGAAGACTGATGTTCATGGGCAAGATAATATTGATTCTGCTTCAGGGTGACAGGAACAACATTAAGGTGCAGGAACAATGAATGTTGACTAGTTCTATTGATTTAGCACTGAAACCTATGGATCTGAATATTTCATGTGTGTTTTTGTAAGAGTAACAATTTTGGAAGCAGATTGATCATTAGAAGGGTAAAATGGCCCAACAACTTTATTCTGTTTTTAAGAAAAGAAATGGGAAAGAAACCACTGATAACCTGTAGACCTGTGGCCTGTATTATTTTGCTTTCCGCTATAATTACACCACTGTATTTCCCGACTGTGAAATGCCAAGGTTCAGTCTCCTGTATTTCTCAAATGACCCAGAAAACAGAAAATTTGTGATGAGAAATGAGTATCAGACACATTTCTAGCTCACTACTAACTGTCTCTTTCCTCAGCTTAGCTGAGATGGTGCTCCTAGCGTGTGCCTGGGCTTGGAAGGTCTTGTTTGTACTTAGGAACTCCCACTGCATTGGACAGGTTTTTGTGGTGATACTGGAGGAGAATGTTCTGATGAATAGAAACTGTCATGTACTTTTTGGGATGTGCACCTGCAAAGTTTGATTGCTGTGTTCTGAAAAACAGTCTGTGTGTTTTGTATAGATTTTTACATCTCACTAAACTTCAAAGATCCTGGATGACATTTATATTTTGTTCTTCTTTTTTTTTTTTTTTTGTCATTTAGGAGTACTTGATTCTTCAGAAAACTTCTAAGGTAGATGTGGACTCAAATGGAAAGAAATGCAAAGAGAAAATGATCAGTGTACTCTGTGAGACAAAAGTACAGGCACAGCATAAAAGGTATAATTTAGTTGTGGATAGGAAAGTAACAGAATTGATAATTACACTCTGACAAATCTAAGCATATTCACGAGTTTCTCTTTTACAATGTAGGTTTCAGATGTTTGAAGTCAAAGAATACTCAACACTGGATGAGCTACAAAAGGAATTTGAAACTGCAGGACTTAAAACTCTTTTCTCTGAGTTTGTGCCTCCTCTGTTAAAATAGAACTACAAACCAGAAAACACTGGGTGGTCTCTTGGATCAAAGCAGATGCTGACAGAAAAGGACTAATCTAGCAGACAACGTTAAAGCTTTTCTGCAAAGAATGCTAGGACTAGCCATCCTCTACTAGCAAGAAGAAAAAAGCAGTTCATAAATGAAGAACTGATAATCTTTGGACGTTTGTGTATTAATAAATTTTAATTGTGATAATTGCATGGCAAGCATAAGAGATCTGGAAGAAACTGTTTTAAAATAGACTTGTGTTTAGACTCTGTTTTGCAATCCCTGTTTTTCACTGTTTTGGTTTTTATCCCTCATGGTAGTGTTTTTTGGTAATGGCCTGCTGAAAAGCATGATTGATTTGGTTTTTGGAAGCTTATATGAAGATATTTGTATCAGCAGCATAGCATGTGGAGATCTGAGTATGTGAGGACAGCATATACTTAATATCCCTTAGATGCTCATCTGCTGGCTTTTCCTTCTCCATTTATTTGACTACAAATGCCAGACTGTTGATTTAAAGAAAAGTTCATATCACTTGGGGCCTGGAAAAACTTGTGTCTTTTTGATGTTAGTTTTTATTCTAAAATTTATTAAAAGCACTCAAATGGAGAATTTAAATTAATTAAGAAGGTAAGGTAAAATCAGTTGTAGTATTTGATAGTTTGCAGATTCCTTTTTGCACTTCAATTGGTTTTACTGCTGCGCATATTTAGATCCCTTGATTCAATTAAACTGTCAGAGCAGAATGTAGACAGACTTCAGTTTTCTGGCTCTCAGAACTTTTGCCAAGTTTTCTGTCATCAGAGAAGCTGGGAAGTTGTAACTGCTGATTAAAATTTCCCTACCTTTAGCATTCGTTTATTTATTGGTTAAGTGGTCTTAGGCAGCTTACAGATGTTTTTACCACTGGTCTGTGTTTCAGGATAGTGTCACAAATTATCACATTGGCAAGTTAAGTTGTGCATGTTCTGTTTGCCTAGGGAGAACTTGATACTTGTTTATAATAATTATTAATGTCCTTTGGTTTCTGTTTTGCCTGGTATCATTCTCTAGCAGGACTAGATGAATGGTCTGGCAGTAAGAACTGTGAAGTCAGGAGTTTCTCGGATGCTAGCAATGCCATTTCAATTGGTTTTGAGCACGTAGCTGAACATGTGCTTTACTGCTCTCCAAAACTCACTCCCAGAAGCCAAATGTCTCGTGTTCTTTGTTAACTGAATAGATTTGATCAATCCAGTGCAAATTAATTTATCTCCATTGTACTAGGGGCAGACTGGCACAATTTGGTTCCTATAGTATGGTTTGGTAAATCATAATTTAAGACATTTTGATTTCAAGTGTCATAGTCAGACCATGAGATCATGCCTCTTTCTTTTTGTGTACTAGAAAAGCAATTACATTATTAAGGTTTTTAGGTTTTACTGTTTGAACTATCAAAGGTATAAAGGGTTGTAGACTGAAGTTTGGTCGTTTTCCTAAAAGGGAGTGTCTCAAAATATGTATGTTGCATATTATTTTATGCACCAAGAGTTATTTAATGAGAGTAGCAAAAGCTCTTCTTAATGAGTTTTTCATGGTTAATACATTCAGTATATCAGGCACATCAGAAAACAAACTGCCTAAAAGAGATTTCATAAATCTGATCTATGTTATTTTGAATGGCTTCCTGAGAGAAAGGAAATCTGATTTGCTATCATTTAAAGTGTATGCAGATATTAATTTTTGCTTTTAAAAAGAAGAATATAACAGAATGTTTAAAAATATTAAAATAACATGTATTTTAAAGGACAGTTTTCAGAACTGAGGTATTCTGTGTTAAGATATCTTATGCTGAGAAATCATGTGTCAGCTGGAAAGCACCTTGGAGTCCTAGTGGACAGCAAGTTCTGCATGGGACTTGTGGGCAAGAGAGCCAATGGGATCTGGGGTGCAGCAAGAAAAGCGTGGCCAGCAGGGCTAGGGAGGTTCTTCTCCCCCTCTGCTCTGCCCTACTGAGACCACCCCTGCAATCCTGTGTCCAGTTTGGGGCTTCCCAGTTCTAGAGAGAGAGACCTGCTGGAGAGAGTCCAATGGAGAGCCATGAGGATGCTTAGGGGACTTGAGCATCTCCCCTGTGAAGAGAGACTGAGAGCCCTGGGGCTGTTTAGTCTGGAGAGGAGAAGACTGAGAGGGATCTGATCAATGTCTATCAATAGCTGAGGGGTGGGTGTCAAGGGGAGGGGGCCAAGCTGTATTGGGTGGTGCACAGTAATAAGGAACAATGGATACTAACTTGAACACGGAAGGTTTCAGCTCAACATGAGGAGAAAATTCTTTCCAGTGAGGGTGCTGGAGCCCTGGAGCAGGCTGCCCAGAGAGGTTGTGGAGTCTCCTTCTCTGGAGACTTTGAAAACCCACCTGGATGCATTCCTCTGTGGACTCCCCTGGGTGATCCTGCTTTTGGACAGGGCGGTTGGACTGGATGATCTCTGGAGGTACCTTCCAACCTCTGACATTCTGTGATTCTGTGATAGTCTTGAAAAGATGCAGAGACTCTCCCCTTATACCACAGGAAAGATTTGACAAGCATCCAAACCAAGCAAAGGCCTGTGCATATACACCAGAAGAAAACATCAGCAGTAGCTCTCTGCAGATCTAAATGTGAGGTTTTGCCAGATAGATTTTATGTCCTCAGCCAGATCTCTACTTTCCTGGAAAGAGAATAGTAAGACACAATGTATGTCACGATCTTGGGCATTAAAATCCTTATGGAATGCCCACCAGTCATTGGATCTGCTCTCGGTTGGGCAATTGGGCTGGGTAGGCTGCTGAGCTGTGTGATCAAATCGCGTGTGACTGCACAAAGAATTGAGGCACACAGGTGTGGTTATCTTTCTTGCATGATTGTGTACAGATTCCAGTTTTTTTTCCTTTCCTGCTGGAAAAAACTGCTGTAGTTATCTGCATAAGAATAACCATTTGTAGGGTCAGTGGTTGATCATAAACTCAAGTATTTTCTTAAACGTTACTGCGTGGTACCCTCTTGGTTAACTCTTTGGTCAGAGCTAGCACTCCGCAACAGCCAGTTCAAAAAAGTGAAAAAAGAGTTAAAGAGCAAATGACAGCTGGCTTCAGGTCTGCGCTCATCTTCTTGCCAGATGAAGCTGTTGTAAGACTCTAGACGATTCCTGTATTTCAGGTTTGCGTAAAGCAGCTTGTACCAAGGGGTATTTGTCAGAGCTGCCTGTGTTGCTCAGTAACTGAGACTGAAGTACAGGGATGGACTGCACATTTGTTGCTTGGTTTGATGTGCTTCAGAGAATTACAAATCTGACCAGCAAAGAACATGAAAACTGATGTCAGCCTGATCTGGTCAAAGCAAATGCTTTTGGCTACCTATCAGTCAGTCACTTATTTTGAAGGGTGGGAGGGTATCTTTTAAAATAAAAGGTTGTTCTTTGGAAGGATATTGCATCTGTTAACTGAGGGCTTGTTTGCATTCATTGTAAAAAGAGAAGGGCAAGCCTATGAGCTACCTGTTTTCATCAAAGTTGTGGGCAGGTGCTTTCTTTCAGGCTGTAACCTCCCATTTTAATTGAAATAAATTGAATCCCAGAGTTGTAGAAGAGTTTTGTGGTGTCAATGCGCACACTTTGTGTGGGCAGCACAGCCACGTAACATAGCGTCCTTTGAAAACCAGGCTACAAGGAAAGCTGCTGCAATGCTTCTGACTGCTTCAAGAGTCAAGGTTTTAGGTCAGAACTGAGGTTTGATTGGTCTTCTGGAATCCCTTGGCTTATTAAATGTGCAGAAAACAAAAACAGTGGATTGACAGAGAAAGATGCATACACAGAAGTAGGAGCAAAGCGCCCAGCCCAGGATCAACCCTATTTCCACCGTGGTTTTTCCATATATATATATATATATACATAACGCACCACATCCAAAGTGTTTATTCCAATCCTGAGGAGCTGTGCTCAGTCTGGAGAAGGGTTCGTGTCCTGGGTTAACAAAGCCTGCTCTCACCCCACACAGACTGGAGGGAAGGGAACACAAAAATGAACCCTGGGTTGAGATGCAGAGTTCTACCACACAATTACCTCAGCCTGTTTGCAGAAAAGCACAGCACAATGCAGAAGCAGCAGCAGAAGCCAGTGGTAAAACAGTTCCCAGACCCAAGCATGCAGGAGCCAGCCCAGTAGAAAAGACCAACACCACAAACCCAGAAAGCAGAAGCAGCAACCAGAACAGGAAGTCTCTCATGTTACAATCTGAACTTCAAACCCCAGGACACTTTGCTCCAGCCAGCAATTTCATTTTGAAGCTGGCATGAAGCAGGGTGTTATCAAATCTCAGCAGCAGGTTCAATTCAACCCATGACAGTGTGGTAACCTGCAGCCTTGAGTGGTTATCCAGCAGGCTCTGAAAGGAATGACACTGGCTCTGTTGAGCAGGTCTGTTTGCAAAGGGCACATGTTCATGTTATCTGCTCATGAATGTCCTATGTCTGTGCTTTCTATGATACCAGAAGGGTGGTGTGGTCATCTGAGGAACCCTTCTCATTACCCTTTGTGGGGCAAGAGAAGTAACCAAAAGGGTAACATGAGGTCTAGGTAATTTGTGCTGTTACACATGAGGTCAGGTCTTGCTACCTATGTATGCTACTACATTGCAGAGTAGCGGTGCTGTGGAAACAAGGTCATTGGTGTGCCTTCAGACAAATCCATGCCATCAGGCAAGAGACCAATCTTTCTATAGCTTAAATTTTTTAGAGCTGTTACTGACCAGCATTGTGACTAAGGCCTCTAGGTGAAACCATCTCAGTCTTGGTAAAGGGAGAAGCAGAAATACAACTCCTTTCATAGAATCACAGAATTGTCAGGGTAAGAAAGGACCTCTAGATCATCCAGTTCCAACTCCCCTGCCATGGGCAGGGACACCTCACACTAGATCAGGTTGCTCACAGCCACATCCAGCCTCCCCTTAAAATCCTCCAGGGATGAGGCTTCCACCACCTCCCTGGGCAACCTGTGCCAGTGTCTCACCAGCCTTAATGGTGAAGAACTTCTTCCTAACATCCAGTCTGAATCTACCCACTTCTAGTTTTGCTTTCTTTCTTTTCTGTGATCATCCAAGCCGTTATTAATAATAATATTTAAGGGGTTTTATTATCCCCTCATGGAAAGAAGCCTTTGGGAGCAGCACATACTGTGAAGCAGCCTACCACTCAGGACAAGAATATGACTTCAGTGGAAGGAATGCAAAGTTCCAGAGGAGGGAGACACTTTTAATGGGAAGCATCCTTAGTATTGGGAATTCACCATCTTTTTTAACTTCAGTCTCATGAGGATTACAGTTCTTGCAGACATGAACTTAATCAATTACAATCATTGAAAGCATATTTGACTGTTGCAAATAAGGCTAATTTTTGTAGGTTTTTTTGTTCTTTCTCCTTTTCCTATAAGAACATTTCTCTCATTTCTGTGTGAAGACCCACAAAAGCACTGGGGTTAGGATAAATTATGCACAGAATTACTGTGATGAGCCTAAAGAAACTTCCTAGTGGAAAAATATTTTGTTTACATTGTTTCTTTTGAAAAGAGTTTAATAAACCCTGCAGATGGCTGATTTTACACCTAGTGTCCTTTGGTTTTTTACATCTTTGTCTCTGAAAATACGTAATCACATTATAGTTCATTTGAGATCAGATGCTGCAGTGTTGCAGACACTGTTTCTGCCAGAGTTTGAGGCCAGCATTGCTTACATTGTGAAACAGTGGAATTGCTGGACCCGACTTCTTTTATCACACAGTAGCATTAAGTTTTCTCATCCTGCATAACACATGCAAGACTGACAATGCTCTCTTCTGGCTTTATATTTTTATCTATACTTCATGTTACCTTCTGCAAGAGTTATGATAGTTTACTTGCTTAATTATAGATAGAAATGGAAGTTGAAATGCAAATATGCTAATAGCATTTTGCAGTTGTTGTTCTGTGCTATTTTCATCTATTGGCTTTGATATCAATTCTCCTTTGTGTTTTCTAACCTCCAGGTATTAACCTGCAGTGAAGAGACCTCTTCAGAGTGACAGAATAATTTGCCTAAAAGACACATTAAGGTATTCTTTGGCCTCTAAAAATTAATCCCTTAATATTTTCAGTTAATTATGCATGCAAATACTTACATTTTATGCTAATAAGGTAGCAACTCTTACACTTTTAGTTTTCGTGTTTCTTAATGTTATACAAATAATCTGTTTGTATCTTGCTTTAGAACATAGCTGATTTTGGAACTGGGGTCAACATTTTATTAGCATTCCCCATTATAAATATCCACAATTCATTGTATCTAAGAACTGTTGAGTCATTTGAGGGTGAAACAATGCAAGAGATCTTTGCATGAGAACAATAACTCTATTTTGTACTTCTTTTCCTGTTGTCACCTATCACATTCCTACAGAAAAAGAGAGGCTTTTTTTAAGGGGAGCAGTCAAATGGTCACTTTTCTTAAGCTGAATTTGACAGACCAACTCATTGTATTACACTAGACCTTGATACCTGCTTGCTGGAGGTGAGGAACTCTCTAGGACTTTATGAGACCCCCTCTGGCAACATGCAGCTGCTCCACTGGAGCAATTGGCTGGGTGTTTCTTCAACTTTATATGTAAAGAGCTGAGGGAATCAATTTCACCTGTGCAGAGAGGGAGTGAGCTTTATATCGGGAGAGCAGCTGGATACTCACAGAATCATAGAATATTAGGGGTTGGAAGGGACCTCAAAAGATCATCCAGTCCAACCCCCCTGCCAGAGCAGCATCACCTAGAGTTGGTGATGGAAGAACACATCCAAAAGGGTTTTGAATGTCTCCAGAGAAGGAGACTCCATAACCCCCCAGGGCAGCCTGCTCCAAGGCTCCATCACCCTCACAGTGACGAAGTTTTCCCTTCTGTTCCCATGGCACATCCTCTGCTCCAGCTTGCCCCCAGTGCCCCTTGTCCTGTCATTGGACATCCCTGAGCAGAGCCTGGCTCCATCCTCCCAACACTGCCCTTTATCATTGTGAATGAGGGCAGCCCTCAGGCTCCTCCAAGCTCCAAGCCCCAGCTCCCTCAGCCTGTCCTCACAGGAAGATGTTCCACTGCCTTCAGCAGCTTTGTGGCTCTGTGCTGGACTCTCTCAAGCAGTTCCCTGACCTCCTTCTTGAACTGAATGGCCCAGTCCTGGACACTATTCCAGATATGGCCTCACCAGGACAGAGTAGAGTGGGAGGAGAAACCCTCTTGACCTACTAACAACAGCCCTTCTAATACACCCCCCGGATACCATTTGACCTTCTTGGCCACAAGAGCACGTTGCTGGCTCATGGTCATCCTGCTGTCCCCCAGGACCCTCAGGTGCCTTTTCCCTATGCTGCTCTCCAACAGGTCACTTGGGACTGTTCCTGTGACAATTCTACAATCTGAATCCAGGGAATGGTGATGTCTCTTCCTTTGCTTCTTGACTTTTTCTCTCTCTACTTTTCCCTCTCCTTTCCTGGCCCATTTCCTGTCAGCTCTGGTCCAATCTAGTAAACCCAGTTCATGAGCCATGTGGCATGGGTTAGCCTTTATTTACTCCAAAGGAATTATTTGACTCTTAACATGACCCCCAGCTGCTGACCATGGTTGGTACAGGATCACCAGATCATGACACCTGCCTGTAGCACCAGTTTGGAAGCCAGGTATTTATGTACTGGATCCTTCTATTCCATCCCTTGTTATTGCCTGCAACTGGAGGAAGGGAAGAGAAAATAACTTGTGTCCCAGACTCTTTCACCAACTGTCCCAAGGACTTGAAGTCTCTTCATTCCCTTCAGACTATGGGATGCAAGTTCCTCCCCACCTGCCTGGGAGATCAGGACTATTGTCTGATGAGCGCATCAGGCTGGGGCAGTTTTCTAGTGGTATCCCTGATTTGGGCTCCAGGAAAACGTAGTGGTGTCAGCCACATAATGTATATATTCCCCACTATCAAAATCGTGGATTTATGACTGCTGGATCTATGGTTGTGTTGCATTTATGACCTTGGAAAGGGGGCAGTGGTCACCCTCTTGCTTTTCTGATCCTTGAGTGGGTGGCTGCATGTTTGCCTGTTCTGGGATTCACGTGGGCATTGCTTTCCCTTTTCCTTCTGTTCTCTGGATATACTGCTGGAATCTGATACTTTGTAGCAGGGGAGGAAAGCACTCTGTGTAAATCAACTGAAAACTCTCACTCTGCCTTTTTCCCTCCTCCCTTTGCTTATCTCCTGGTAAGGAGATGGGAGATGGGAGAGGGAGTGGGGAGGCAAGGGGAAAGAGATACTGTCTGTTGCCCCCATTGCAGAAGACTACAAACTTCCCTGTGACGAGGGTCAGCCTGGCATATTGGGCCCTCTGTTCCATCCTTTTATGTTGGTGCCATGGAGGCCATTAGCCTGAAGTTAACACTTGTGGCAGTCACAGAGAGAGCTGCAGAACAGAAGTGGTGCCCCCGTTTTGTGACTGAAGGTGCTATAATTAATGCACCTTTATGGGTCCTGAGATGCACTCAGGAAAAATATCAACATAAAATGCTTTCGTTGGTCTCTGATCGAACACTAACCAGATGCAGTACACAGAGCCAGGGCATGTTTTTGTGGGAGAGGATGCTATGAGTACCTTTCAGTCAAAATAACAGATAAAGCAGTTCTTTCTGGAAGTAAAATAACTGAGTTACTTGAGAGAACACTGCCGTGAGAGATGCAGGATGCTGAGCAGAAGCTGAGCTGCATGGATAGAGCTATGCCAGAGGCTGATTTTTGTTTGGTAGAAGTGGAGGTGCTAGAAAGGAACAGGCAGCAATAAAAATGCTGGCAATGTGGCTCTCAGAGATGCCAAAAGAAAGTGGTTGTGGTGTGGGTTCTTTTGTTGTTGTTGTTTTGGTTTAGTTTGTGTTTTTTTTTTTTTTTTTTTTTTTTAATTCATTACTCTCTGAAAAGAGATTTGGGGGTATGAGGAAAGAAATTGCTACTGTGTCCAAGCTTCAAGTATAAATGCCTGAAATAAATGGGCAGCTTCATTGTAATTGTCTCTTTTTAGCAGAGAAAGCATGGAGAGATGAGAACAAGTCATGGAGGTTTTCATGGATGTGGAGGTGACTAACCTCTCTCAAGAGCTGTAGGCTGTCTGCAAAGGAGTCACAGAAATTCTTAGACATTTTCCTCAGCTGACCCAGAGATGGCAGAGGCTTTGTTGAGGCAAAAACCTAAGTCTCCTAAGAGTGGGAACCTAAGCTGTGGTACCTCTGGGGGATTTGGAAGATTGATGGAGGAGGTGACTAACAGGAGCAGATTATCTGCAAAATATGGGTGTGGTGGAATGCAAGGACTGAGAGGGTTGGCAAATTGCTTCTGGGGGAAAAAAGTGTCCACTTATGTGTGGAATCTGAGAGCACAGGTAAGCATTTCATTTTGATGAGAGTCTGCACTGATGCCATAGAGATCTGGTGAGAAGATGTTAGGGGGTCCTTGTTCAAGTACTGCAAAATGCCTTGAGAGGTTGATGTGTTTCAGTTCCACATCAATTACAAAGATCATTTTAGATGATAACAGTGTCACAAGATTGAAGATTCAAGTGCTGCAGATCTATTCTGGGTCAGGGATTTGCTATTGGATTAAGAATCATCATTTAATTATGGATTAGCAAAGGCACATAGTAGTAAGAGCAAAAACAGGATGGAGAGAATGCAGGGAGGGAACTCCACTGCAATGGCTACAAGGGTTCCGGAAGAAGAAGAACCCTGCTGAGCAACTTGGATCCTCATAAGTCCATGGAACCAGATGGGATCCATCCTAGGCCGCTGAGAGAGCTGGCAGATGACCTGACCAAGCCTCTCTCCATCATTTATCAGCAGTCCTGGCTCATTGGAGAGGTCCCTGATGACTGGAAGCTGGCCAAAGTGATGCCCATCCACAAGAAGGGCTGGAAGGAGGAACCAGGAAATTCCAGACCTGGCAGCCTGACCTCAGTGCCAGGCAAGGTTATGGAACAGGTCATCTTGAGTGCAATCACACAGCACCTACAGGATGGTCAAGGGATCAGGCCCAGCCAGCAGGGATTCAGGAGGGGCAGGTCCTGCCTGACCAACCTGATCTCCTTTTATGATCAGGTTACCACCTGGTGAATGCAGGGCAGGCTGTGGATGTAGTCTGCCTGGACTTCAGCAAAGCCTTTGGCACTGTCTGCCACAACAAGCTCCTGGCAAAGCTGGCAGGTCATGGCTTGGACAGATTCACTCTGAAATGGGTCAAGAACTGGCTGGAAGGCCAGGCCCAGAGAGTGGTGGTGAATGGTGCCACATCCAGTTGGCAGCCAGTCACTGGTGGTGTCCCCCAGGGATCAGTGCTGGGCCCCATCCTGTTCAATATCTTTACTGATGATCTGGATGAAGGACTTGAGTCCATCATCAGTAAGTTTGCAGATGACACCAAGTTAGGAGCAGGAGTTGATCTGCTGGGGGATAGGAGGGCCCTGCAGAGGGACCTGGACAGGCTGGATGGGTGGGCAGAGGCCAAGGGGATGAGACTTAACAAGACTAAGTGCAGGGTCTGCACTTTGGCCACAACAACCCCATGCAGAGCTACAGGCTGGGGACAGAGTGGCTGGAGAGCAGCCAGGCAGAGAGGGACCTGGGGGTGCTGGTTGATAGTAGCTGAACATGAGCCAGCAGTGTGCCCAGGGGGCCAGGAGAGTCAATGGCATCCTGGCCTGGATCAGCAATAGTGTGGCCAGCAGGACAAGGGAGGTTATTCTGCCCTGTACTCAGCACTGGTCAGGCCACACCTTGAGACCTGTGTCCAGTTCTGGGCTCCTCAATTCAAGAGAGATGTTGAGGCACTGGAAGGTGTCCAGAGAAGGGCAACAAGGCTGGGGAGGGGTCTGGAGCACAGCCCTGTGAGGAGAGGCTGAGGGAGCTGGGGGTGTTTAGCCTGGAGAAGAGGAGGCTCAGGGCAGACCTCATTGCTGTCTACAACTCCCTGAAGGGAGTTTGTAGCCAGGTGGGGGTTGGTCTCTTCTCCCAGGCAACCAGCAGCAGAAGGAGGGGACACAGTCTCAAGCTGTGCCAGGGGAGGTCTAGGCTGGATGTGAGGAGGAAGTTCTTCACAGAGAGAGAGATTTGCCATTGGAATGTGCTGCCCAGGGAGGTGGTGGAGTCGCTGTCCCTGGAGATGTTCAAGAAAAACCTGAATGAGGCACTTAGTGCCATGGTCTGGTTGATTGGATAGGGCTGGGTGATAGGTTGGACTGGATGATCTTGGAGGTCTCTTCCAACTTGGTTGAATCTATATTTCTATGATTCTATGATTCTAAGATAATTTTTCTGAGGTATTGGTGTATCAAAGAAGGACTTCAAGGTTACCTTTGCATTGACAAGGAGTCAAATACTAGAAACCCTGCTAGAGGTGAGCGAGTCACTCTGAGTTTCTGGGCTGCATAGTACCTGGTGTGTGGTTGGAGCTTGGCACAGAGCACATGTCTTTGCTGCCAGCCATGCACCACAGTTCTTTCCTATTTAAAAAAAAAGTCATTTAAAAGCAACTGCAGAAAGGGAGCTGGAACCTGCTTGCTTTTGAGTTCTGTTATTCATTTCCCACAGTCAGTAAAAGATATTACAGGTTTCCTTTGCACTAGTTTTGAAGAATCAGGGGAATGCTTTTTGAAACAAAGGAACAGTGATAAAACCTCATCAGATGCTGATCATTTCTGTATTGATGCTGTGAAAAAAAGAAAGAGATAACACCAAAAGTAGGGCAATGATAAAGCAGAGCAGGGAGAAAGGCATGACCCCAAACCGGTCCAGAGGTGTCATCTCTCCAGGCTCCTGGTAGAAGCTGATGCTAGTTCCCAGCAGAGCAGAAGAGGGATCTGCACTGTACTGCCTGTTGCTGGCACTGAAAAGCTCTTTGTGGGGTGAGTTTGGGCACATCTAAAATGCAAAGTTAGGAACTACAGGCAGCATGTTGGTGAAGTTCTTACTAGCAGCAAATCATTGCAAGAGGAGCAACAGATGTCCCGAAGTTTCAGTTGCTGTGGAATAAACTTCCGCAGAAAAAGATGTGCGTGTGTAAATCCTGGTGGTGTTTGGCAGGGACTTTTTAGGTGTAGCAGCAAAGAGGGTGTGGGTGGTAGCCCAGTACAAATCCAGACAGGCCTCAAGATGTCTAGACAGGTCCTTTCTCTCCCCTCCTTCCTGCCACAACCACAGGGCAAGGCAGGAAAAGGAGCAAAGGGCCCAGGCCCTTGCCTGTCTGGTAAACAAGATGCCAGCTGGGGTCAGAGCACGAAAGCTCCCCCAGATACGGGGTCCTGGCCTCTGCCTTTTATGGTCATAGCCTGGCAGAAGGCTTTGCATTGGGTGGCTGCATGTTAGCTTTAGTGCCCATTGGCCCAAGTGACCTCTGGCATTTTGTATATATACAAGTGGCTGGGGAGCCTGGGGGCTCCCGCTCAGGTCGGCTCCTGCCTGGATCCAGTTTGCTCAGATCCCCTTGCTCAGATCACCCTTGCTCAGATCCGCCTTGCTCAGATCCTCCTCGCTCACATCTGCCGTGCTCAAGCCTTGCTCACATCTGCTGAAGCCTCTCCTCACTTCAAGCCTTGTCGTCTCCAGTGTCCTGCCTTGCTTCGAGTGCCTGGTCCAGAGCCCTGGAATAAAGCCTGAGCCTGGAACTGGATTACAAACCGACAGTTTCTGGAGCCTGTCAGCAGAGAGAACGAGCTAGGGACCATCTCCAAATTCCCACTCTAATCCTCGTGAGTAAATCCTGGCCTGCTCCTATTTTCCTAAGGGTTATTGGTTGGCCTTTGGTTTATAAGACGGTGAAGCTATTTGTGTCACAGCTTTTTCCAGTCTCTGAACTCTCTAAATTGTGCCAAAATTGCCACAATCATCCTGGAAGAATTCACGACCGAATAGAACCTGTAAATAATTCTATCAGTTTTGTACGTAGTTTTGGGGTGGGGTTTTTGGGAAAATAAAAATAACTATATTTTATAATTCCCGCCTCGTTAATTTAACCCAAAACTAATACAGAGGGTCTAGGATTTTTCTGGTTAGAAATAAGAAGTCAAAATGTTATTTTTATTTTTATATTTTATTTTACTTTAATTTGTTTTACTTTATCTTACATTATTTTATTTATTTATTTAATTTATTTTATGGATTACCTTTGTGGTCCCTTCCAACCCAGCCCATTCTGTCATTCTGTGTTTCTGTGTGACTATCTTGCTGTCCTGAGGATGAGAGGGCCTTAATTCTAGAGCTCAGTGCTATCAAACATCATCATTTTGGTTTTTGTACTGTAAGTGTCTTTCCATTTCTAAGCTGTATGAGAATGAGCAGCCAGTGAAAGCCACTCCACAGTAAAATACTGACATTGTGGGATGCAGTGTGGCACTCTGTGAGCATCCATCCACTGTCACTTGCATAAATGGAACAACAATTGTTTGTTCGTCTTCAGAAACTTAGTTTATGCAGTCTATATAAAGGCAAATTATTTAGTGCATTGCAAGGAAAAATTCTTTTTTTCCTATCAGAAACCAGTTTAGTATTAACTGATAAACCCAACTGATAATGAGCCCAATATGAATCCCTTAGGTGGTGTGAACCCCACGGAGGAGTGGCTCATCTGACAAGAGGCCTGCCTCAATTTAGGAGGTAGCGGGGGGTGGTATTTTTTTCCTTTCTTAATAAGAGAGGAAGAGAGAGGAATAGATCTGCTAGAACGCTCTCCTTGTCTTGCTAGCCTGCAGTCTCATAGAGAGGAGCAGCTGAGAGTTGAAAGGGGAAATGTCCTGACTGTTGTGCTTTCCCTGAGGTAAGGAACATTTTAGAGTCCCGTGTTTCATGCATGAAACCTGGTGAGAAGAAGTTCTGCTAGCATAGGGAAGAGTTTTGGGGACAGGCACATCCTTAGCCTTAGGAGTCTGCTTTTGACTCTTGTTTGAGTGGGGGTTTTATATGCTGTGGTAGTTGTAGGTTGTGCCTTCAAAAATTTTCACAGATCTCAAACAGGAAGTGGTAAAATGTAAATAAATCACTATTGGGTGTAAAATAATGATAGTTCTAAACAATCCCATCAGAAGAGATAAGGGACTTCAACTAGTTGTACCAAAACAATCTCTCTTCTCTTTTCTCACCTCTTCGCTCTGGGAAAGCCTAACTTTGTGCTTCTGCTGGCCTCTGCTTGTCCTTGGCTGCATTGTTTTGGCTAAGTCTAACAAAACATCTCTCTGCTCCATTCTCTTGTCCCTTTTGTGTACAAGAGGGCAAGGGGGGGGCGGCAGGGAGAGAGAAACTATTAGCTTCTCCTGGTCTTTGGCCAGTGGGTCCTTGTGCTGTTTATCAATTGTAAATACCTGTAAATATTGTAAATCCTGTATATTTTGTACATATTCATTGCATTCCATTGTAGATTGTAGTTTTGCTTATAAATACAGCTTCATTTGCTTCCAACTGAGCTGGTCTGGCCAATTTAATTTTGTGGGCAGGGAATTTTCAACCTTTGAAAATGAAAGCTGAAAGGGGAGCTATGAGCCACACAGGCTGAGATCACTGTGGTGACCTCATGGGGTGCAAGCACAATTGGAAAGGTCTGTTTTAAATGTTTGAGGAATTAGCAGTTGCTGAAAAGTGCAGGCTACTGGAAGAGCAAGCATCTTATATGCCATGCTACAGACAGATCTGGCACTGCTGGGAGGCATTTGTACAACAGTCTTTCAGTGGGTGACATTTCTGTATGTGGTGAAGAGACAAGACCCCTTTATGTAAAATTTAAAACCAGCTTTCTAATGTCATCAGAGTTTTTAATCTTAAAAAAAGCCTTCTCTCATACAATGAGCCCCTCACATTAGGCAGTCAGCTTTTGGGGGTTGTGGAGGACAGCTTGACAGGTGTACATGGTGGTGGATGCAGCAGGAGGCTGCAGGACAGGGGCCCCAAGGTGGGATGGGACAGGATGCTGCTGTTGCTGGGCATGAGGCAGCCAAAGGGGCAGTTTGCAGCACCTGCTGTGCTTGGGCTGTGTGTGGCAAAAGAGAAGGAGGAGAAAACCTGTCCTTCCCCTTGTTTTTCCTGAAAGCCTATGTGGGAATTGGGGAGGAGCTTTGATATCACTTTTTAGTGACATAGGACCAGCGAAGAATTACAAAGCAGAGAAGAAATAGGGTAGAAATATTGAACAAGGAGAGGGAAAGAGACATTGGACTAGAAAGTGATGCTAAAAGCACTGTGAAGGAATGAAGCAGAGAGTGCCAGGCAGAGTGTAATGTGTGGAAGCAGAAAGTGGTGGGGTCCAACCACCAGCTGCAGCAAGACTGTGTGTGGTTGTTCAGGCTCCTTGGCTGCTCTGCTCCCGAGGTCTCAGGTGGGTGGCAGCCCAGCCTGCAGGAACAGCTGCTGCTGAGGCAGCCAGGCCTGGTGGGTGAAGGGTGCCTGGGAGCCCGCTGGAAGGCTACCCCTCCAGCTCCCCACCCCATGCTGCAGGGAGAAGCAGAGGCTGAGGGTCATTGCTGCTTGTGTTTCAAACAAGCATCTTCTGCACAGGGAGCTTCCCCTGGTGCTGCTCATTTCTGCAGGCATCCTTATGTCTTCTGTGGCCTCCTCTCTGAACAGTGTTGCTTTGTCTGAACCTGCCACTTGGTTTCTCAACATTTGTAAACCTTTGATGAAGCCTCTGGCTCCTTGGATCCCTTGCTGGAGTGAGTGGCTTCTATGTGATGAAGATCAGGAGAAAACAGCATGTACCCAGTACAGTGAAAACAGAAATTGCCACTTGTGGTGAGGACTCTAGTGAGAGATTTGTGGCATTGTTCACCCATAATGCTTTCAGGTTTACAATGCAGGAATTGATTTTAGAAGAAAGCCATAAACATTGTGTCTCTTGAAAGCAGTGAGATTCTTCAGTCCTCAAACTACACCTAGAAATAACTAGAGGCATCCAATCTGAATGAATTTTAGTAAGAGACACTCTCTACAGAGTTTTTGTTAGGTGATAAACAGGCCAGGCTTTGGGTCCAGCCATCACTTGACATCCTTCCCTTCAAAACCCAAGCATTTTAGTTTAGGGTATTGTAAGTGACAGCTGTGTGGGGGTTTGAAGGACAAGTTTTGACATACTGTCTCTGTAGGGTGCATGTTTTTGACCCTCCTTTCTTGCATAGAGAGGAGGCTGTGCCATGGGAGGCTACACTTTGCTGAGCAATGCTGGGAAAAGGCAACTTCACACATGGGCTTAAGAAATCCATGAAGGTGAGTTGGTGGCTCTGTGGAAGCTGTGGCCCTGTGGGTTCATTTGCCATGTGATTTGTCTGGTCATGATCCCTGTACCCCCCCTCTTTGTCCGTTTAATGTGGCAGCAGTCAGTGCAAGAGAAGCTTCGTGGGCAGGACGTATGCTCCTGCTGCTCTCCCTGAGCTTTGCCTCCTCACTGAACCTGTTGTGCCCTGGATTTAATCTGGAGCAAGCTGCATCTTGCTCAGAAGTGCACTAACCCATTCAGCTGCTGCCTTAGATCTGGGAGGCTGCAGTGCATCAGAGTATTTTGATAAACATCATGTCTCCTTGGAAACTACTACTTAGCAGTAACTTGAAGCTATATTTGGAGTGTTATGATTAATTTAAGCCTTGCTTCTGCAAAGACACATGGTATGGCCCTCCTTCCACAGAAGTGAGGAGCCTTGTTGAGCTTATCAGAACAGCTCCTGCATTCCAAAGTGTCCCTGTGGAGTTTGGGATATTTTTTTCCCTGAATATCTTCAGGCTCTGCTTGAAGCTCGTTGGTTATAAATCTCACTTGTTATCCTGAGGTATATTTTTAGGGGTCTGTTGTCTAATTCGATGCTTTAAAAACCATTTCTGAAAAGTCTACCTCTACACTTTATGAATAAATATAAAGCTCCTTCTGAGGCCATTAAATAGTATTTTAATTAGGCTGGCAAAATTGCTTTTGGCTTGGCTTTAAGGTCTTTAGTTATCTTATTTCTATTAACAAAATGGTAATCAACATTACATTCTGAGATGTAACCGAAGTAGGTCATATTTTTATTAACTGGAGATAGAAAATGAATGTGCCTTATATAAAGATTTGGATTAAATCTTCTGAGATGCTGAGGATAGTGTTTTAATTAAGGTAATCCTTATTGCATCTAACAAACACTATTGCTGCTTAGAAATTTAAGACCTTAGTGATGCATATTAGTGCATTACCCCTACGAATCTAATGGAGATTTAATACTTGTATTTGGAGTAGCAATCTGTCATAAATTAAAAGCATTTGCATAATAAATTTAAACCATGTTATTGTTTGTGGAGTCTTATCTAATTAAGGAACACATTCAACATTAAAATTGTCCAATTTAACACACTCATCATTGGAGTTTTCTGACTGTTATAGCTCCGGGAAGGTGTATTTGGGGGCTGCTGTTGAAGCAGTCCTTGTTTTCACCTACCTGTAACACAGAGGGGTCCAACTATTGCAGCACTGTTTCACACCTGTGCTAAACTTCTTCCTAATCTCCCAGGAATTTTTTGCTATTTGGCACAAAGAATGGGGCTGTGCAGCCCATCCCACTGAGCACTAAAGTGGACTTACAAAGAGTGCTTTAAAAACTTGATAGAAGTCTGCAGTGAGACAGACTTTGCACTGTAAGATATTTGAAGAACAGATTTGGCCTGGGATGCTGGCAAAAGGACTGCACCTGATACAGCACATTGTGGTCAGAGCAATGAGAAATAGCTTAGTGTAGTGGTTTAGCAGAAGGGCCAACCTGCCTGCTCCCCCAACACAACAGTGAGGGGAAAAGTAACACACACAACTCAGGGCTGAGATGATATAACATGAGATATCATAATCACAATGCATAATTACCTTAGTTAATAATCTAATTAATTTAATAATGCAGTGCATGATTACATTAGCCTAGCCTATTTGCAGAAGCAGCACAATGAAGTACAGGAAAAAAAGCATAAAAGAGAGCACCAAAGCCAGCAGCTACCCCACTGCCACCTGTGTCACTGCCATGCCTGCAGAAAGGAGCCAACAGCCAAGACCCAGAACCCAGAGGCAGCAACTGGAACAGGAAGCTTCCTGTGCTGCAGTCCAGCCTTCAATCCCCATGACACTTTGTTCCAGTTTCATTTCTGACGCTGGCATGGCTGCAACATGGTCTGGATAAGAGCAGCAGCAATCAACACACACATATATATTAATTAAATAACATAACTGGAGGCTTTTACATGGAATACATTCCAAGCGTCCTTCATCCTAGAAGACCTTACAATTCCTTTGATTTCTATGCTGCTCTGCCTGTGCTAATCTGTGAAACTAACACCTGCAAAGTGAAGCAGACACATCCTGTGCACTGCTTTGCTCTCCCTCTGCACTGTGATGCCAGGGTTAGCTGGAGTTTGAGTGAGAGTTCTTGTAATGCCCTTCGCTATGAGAAACGCTACTCTTGGAACTCAGCAAAAGCTTAGCCTGAGAAATTTGGGGTGCACAAGGATCTGCCTCATCACTCATCCCTGGAATGCAGTCAATGGGATGCTTGTGGACCAAGTATAAGGAAAGGGCAATATCTGCAGAGATGCTGTTGCCTGGTCAATGTTCTGACTCCTGTCACTGCCTTCTCCTGAGGAGCCCCTGTGTCACTGAAAATGGGTGCTGTGCAGGGACTTTCCAGCCAGGCTTGCTGAATGTCATCTGTAGTGCCCCACTCCTCATGAGGAGGGGAGGATATGATAGCAAATCTGGTATTTTCTTCCCTTAAACTCCCCATGCTGGTATTACTCTCGTGGTACCAGATCTCTCCATTTCATGTGGCAGGATGCACAGAACTTATCCAGAGCAGCTTTGGGTATGCTTTGTTGAGTTCCTATAGGGGTAGGAATTTCCCTGCCTCTTTGTTCTGCTCTCCCCTTGTGAGGGAAAACCATACTGATATTCAAACTACAAGTTTGGTTTGCATAATTTCACCCTGCTGCTTCCTTGGCACCTATGCTGCACAATTTCTTGGGTATTTATGGCCATCAGGAACAGCGTCTTTCTTGCTCAGGAACAAGAAGCAAATCATAGGGAATATCATAAAGATTATCTTTATTAGCTTCCTCTCAGCATAACCGCACAAGCACAAGCCAGTGTTATCCTATAGGTTAACATTGCCCTATAAACTAACATAAAAGAGTGCTCCTATTAGGAGTTTCATGCCATATGCACTCAAGTAATATTAAATACTTCATTTGTGTCAGAGTCACTGAGTATAACATACTCTTGCTGTCTGTGGATGACAACAGTAGGCACAGGGGAAGCTTTCTTTGGGGATGGATAACTGAATAACTTTGCTCTCCTGTCTGAGCCTGATACTTAGTTTTGTGGTTTTGTGAAGAGCATAAAGGGAAACCACAGCAAACACAGCCTTGTTCATGCTCTTTGTTGAATGTTCACTCTGTTGTAAATACTGTCCTTTAAACTGGTAACTGATGTGGAGATTTTACACTCGTTTACACTGTTTGCTTTTGGCACTGTGAGTTGGCAAATACTAACCTTTCCCATGTCTGCTATGCTTTGGGTACCGGTTGCAGTGGTTCTCTTCTCTTTTTATTCCAGCACTGCTTAGACTGATGCTGACAATTGCATGTTATTTTTAATTCCTTCATAATCCCAGGTCACAGAGCAGAGAGACCTCAGCTACTGAGGTCAAAGGTTGCTTAGCTTTGATGGATGGCACGGCGTAAAGTTTGGCTGTGACAAATAGTGCTAGGACTTGAATTAAAAGTCACAGGCCTAAGAGCATAAGTCACTGTAGTAGGTCTTCATGTCTGCAGACAATATGTGCCTACTGCTGGCTGGAAGAACTGACAATTTTCCATTAGTAATGAATTACAGTAGTAATTTCATTAAATTTCTTCACCTCAGTCAGGATATGTTAGTGTAAGTTGCTTAACCAAGCATCAGAGGAGCCATTGCCGTTAACCTTTAGTCCTTTGCTGTGTAACCAGGACCAGTTAAGAAGTAAATTAGCATAACATCTTTTTTTTTTTTTTAATTACTTTAGATAAGCAGTGGGCATAATTTTTGGCTGTTTTTACTTTAATAGCAGGTTTATGGTTTTATGCAAACCCATTCGCGTTACATCTGACCCTCTGGGAGCTGCGTTTTTTCGTCTGTGTAATTTGGTGTCTTTAATAATCTGCTGTCTGTTAAATCCAGCACAGGCTTGATTAATGAATTGTGATGAACCAATGCATTAATTTACAGGTTTGGTCTAATACCCTAAAAGGCTACATTGCTGCTTCCAGTTATTAATGCTAATAAACTTGAGAGAAAAAGCAGCATGAGGAGGGGTAAGAGAAGGCAGTATGTGACAAGTCTTCTCTTTATTCAAGTATTTATGTCTCCAGCTACTTTTCTTACAAGAGAGCTGCAAAAGCTCTCTTGACAACACACAACATCAAATCAAGGACAGCTTGTAGTGTTTAAAAATATTGTACAGTTTCTGAAGCTGTCTGTCTGTGTTCCATAGTCAAATCCTTTCTCATGGCTGAGGGTCCTTATTCAGTATAGCTTTTTCATGCTGTATTGTTAAATACTGGGTAATGTAGTTTTGAAGTCCTTTGCAGCTGAATCTGTGGCTGAAACGCAATCCTGAATATGAATTTCTCTGAAAAGTCACTTCAGAACCCTGGCAGGTGGTAGGTAGCTATGCATGTAAGGAGGTATACACATGGAAATGGTAGATATTTGACACTGACAGAATCTGCTATGACAAGCATCTTGTTCCTAAGATGATACAGAGGCTTTTAAGATGATCCTTTTGAAGACTTTAAATAAATCTACAAGCAAAAATGCAAACTTTTATTTAATTTTTTTCCCCAAACCCTTCCTGTGTCTATTGCATGTAATAATTCAGAAGAGCAGGTTGTATCCTGTTAAGTCTCCAAAGAGCTGGTGCACTAAGAAAAGGGAATAATAATCCATTTATTTATTTTTTATTGAGACAGTGGGGTTTGGGAATGGGACAGTAATATGGTGTGAAGATTTTAGGTTGGTTTCAAAGAAGTATGAAATGTTGGCTTTGATACTGAGCCTTTAGATCTCGAAAACATCTTAAAACAGCATAGAAGTTCAAAGAAAGGGCTGTATGTCCTCTCTCCTTGGGTATTAGCTCACAATACTGGAGCTTGAATGTCTCCAAATTACAATTCCAGCCTTGCCTTGTTCTGATAAATCTAATCTAAGAATGAGTGTTTTAGACATTGATGTATCCATCTTTCTGTCCATTAAAATACAGCATGATGTTTAAAGCCCATAGTAGAAATCATGCCTCAGGCATTTTCTTTCTTGTGGGGCACAGGAATTTTCCCTTGTCCTTGAGATAGATGACATTGGTATGGAACTGGCATCTCCAAGTCTTGCTTTAGCATCTATGGCACCAGAGCATCCTTGGAAGCATTGGAATGAGACAGAGAAATTAACACAGTCTAGGCTGAGCAAAATAATTTCCCTCTGTTTCGGCTGCTTCTTTCACTTCCTTACTGTTAGGGAGAGAATAATCTCTGCCACATCTTGGTTGTTTTAATAGGATTCAGAGCACATGATCGCATTAGATACTGTACCTGAGGCAATCTGTGTTTAGACTGGTGATAATTACATGCAAAAGTCATTCAACAATGAGGCAATTAATGCTGATGAACTTTAATCAAGTCAGCTGTCAGCACTAGATATTGCTGGCAAGTTTCCTAATCCTATATTTATAATACTTTGAAATTCCCTTATGGTCTGTTCTGTAATGCACTACTATTTAATGGGTTAAAACAACCCACCCAAAACCAAAATCAACCAACCAAGAATTTACCATTGGAAACTATTGCCAGCAACATATTTATATAAGACACAAATAGGAACAAAGAGGTCAAAAGTCAGCCTACTTACCAGATTGACTCCAGCAATTGGTGTCTACCATAGAAGATGATAGGCAGAACAGGGCAAATATTTCTCTCAGCAGAGAGGGGAAGCATTAGCTAAGGAATGCAGGGTTTACACTTCCCCTCATTGTTGATTAACAAGCATTAAATTATGCTTAATGTCAGATGTTGGCAGGTCATCGTAATGTGGTGTCAGTGTAAATTAGATCAAGCCAGTTAGTGCCGAGGATTTGCAAAACTGTGGGACCAGGCTACTTTGCTGCAGAAGCAGAGTTTTGTGCATTTCTTAGCTCTCCTAATTGGTTATAAGGCCAGACGCATTTTCTCCTTGGAAAATTCCATTAGAAAGCCATCATGCTTTAGAACAAAGCAGGGAGCAACTCCCTTGCTTGTTTGCCTTTCCACAGACAATGATGAAGCCGCAGGAGCAGGGTGATGGGAGGAATAAAGTGTCCTGCCCATTAAACTATGTTGGAACGTTGCAAAGGCAGCACAGAGCTGTGGAAATCCGCAGCTGCTTTTGCTGTGGGTCAGTTGCTGTGACTGGGCTACAGCCCAGGAGCCACTACTGGCTCATGTTAGCTGCACCAATATGAAAGGAACTAGCAGAGGGTACAAGTGTGAGAGCTAACCAAAGAGTGTGTGTCCTTCTGGCAGATGATGTACAAGGTCTAGAAGTGGGAATAATTTAAAAATGGCAGGAATCACACTTGTCTCATTGCTCTAGACTCACCATATAAATCAGGGGCCATTATAGAGCTGCTAGGCTTATGGTGAGAGCTTACTCTGGAGCTCCTGGAAGAGCCATGCTGGCAGAAGCACTGAAAACCATCAGTTCAGGGAAGGGCTCCTTTTGTCTCCCTGCTTTAGGTAGTGGGATGGGAACCACCAGTGAGGTGCTTTTCTTTTCTGCATGTTTTCTTATGAAATACAAAAGGATTATCTTCAAGGCAAGAGATGTCCAGAGGGAATATCCCTGTAGGTGTATGTGTTCTCCTTCTCTGCCCTGTTAGAACGTTTGACTGGGTGCACTGGTGGTCTAAGCACATGTGATTCTCCCACTCTTCTTTTACCTGCCTGGAGCAAAAGCAGTGCTGGCAATCCCTCAGGGCAGTGAGCAGCTGTAAAATACAGGCTCAGTGACTGAAGCTACCTGGTATTGTCTATTTCAGATGCTGGACTGTGTCAATCACTAACAGGCATGGCTGAGGAAAATCTGGTGCTGAGAGTTGAAAGTGTATCGTGGTGAGTATAAGCATGAGGGTTCATTTGTACAAGCCCTTGGTTTCAGTTAGAAAAACTCTGGTGTTTGGGATGAGATTAAGCTCCTAGGATGAAGGTGGAGATGAATCACAGCTGGATTTTGACTTTTGAGTTTAATGTCTACTAATCTTTTTCCAGCAGCTGATGGAAAGATCATGCTGAACTAGATAAGCTGTACGAAATTCCTGCTGTTTTAACCTAAAATCATATGAGAGGAAGGTGGAGAGTTGGAAATGAAAAACGTAATGGAAAATGTTCATCATGAAGTGTTGGAGGCAAGTTGCAGCGGAGCCCCAGCAGGAGACAGGTGAGAGTCAGGAGAGGCTCGCCTGGGTCTCTCTGACCATGAAATAAGTCTGGTTTGGCCTGTCTGGCTCTGGCTGCTTGTGTTCTTCAAAAGAGGAAGGAGAAGGGAGAGAGGAAACTGGAAGGGACCAAAGGGGTGGGGGGGAGATGGGAACCTTGACACAAGGTGACAGAAAGGTGAAGGCAATGGGGACTCAGAGGAAAGGCAGCGATGAGGAAAGAATTTGATGCTGTGAAAGAAAAATGGAGCTGGTGGCACCTCTCTTCCTGCCTGCACTGGAGCAGGTGACAGCAGTGTGGGGTGGCTTTTACTTAACCAGTTAGAGCTGTAAAGTATTTACACACCTGTTACAGCATGTCACAGCTCCTTACATCTCTCCAGCACTTACAGTGTAAGGCAGTGCTGCAAACTGCAGCAGCAGGCTGGTCTCTAAAGCTAAATGTAGGACATCACTCCCCTTTTTGCTGGGAGCTATGTTCTTTCGCAGAGGTTAGACTGCTGCTTCTGCCTGTTGAACAGGTTCATACACTGACTTTTTTTCTGTGTTATATCAGTATGAGATAATAATATTTTGAAAAGTAGGGGGCTAACAAGTGTCCAGCTTAAGATGTTAAGGCCTGGATGGGTGGCTGACTAGGTGGTACAAACCTGCTTGATTGGATGGTGGTTCTCAGAGGGTTGTGGGTGATGGGTCTCGCCCTGCATTATGGAGTACCAGGATTCTGCCTTGGGACTTGGCCCTATAAGTGACCCAGGGAGGTGGCAGAGTGCACTCTCATCAAATTTGCAGGTGTTGGCAGAGTGGGGAAGGTATCACTCAACATACTGGAGGGCTAGGCTGCTTATCAGAGAGATAAGCCAGGCTGGAGGAAGCTGCCAGAGTCCTCATAAAATCCCATCAGGAACGAATGCCAAGACCTGCTCTGGGGGATGAGGGTGCCCTGGGGTTCCCTCTGGGTGGCCTGGCTCAGGGCAGCTCTGGCCTGAGTGAGCAGTGTGCCCCAGCAATAACAAAGGCCGACAGCATCTTGGGCATTGTTTCCAGGAACAAAGCCAGCAAGTCAAGGGAGCTGCTTTTATTCAAGGAAAGCCCAATCCTGCCCATTTCTCCTCATGAGCTGGAATGACCTGAAGAGATTTGTAACTGCAGATGTGGATCTTAACATTGAGTCTCTTTATTTTGGGGGTTTATTTTTATTATGCTTTAAAAAAAAAGATTGATTTTGCCCACTCATGTTTGAAAAATTGTTAGTCTGAGTTGGGGTGCATCTTAAATACTGTGCAGTCACACTGGAACAGGAGATGGACGCAGGTACTTTGCAAAATGTAGGGCCAAACATTTGGTATAGGAAGAAGCAAACAAAGCTGATGAGCTCCACGAATGAGCAAATGCACCTCCTTCCCTAGGTGCAAGGATGAGTCATGCATTGTGCTGGAGATGGCGATTTGGGCACGTGTACTTGGCCTCACGTTCTCAGCCAGTATGGCAGCTCCTGTGGCTCAGCAGCAGCATGTAAGTCACTCACGCTGTCCTGACTTGGTAATGCATCTGCATGCTTACAAACAGCATCCAGCTCTGATTACAGGCAGGAGGCAGGATTAGGAGAGGAGGTGGCATGTAGTGCTTTTGGTGTCTTATTGCAAGATAGGTAGGTGCAGGGGGTGGCCATGAGGCAGCGGGAGCTGCTGAGCTGGTTGCCATCTCACACAGCCACTGCTGTGCTCAGTGTGTCCAGGCCTCTGTATTTTGGGGGTTGCAAGGATGTAGGGTAGATTGTGTAGAGAGGCTGTGCAGGAGGCTGCTGCCCCCCCGACTGGGTGTAGCAGGAATCCCTCAGGTTTCCATAGAGCAGTCCAATGCCTGTGAGGGTTCTGTTCCCACTGCTCTCAGGGTGCCTTTGGATGTCATTTGAATAGCGATGATTAGTTAGGGCTGAGTTTATTCACAGTTTGCTTTTCTCATGTTCATTCCACCTATTCTTGTACAAATTAAGTGATATTTAGTAGAGATTTATAAAGACGCTCTTCCCCCTCCCCCCCCTTTAGTGATTTATTTGATTTCACTGATCTCTCTAAATCATAACCTGATTTTTGTGACCAGAAACTGTCTGAGCTCACCACTTGCATTTTCCTGTGTGCAGTGGAAGAACAGTTTGGGCTCTTTACGAGTGAATCTGGACCGAGGTCAGGCATTGGAGGGGCATGGCTGCAGCTCTGTCCTGAGGCAGCGGCAGGAGGCTGCTAGCGTTGGCGCTTCACCCCCTTGTGATGATCAGTGCTGTGTCTTTCCTAAACGTGGGCTTTGTGGCCTAAAACAAAGGCCCACCTTAGACCCTGACTGTCATAGATGTGCTTTTAAAGGTAGCAAAGGGCACGACTGGAGAAAGTTTTAAAGAAGCTGTTAATGGGATCCCCCCCTTTGTGCACAGCAGCTTGTCTGGTTGATCTTCCTTCTAAAGATAACATTTTAATGAGGCAAGTTGGCATTTTTTTAACATTACCCGTTTGTTTCCCTCCCCCCTTTCTTTTTATTTTTTTCTTTTTTCTTTTCTTTTCCTCTCTGAATGCCAGAGGGAGAAAAAATGGCGTAAGAGTACGGAGAGAAGCCAGTCGGGACTGGACTTCTAGGAGGGCTATCCTGAACAGCTGACCGGGCGGAGGAGAAAAAGGTGGTTTGCAATTGCCTGTGTCTAAGGAACCGGGAGAGACCGCTCTCGCCGTGTGTCCAGCGGCGGGCAGTGCCCGTTTGCCGGGAGCAGCGGGCTGTGAACACCCTCTTCCCGGGATCCACTAGGTGCTGCTGGTGGACCGCGGCGGCGGCTGGGCTGCCGTTACCGCTGCCCCTTCTCCGGTTGCAGCTGCCGCCGCCTCCCCCCGCTCCAAGCTGCAGCTGCCGCCGCCGCCTCCCCCCGCTCCGAGCTGCCGCTGCCCCCACTTCCGAACTGCCGCCACGCACCCTCCCTCCCCCCTCCCCTCCCCCACCCCCAAGTGTAATTCAGATTTGTAATTAATTAATTCGCCGTCCTGCTCGGGGTAATGTTTTTGCTCTCAGACGTTGGTACTTAGAGATTTAAACTTTCGGCCCAAGCCTGCTGGGTGGAAGTGTCTGGCTGTCGTTCGGCCCTAGCGATATTTTCACAGGAGGTAACTGAGGTGTCTCCCTTTCTTAAGGGGTTATACAAGGAGAGTTTTATCTTGACTATTTACTTGTGGTGCCTGGTAACTCCCCGTGATCTGTGATTGTTGGCTTCCTTCTGCTGATTTCGTGTAAAATAATGACTTGAAGATGTGCTGCTTTAACAATGAAATTCTTCTGTAATGCCCTAAAAATGCCGTTAGCAATGGCACCGTTGCACATGCTGATCCGTGACAGCTTTGGTTGGCTGCAGAAATCTGGCACTGGGTGATGCCATTCCAGTTTCCACAAGGCTAACATCCCACTTGTGATAGTTAATGAGTTAACACTGGAGACACAGTGGATTGGAATAGGCAAAAGGAATAGGCTCTGGAATTTATATGGGAAGTCTGGTGTCAGGAAAATCTCCCTTTCATGTTTTGGGAAAGTGAAGTTATGATAGTTACAATGTTTTGATAAAATGTTTCACCTTCCTAATCGGTGTCCTTGTGAGTTAATTTCCTTTCTGTTGCTCCTCAAGTGTATTTATTTATTTAGTTATTTCATTTATCCACAAAAATTTCCCAATAGCTGCAGTGGGAAGAGCACACTCACAGACTTTTGGGGAAAAGCAGTTTGATTACTCTGGTTTTGTTTTAGCTCTAAGCAGGTTTCAGGAGTTTTTTAATAACCCTGCTGAAAACATCTTTGTAACTGTGTAATAATTGTGTGCTCTGTTGTCAAAAACCTTAACAAACCTTTAAGTGAGTCTAATTAAAGCAGCCTTTGATAATGGCAATAATAAAAGATTACTTTAATTTGCACTGTAATGAAAGGATTGTGCCATTAAACATAACAGGAAAGAGTGGAACTACTTTTCCAGAGTAGACAGAGATTGCACGCTGTGCTTTTATGATCTTAAGACCAAGCGATTCTGTTTCACACTATCAGCAAGAGTTCCTGCCTCTTCTGAGAGAGATGTGTGTCTGGTTACCCTGTTTGGTGTCTCCGGTGTGTGTTCCTTCTGTAAACCCTGCACATATGCACCCAAAGCTGATAATTTTAACACAGACAAGCCTGACAGCTTTTGTGGTGTCTGAACAGCAGGCTTTGGGCTGGAAACATTAGAGCATTTTTGTTTGTTGTTTGTTTGTCTTGGTTTCTTTTTTTCTTTCCCTTGGAGTTTCTTTTATGGTATGTTGTTTCTTGGTGTCTTGTCCATCAAGCCAGGATTGTTCCAGAGAAATGAAATGACAGCTTCTTTTCAGGAGCATGATTCTAGATGCCAAAAGGATTGCCCTTCTCAAGTAAAGAGGTTGCCAGCCTGTGAGGAATGGCATGGTGTGATAGCTATGTCAGCAGGACACACGCTTTTCACTGCAGGTTAATCACCACAGAGACTCAGGTCACTTCTCTGTTTCTATTGCAGGTTCCAGTTTCATTTTTATAGTTTGCTGAATTTTTGTATTTATTTTTGTGGGACCCTTAATGTTTTTGGAAAGGGAATCTGAAAAAACAAAGTAAGCGACATACCTCACGTTGTTTCCTAAGGTGAAGCAGAGCCTCAAAATTGAGTTGCATTTAATTTTCTAACCTTCTGGTGTTTTGGTGAATGAAAACATGAAGTGGCTGAAATGTGTCTGATTTGCACCCTGTACTCTTTAAATGTTAAGCTGTTAGAAGGACTAAAGCCATATATGTTTCCATATTGAGAAACAGCAATAAGAGGAGAATCAGAACCTTGGAGCAGGATAAAAAATGCTATTGCAGCTGGGACTCAAGCTGGTTCTGTGTGTTATAAAGAAAACATCATAATAACAATGATTAAAGAAAAAAAAAAGAGGATAAGCAGCTACATTGTGGATTCCTGTTTCACTTTTCAGTCCTACCTAACTCTTTGTAACTTCACAATGAAAGATTCAGAAACTGGAGCCAATTACCATAATATGTGGTGGTTTGGTGGGAGCATGTTCTACATCAGACAGTTAAAAGGTTTTATTGCTATTAGGAGCTTGTTAATGCCCTTGATAATGTCTCTAGTTGCTTTGTAATGTCTCTTGTTGAAGTATAGAATTCTTTTATCTTCTTATTACATTATGCAGAAACTTGAATTGAAACGATATTTGCAGGAACATTTAAAGTAGCGCATCAATCAGTTTCAAAGAAGAGAAAATGTTCTCAGAATAGCTTATAAAAGGATAACTGTCAGTTTTATTTTGAATGAACAAAGAAACTGACGTAAAAAGCACTCTATTGTAAAAGCACACTGTGCAATTCAATAAATATTCCACATAAATATAAAAGAAGAGAAAGTTCATAATTATCTGATGGCTTGAATGTAATCTAAGTACTACTTCCAGAATATAGCAAGCGGTGAAGCACCTTCTTCTTTCCTGTGTGAGCTATTTCCTACCCCCCACATCAACTCCTTGGTAGGAAATAGCTTAAATAACCCTTGTTAATGATGTGAGCGAGTAAAACATGGCTATAATTTAACAACATCTTCCAGGAACCCTAAAGCCTTTTACAAACCTGCATTAGAAAAAGAGCAGCAGCCTCTTCCGTCACTACTCCTGTGTCTTGTCTTTTTTTTTGGTGTGTTTTTTGTTGTTGTTTATTTTGTTTTGGTTTCTTTCTTTGTTTGTTTCCTACCCTAAACATTATTTCTTGTTAATTATTTTCCCTCCAGCATTTCTTACCTGCATTAGCACAAGGTTCTTTGAGTATTGATACATTGGGATTATAAACCCTCTGTACAAACTCGCTGATCAAACACTTCCACATGGTGTTATTACCCAGGAAAACAGTTGCAAGTAGCATGCTCCCTGAACCAGTAGTAGCTTGCTAGACCACACAAAATATGGCGTGTTGCAAATCCCGTCTTGTAGCCTGCAAACCAGAAGCAGTTCTCCTCACTTCTTTATTTTCTAAAAAAAGAACGGCAACAACAAAAAGCTGAAGACTGCACACAGAGGCTTCTGATGCTCTGCTCATACAGCAAACGCTTCCCAGAGAAATCTCAGTGTGTTTCACCCTTAGGATCTGTCATTTTTTCAGGACCTGGTGTTCACCCCTCAAATTCAGCAGAGTAGAAGACTTCTAGTTTCACAATTTTATGTTTATTTCTAGAGAGTTTACTAAGGCAAAGAAGAAATTGACTATGAGGGCGCTGATTGTTTTAAAACGTGTCTTATCCTGGTCACTCGATTCTGTGTACAAAGGATTTCTAACTTTTTTGTTGGTAATTTTGAAAGAGCCTACAGCACATCCCTGTAATATTAAGCTGTTGATTTTTCAGAACTGCAACTTTGAAAAGAGCATTTGTATTTACTTAATAATCATAACAACCCCCACCTTGTTCATGCCCAATTCTCAGTTCTCAGCTGCAAGCTAGGTGTGTTTTCAAGCTTGCAGATGGTTCTTAATATTACACCCTGTGGGTTTACAGTGGCTTCAGTGCACCCTGCTATAACTGCTCAATCGATTCACAATATTTACAACAGATTTAAGCTGAAATTGCGTTTCCTTGATACACTTTTCTTCACCTCCTTTAGCTGCTTCCCTGTATTTCCATAGCTGTACAGTAGCTTCAAAGCATGCGGTACTTTTGCCCCTTAGCACAGTATCCTCCATCCTCCTTCCCCCCCTTTATCCTCTGGGCAAACACCCGCCTTTCTTGGCACAGGTGTAATTGCAATACCCCCCAAAAGAGTTTATTTCATAACACTTTAAGCAACTTCTTGAGAGGAGCCTTCACGAGTTCCTGAAGCCTCGAGAAAGCAGTAATTTCCGATGAGCAGGTTGGTGAGTTGCACACATCTGTGTGCTCTGCCTGAGAAGATAAAGGTGATTCCCATGGCAACCACCGGGTTCTGTGCGTGATACCTCACCGGGGAGGCTGCGGCTGCATGCTGGGAGAGCTCTCCTTGGTCCCTGCAGCACAGGGTCTGTGCCTTCCGCTGCTGCGTGCCAGGCTGGCGTGCTTCCCTATCCCTTCCTCGCTTCCCCATGAGCATGGCCTCTCCCTTAAAATGTGCAACAATCTCAGCCCTGTTCTAGAGAACCCAAACATCCAAAGTAAACAAATGTCATGGTTTAAAAAAAACTGTACAGAAACTGCAGCCGAGCCCATGATGATCTTGGGATCTTCTTACCAGAGGGCACTGTCCTTCCAAATCATCAGCTCCTTTCCCATTTGGAAAAAGTGTATTTATTTACCTCAAATCTATTTGTCTTTTAACCGTAGTTATTAATGAAACAGACTTTGCTGGCCTGAGGGGCAGAAGGGGAACAGTGGTGCTGTCTACCGGAGCAGGCATCAGAAACCTGATGTGAGAAATATGTTGAAAGGACACAGTAAAAGAAGCTCACACTTTATCTAGCATCTATGCCAAAATGTGGATTACTGTGACAAGTGTGATGCTGACTGCTTTCAGTTGGCAAAAGGTACCTGGCAACTAGACCTGACACTGTTTGGGAGCAGGACTTTGGTTCAGGGTATTGCTGGGTTCTGCTTTCTCCCCTGAAAGAGCAGCTTTGGGGAGATGGTGGTCAGGGGTTTCTGGTACAGTGTGGTTTTGACAGAAGAGTCTAGTGGTGTGTAAGGAATTATACAAATGTATGTAAAATCCTTGCTGGTTGAGCTGGAATGCCTCTTGTAACCTGTAAGGCTTTAAATAACTCTGAAACTAAGAAAGGAGTTAAAAATCTGCCTTTTCTAGATGGGAGCACTTTCAGCTATGTGTTGGGAGGAGTAGAAGAGATTATAAACAGATACGAGAACAGCAACAAGACAGACGTCTGCACAAAGCACAGAGTTTTTCTATGGGAGGCAACAGTGTGACTCAAGCGTCAGAAGCGTGAACTGTAAAGAGCCTGAAAACTCGAGGATGTTCCTTATCTTACTATGGTATGACACAAAAATAAAAGTCTGCAACAGTAGCACCCACACCA